>NC_052067.1:100598107-100899218 GCF_015852505.1 Tachyglossus aculeatus | reverse complement strand
CAAGTTAGTCACAAGGAAAGTCAAACCATTGTGCTCTTTCTTGAACAGAAGGAATTTGGCTGTAAGATATGGATTCCAATTTTTATTATTATTTCTTTCAAAACAAGATGACAGGCTGCAGGAAGTTGTTGTGACCAGAACACTCCTTCCCTTACCAGTTGGTACAGTTTCAGGAGGATACGCTGGAATCAATCAAATGAACAGTATTTATTGAGTGCCTATAATTTGTAGAGCTCTTTTTTTATATTTTTAAGCAGTATTTGCTAAGCTCTTACTATATGCCGGGCACTGAACCATGTGCTGGGGTAAATACAAGGCAGGACACAGTCTCTGTCCCACATGGGGTTCATTCATTCAATTGTGTTTATTGATCACTGTACTAAGTGGTTGGAAGAGTACAGTACAACAATAAACAGACACATCCTGCCCACAACAAGCTTACAGTCTAGCACTTAGTATGCACTTAACAAATACCATTGATTGATTAAACACTCAGCTTTACCTCTCCAAGACCTCTGATCAGACCTGAGAGCTTCCGTGTGGGATCGAAAGATCTATTTCTTTCCAAGTGTATCTTAAAAGACCCCAATAGCAGTCAATCAGTGGTAATTTTTGAGTATTTTCTGTGAACATTGCCCTGTACTTGGGAGAGGAGCAGCATGGCTTAGTGGAAAGAAATGATCCTGGGAGTCAGAGGGCCTGAGCTTTGCCAGTGGTCTGCTTGTGTAAGCTGGGCCAAGTCATTTCACTTCTCTGGGCCTCAATTTCCTCATCTGTAAAATGGGATTCAATGTCTGTTCTCCTTCCCCATTAGACTGTGTGCTGGAGTGGTCCTTATCTCCTTGCCTCTGGGATCCTGGTGGATGATAATAAGCATTAAAATTATAAAGAGTACAATAGAATTGGTAGACACAATCACTTTCCTCTAGGACCGTCTGTTCTCTTTGAAGACTAAGCCCCATTTTTCCCAGACTAAGCCCCCCTTTTCCTCTGCTCCCCTTTGCCCCCCACACTCTGACTTGCTCATTTTGCTCTGCCCCCACTCCCTCCCTTATAGCACTTGTGTATATATGTACATATTCATAATTCCATTTATTTATATGAATGACGTGTATACTTCCCAAATGCTTAGTACAGTGCTCTGCACATAGTAAGTGCTCAATAAATACTATTGAATTAATGAATGAAAATTATATTTATTTATATTGATGCTTATTGATGTCTGTTTACCTGTTTTGAAGTCCGTCTCCCCCTTCTAGACTCTGAGCCCATTGTGGTCAGGGATTGTCTCTCTTTGTTGCTGAATTGTACTTTCCAAGTTCTTAGTAATAATAATAATAATACTGATGGTATTTGTTAAGCACCTACTATGTGCCGATCACTGTTCTAAGTGCTCAATAAATAATAATAATAATGCTAATAATAATAATGTTGGTATTTGTTAAGCGCTCACTATGTGCCAAGCACTGTTCTAAGTACTGGGGGGTTACAAGGTAATCAAGGTTGTCCCATGTGGGGCTCACAATCTTAATCCCCATTTTACATATGAGGGAACTCAGGTACAGAGAAGTTAAGTGGCTTGCCCAAAGTCACACAGCTGACAAGTGGCAGAGCCGGGATTAGAACCCATGACCTCTGACTCCCAAGCCCGGGCTCTTTCCACTGAGCCACGCTGCTTCCCCAAATATGACTGAATGAATGATAACTTTTTAAAGCAAGCCTGTCATTTCCCAGTTCCATCCACCACACACTCCCCGCAATGCCCCGCTTCCTTTTTGCCCTGAACTCAGGTTGAAAAGTAGGCTCCTGTATTCAGTGGACTATTTGTAATCTATTTAGTTGTATTGATGTCTGTTTCCCCATTCTAGATTGTAAATTCATTGTGGGCAGGGAATATATCTCTTTATCGTATTGCACTTTCTCAAGCACTTAGTATAGTGCTCTGCACACAATAAGAGCTCAATGAACACAATTGAATGAATGAATGAATAAATGAGTCTAATTTAGAAATGTTATTCAATTAATAGTACTCTTTGAGTGTTTGGGAGAGTACAATACAACGAAGATAGTAGACACATTCCCTGCCCACAATGAAGCAGCATAGCCAAGAGGATAGAGCACGAGCCTGGAGATCAGAAGGGCTGGGACTCTGCTTCTTGTCTGCTGTGTGACCTTGGGCAAGTCACTTAACTTCTCTGTGCCTCAGTTCCCTCATCTGTAAAATGGGGATTAAGACTGTGAGCCCCAAGTGGGACATGGACTGTTAGCTTGTATCTACCCCAGTGCTTAGCACAGTGCCTAGCACATAATAAAGAGTTTAATGCTATAAAAAAAGAGCTTACAATCTAGATCCTGTCCAAGGTCTGTGACTCTCTAGTTATAAACAGGTTGGATAGTTTTCCTTCTGATTATCAAGACCAAACCAAGCCTGGACCTCCTTTTTAGCCCACAATGGGTAGTTGGTTTCAATCGATCTCTACTCTACTTCCCACATCCTCTGGTAAGACCCAACTATCTCACCTACTTCACAGTCACAACCCCTTCCAAAGGAGTTGTCATACAAATCACGTAGCCTCTTAGTATTTGACATTTTCAGAATTATTTATTTATATTCATGTCTGTCTCCCCCTCTAGACTGTAAGCTCATTGTGGGCAGGGAACACCTATACCAACTCTGTTGTTCCCTCCCAAGCATTTAGTATGGCACTCTGCGTATGGTAAACTCTCAGAACACACCACTGATTGTCAACTGGAAATATTACTGTATGATACATGTTTCTTTTTCATGGATGATGTGGAGACCGATGTTTGTAAAGATCTTTAGCTCCTCAAAGAGAAGCACTAAGTATACCTGCTTCAGTTCTTGGGAATTCTGCTTTAGTTATAGGTGGAATTAAATTCAGTGAGGTTAAAGACTCCCAAATAATATTATGGCACTTAAAAGGAGTGAGAATCATTTTGTTCTCAAGTATAAAATTATCGTTATAAATCTCTTACAAATCATAACTATGGGTTCCATCAGCTTCCTTTCAGAGCAGAATACAGTGATATGCACAATTGCCACTGAAACACAACAGTTAAATGCAAATTGTGTTTCAAATTAGCCTTCTTTCTTACCCACATACAACTTAGAAATGATTTATATATATATGCATATATATATATATATATTACACATTATTTTCTAAGGATTAGAAAAAAAGAGCTTTTTTTACTCTATAGGAGCTATATTTTTAGACTCTAATTAACATGCAAAATGCAATCTTTTGGAAGATGCACCAAACACAGCATGAATCAGCTTTTGAGGTGGTGCACTGTACCAAATACAATGACTTTTGCATTCAGCCACGGCAAGCTTTAAGACAAATAGTTCAATCCATTGTTCTTTTTTAGAGCTTCAGAATAATTAGCCGTTGATTAGGTTTAAAGACGAGAAGCCAGAGCTTTTTCAAGGTATCATTAGGAAAGCATTAAGTGAATCAAGTCATATCCCGAAGCACCGTTTATAAATTATGCATTTCTTCTCAAGATCCGACTAAAACCGGACCAGGGTATTCTAAATGTAGGCGCTGGAGAAGAAAGGGGGAAGGTTGAAAGGGGTTTTTAGTGCTTCAAGGTTGTATGCTTTGGTAGCTGTATTTCTCTCCAAGCCTGGTCAACCTTGGGAGAATTCATACAACTTGGATGAAAGGAGAGAACTGCTCTTCGGTCAGTCTCTTCAAGGAGATTCAGAGAGCCGAGGGCACCCCTGAGAGGGTGCTCACACTGCTGCCGATGCCATTTGCTCAATGGAAGGGCATTTGGGCTCTGTTAACCACTCTGGGCGAGGACTGAGAGCCTGTCCTCGGGATCCTCGTCTGCTGTGTGACCTTGGGCAAGTCACCTCATTTCTTTACAGTTACCTCACCTGTAAAATGGGGATTGAGACTGTGAGCCCCACATGGGACAGGGACTGTGCCCAACTTGATTTGCTCGTATCCACCCCAGTGCATAGTACAGTCCCTGGCACCTAGTAAGAGCTTAATGAATCGATCAATCAATCCATCGTATTTATTGAGCGCTTACTGTGTGCAGAGCACTGTACTAAGCGCTTGGGAAGTAGAAGTTGGCAACATATAGCTTAACAGATGCCGTCATTATTATTATTATTATTATTATCCTGCCACTCAGAGGTCCATACAAAATGCTGTGAATGTGAGAAGGGCCAGGCCCACCCCCGCCTTTGCTTTAATAATAATAATAATAATAATAATGATATTTGTTAAGCACTTACAATGTGCCAAGCACTGTTCCAAGCACTGGGGTACATACAAGGTAATCAGGTTGTCCCATGTGGGGCTCACAGTTTCAATCCCTATTTTACAGATGAGGGAACTGAGGCACAGATAAGTGAAGTGACTTGCCCAAAGTCACACAGCTGTTCAGTGGCAGAACTGGGATTAGAACCCACAACCTCTGACTCCCAAGCCTGGGCTCTTTCCACTATGCCATGCTGCTTTAGACTGTAAGCTCCTTGTGGGCAGGGAATATCATCATCATCATCAATTGTATTTATTGAGCGCTTACTATGTGCAGAGCACTGTACTAAGCGCTCGGAAAGCACAAATTGGCAACATATAGAGACAATCCCTACCCAACAGTGGGCTCACAGTCTAAAAGGGGGAGACAGAGAACAAAACCAAACATACTAACAAAATAAAATAAATAGAATAGATATGTACAAGTAAAATAAATAAATAAATAAATAAATAGAGTAATAAATATGTACAAACATATATACATATATACAGGTGCTGTGGGGAAGGGAAGGAGGTAAGATGGGGGGATGGAGAGGGGGACGAGGGGGAGAGGAAGGAAGGGGCTCAGTCTGGGAAGGCCTCCTGGAGGAGGTGAGCTCTCAGTAGGGCCTTCAAGGGAGGAAGAGAGCTAGCTTGGCGGATGGGCAGAGGGAGGGCATTCCAGGCCCGGGGGATGACGTGGGCTGGGGGTCGACGGCGGGACAGGCGAGAACGAGGTACGGTGAGGAGATTAGCTACAGAGGAGCGGAGGGTGCGGGCTGGGCTGTAGAAGGAGAGACGGGAGGTGAGGTAGGAGGGGGCGAGGTGATGGACAGCCTTGAAGCCCAGGGTGAGGAGTTTCTGCCTGATGCGCAGATTGATTGGTAGCCACTGGAGATTTTTGAGGAGGGGAGTAATATGCCCAGAGTGTTTCTGGACAAAGATAATCCGGGCAGCAGCATGAAGTATGGATTGAAGTGGAGAGAAACACGAGGATGGGAGATCAGAGAGAAGGCTGAATATGTCTACCAAGTGCAGTTCTTCGAACTTGCCCAAGTGACCTTGGACAAGTCACTTCACTTCTCTGTGCCTCAGTTAACTCATCTTTAAAATGAGCCCCATATGGGACAGGAAATGTGTCCAAACTTATTTGCTTGTATCCACCTCAATGCTTAATACAGTGCCTGGCACAAAGGAAGCACTTAACAAATACCGCAGTTTTTATTATTATTGTTATTATTAACTCACTATGTGCCAAGCACTGGGGCAAGATAAGCGTGGCTTAGTGGAAAGAGCACAGGCTTGGGAGTCAGAGGTCATGGGTTAAGTGCTTATTATGTGCCAAGCACTGTTCTGAGCACTGGTGTAGATACAAGGTAATCAGGTCAGACACAGTCCCTGTCCCTCACGGGGCTCAGAAGGAAAATGAGAAGGAAACCTAACCAGCAACCAGTTTAGAACTACAGAACCACATACCTTGGACAGTCTTTAGGCTGTAAACTCTATTTTGCTTGCTTGTTTGTTTTTAATGGTATTTAATAACTCTTACTATGTGCCAGGTACTGTGCTCAGCACTGGGGTAGATACAAGTTAATCAGTCCTTGCCCCATATGGGGCTCACAGTTTTAATCTCCATTTTACAAATGAAGTAACAGAGGCATAGAGAAATTAAATGGTGTGCCCAAGGTCACACAGCAGACATGTGGCGAAGTTGGGATCAGAACCGATGTCCTCTGACTTCCAAGCCCTTGCTCTTTCCATTAGTCCAGTTTGATTGGATGCTGGGAAGGGATGGAGGAAATGAATATGGCCAGACAAACGGGATCCTTGGGGACTGATGTTTAAAGTTTTGATTTGATGAGACATTCAGTGTAGGAAGTGATTCAGATTGCAGCACTTAGTACAGTACTTTCACAGGCCTGTAACCTTGACATTATCCTTGATTCATCTTTCTTATTCAACCCACATATTCAGTGTGTCACCAAATCCTGTCAGTTCTACCTCCACAGCATTGCTAAAATCTGTTCTTTCCTCTCCATCCAAACTGCTACCACGTCCTCCAAGCACTTATTCTACCCCACCTTGACTACTGCATCAGGCTCCTCACCAACCTCCCTGCCTTTTCTTTCACCCCTTTCTAATCCATACTTCACTCTGCTGCCCAGATCATTTTTCTAAAAAATCATTTAATAATGTTGGCCTTTGTTAAGCACTTACTATGTACCAAGCACTGTCCACATATTCCCACTCCTTAAGAAGCTCCCGAGTTTGTCCCTACCTGCTCATCAAACAGAAACTCGTTATCATGGGTTTTAAAGCACTCAAATCGTACCTCACTGATTTCCTAGTACAACCCAGCACGCTCTCTTTGCTCCTCTAATGCCAACCTCCTCACTGTACCTAGATGTCATCTATCTCACTGCCAACACCTCACTCTCATCCTCCCTCCCCTTTCGTATCTAACAGACCGCCATCCTCCCCTATTAAAAGGCTTATTATAATCATGTCTCCTATGAGACTTTCCCTAATTAAGCCCCCATTTCCTCTACTCCCTCTCCCTTCTTCATCTACTTTGGATTTGTACCCTTTCAGTACTTGATATTTCCCACACCCTCATCATACATACATACATACATCTGCACATAGCCACAATCTATTTTAATGTCTAAACTATAAGCTCCTTGTGGGCAGAGAAAATATCTACCAACTCTTCATTGATTCATTCAATCGTATTTATTGAGCGCTTACTGTGTGCAGAGCACTGTACTAAGAGCTTGGGAAGTACAACTCTTATATTGCACTTTCCCAAGTGCTTAGTTCAGGGTTCTGCACATAGTAAGTGTTCAATAAATACTATTGTTTGATTGATTGGTTGATTGCTTCTTGGGGAAGAAAATTCTTGATGCTGTATATGTAGGAGAGACTGGAGTGGAGAACGTTTGATTTCAGGGAATTTTAATTATTATTTATATAAACTATAATTTTTTTCTCTGGCAAGGAGTTCCTACGAGTCAAAGAGCCCTTTCCTGCCTGACGATATTGTTTTCTTACCCTGATTATGTTCTATACAATTTTAATAGGTTTAAAGATTTTGAAAGTGATTGATACATCCTTGATTAATTAATGTAATTTAGACAAACTAAGTAATGCTGAAATTGAGGATAAGCGATTTATGTGCCACCACTGTAATAGATTTATTAGCTTTAGACTCTTTAGTAAGAATAGAGAACTGTTCCACGGTTCAGATATGATGATAAGCTGAAAAGTTTCAGCCAGTTCTGTCTAGAAAGGCAAAGGCTGAAATATGATTGAAGTTTAAAAAGTCTTGAAGGGATTGGGCAGGGTGAATAGAGAATTGTTTTTTCCCCTAACTCACATCACCGGGACCAGGGACACCCTGGTGCAATGGATAGAGCACATAACTGGGAGTCAGAAGGTCAGGGGTTCTAATCCTAACTCTGCCACTTGTCTGCTGTTTGACCTTGGGCAAGTCACTTCACTTCTCTGTGCCTCAGTTACCTCATCTGTAAAATGAGGATTGAGACTGTGAGCCCTATGTGGGACAGGGACTATGTCCAACCCATTTGCTTGTATCTACCCCAGTGCTTAATACGGTGCCTGACCCATAGTAAGTGCTTAACAAATATCAAAATTACTATTATTATTATTATCTGGTGGCAGGTTCAAATCAGCAGAAGGAAATGCTTCTTCCTTGCTAGAGAGCTAAGCATGGGAATTTGTTTCCCACAGGAAGTAGGGCAAGAGAAAACATCGGCGGCCTTCAAAGGGGTTTGGTCCATGCTGGGTCACTGGAGGGAGAATGAGGGATGGAAAGGGATGAAAAAGGGAGAGTAAGGAATGTTGAATGGTCCATTCCTAACCGTGAAGGTGGATGTTCAGGAGGGACAATCTGCCGGTCTCACCTCCACAACATCACCAAGATCCACCCTTTCCTCTCCATCCAAACCACTACCTTGCTGGATCAATCTCTCATCCTATCCCAACTGGATTACTGCATCAGCCTCCTCTCTGATCTCCCATCCTCCTGTCTCTCCCCACTTCAGTCTATACTTCATGCTGCTGCCCAGATCATCTTTGTGCAGAAACACTTCGGGCATGTTACTCCCCTCCTCAAAAATCTCCAGTGGCTACCAGTCAACCTACACATCAAGAAAAAACTCCTCACTCTCGGCTACAAGGCTGTCCATCCCCACGCCCCCTCCTACCTCACCTCCCTTCTCTCCTTCTACAGCCCAGCCTACACCCTCCACTCCTCTGCCACTAACCTCCTCACTGTACCTCTTTCTCGCCTGTCCCACCATCGACCCCTGGCCCACATCCTAACTCTGGCCTAGAATGCCCTCCCTCCGCACATCCACCAAGCTAGCTCTCTTCCTCCCTTCAAAGCCCTACTGAGAGCTCACCTCCTCCAGGAGGCCTTCCCCGACTGAGTCCACACTTTTTCCTCTCCTCCTCCTCCCCTCCCCATTGTTCCCCCATCCTACCCCCTTCCCCTCCCCACAGCACATGTATATATTTGTACATATTTATTGCTCTATTTATTCTATTTGCAGATATTTACTATTCTATTTATTTTATTAATGATGTGTATATAGCTATAATTATATTTATTCTGATGGTATTGACACCTGCCTATTTGTTTTGTTTTGTTGTCTGTCTCCCCCCTTCTAGACTGTGAGCCCGTTGTTGGGTAGGGACTGTCTCTATATGTTCCCAAGCGCTTAGTACAGTGCTCTGCACACAGTAAGTGCTGCACTAAATATGATTAAATGAATGACTTAATGACAAAAACATTCAGTTCCTCCAAGTGCCCTGGTGCCATTACTGGAGGCAGAGCCATGAGGCAGATGGACTGTGAGCCAGCTGTTGCAAAGGTAAATTTTTTTTAATGCTATTTGTTAAGTGCTTAATAGGTGGCTGGCACTGTACTAAGAACTAGGGTAAAAACAGCGTTGTCAGGTTGAACACAGTCCCCATCCCACATGGAGCTCACAGTCTCAATCGCCATTTTACAGATGAGGTAACTGTAACTGAAGCACAGAGAAGTGAAATGACTTACCCAATGTCACACACCAGACAAGTGATGGAGCTGGGATTTAGAACCCAGATCCTTCTGACTCTCGAGAACATGTTCTATCCACTAAGCCAAGCTGCTTCTCAGGAGCAGAAAGTGTTTTGCTCCATGTTTAAACAGCCCAGCAGAGGCTGCCCATTAAATGGAACTGCACATCTCTGACCAACCTAATAATAATAATAACAATGGTGGTATTTATTAAGTGCTTACTATGTGCCAAGCTCTGTTCTAAGCACTGGGGTCGATATAAGGTAATCAGGTTGTCCCACGTGGGGCTTCACAGTCTTAATCCCCATTTTACAGATAAGGGAACTGAAGCACAGAGAAGTGAAGTGACTTACCCAAGGTCACACAGCTGAGAAGTGGCAGAGGCGGCATTGGAACCCACATCCTCTGACTCCCAAGCCCAGGTTCTTTCCACTAAGCCACGCTGCTTCTCTACAGGCAGAGACCCCTGTATGTTCACAAGAGCCTCCCCTACAGTTCAATGGGAGAGGCCAACACGCAGCTAGCTCTGAAATTCAGATGAGGGGACCTGATCCTACCATCCACATGGGTACGCAGATTCAGAACGCATTCCTAGAGGTCATTAAAGACCTCTAAAAGGATTCTGCAACGTTTAAGCCTCGCTTCCGTCTTGGCTGCCTCAAGATGATGCCTGTGCGATCAATGCTTTGCAGCAAGAAAGCCTTTTATCTCTGTCTTGAAACTGCCCGGAGAGCAGAATCATGAGAATTTACCACTGTGGATCTTGGAGATGGCTGTTTGATCTTCTCTGGTGAGCAGGACTTCTGGGAGGTTGCTGCAGACCTCTGAGGGATGTCTCCGTTCTCCAGGAGCTTTCTTGGTCTGGAGACTACTTTTGTCCCACTGGTCTGGACAATTCAAAATCGGGGCCTACTAAATGATGACTCTCCACTCTCCACAGAGTAAAAGAAGCAGCGTGGCTTAGTGGAAAGAGCACGGGCTTGGGAGTCAGAGGTCATGGGTTCTAATCCTTGCTCCACCACTGATCAGCTCTGTGACTTTGGGCAAGTCACTTGACTTCTCTGTGCCTCAGTTATCTCATCTGTAAAATAGGGATTAAGACTCTAAGCCCCATGTGGGACAAGCTGATTACCTTGTATCTACCCCAGCACTTAGAATAGTGCTCGGCACATAGTAAGTGCATAGCAAATGTAATCATCAGCAGCAACACTATTCTGCTTCATGCAAAGCTGCCATGGTCTGTGCATTTTTAATATCTCTCTGATTGCCGTACTTCATTCATTCATTCATTCATTCATTCATTCAATTGTATATATTGAGCACTTACTGTGTGCAGAGCACCGTATTAAGCACTTGGGAGAATACAACTATATATATATATATTTATATATATATATAGTATATATATGTGTGTGTGTGTGTATATATATATATATATATATATATATATATATACAATATAATAAACAGACACATTCCCTGCTCACAATGAGCTTACAGTCTAGAGGGGGAGACAGACACTAATATAAATAAAAACAAATGATGGATATGTCCACAAGTGCTGTGGGGCTGGGAGGAGGATGACTAAAGGGAGCAAGTCAGGGAGACGCAGAAAGGAGTTGGAGAAGAGGAAAGAGGGGTTTAGGGAAGATCTCTTGGAGGAGATGTGCATTCAGTAAGGCTTTGAAGCAGAAGGAGAGTAACCACTACTACCGATGACAATAATAATGAAGATACTTGTTAAGCACTTACTATATGCTAATCACTGTACTAAGTGCTGGGGTAGATACAGGATAATCAGATAACTCATGAGGCTCATAATACTAATGATAACGACGGCCTTTATTAAGCGCTTACTATGTGCAAAGCACTGTTCTAGGAGCTGGGGGGGGGGGGATACAAGGTGATCAGGTTGTCCCACGTGGGGCTCACAGTCATAACCCCCTTTTTACAGATGAGGTAACTGAGGTCCAGAGAAGTGAAGTGACTTGCCCAAAGTCACACAGCTGACAAGTGGTGGAGCCAGGATTAGAACCCACGACCTCTGACTTCCAAACCCGAGCTCTTTCCACTGAGCCATGCTGCTTCATAGAGTAAGAAGGAGGGAGAGCAGGTATTGAATCTTCATTTTGCAGATGAGGGAACTGAGGCACAGAGAAGTTAAGTGACTTGCACAAGACCTCACAGCAGATAAGGGGAGGAGCCGAGATTGGAATCCAGGTCCTCCGATTCCCAGGCCTGTGCTCTTTCCACTAGGCCTCACTGCTTCCCAGAGGATATAGAAGATGCCACTGTTCAGATCATGGATTGTGGATGCATCTTGGGATAGATTTTTGTTATTCTTTTCTTAAGCTGTGAGCACCATGTGAGATCTTATTATCTTATACCTATCCCAGCACTTAGTACAGTGCTTGGCACGTAGTAAGTGCTTAACAAATACCACAATTATTATTGTGCTTGGCTGGCGAAAAATGTTTTTGATGATGAGATGGTGTTTGGCCCCTTCACTCAACAAAAATAACAACAACAATAATAATAATAATGGTATTTGTTTAGCGCTTACTATGTGCCAAGCACTGTTCTAAGCGCTAGGGTAGAGACAGGGTAATCAGGTTGTCCCACATGGGGCTTACAGTTTTAATCCCCATTTTACAGATGAGGTAACTGAGGCACAGAGAAGATAAGTGACTTGCCCAAGGTCACACAGCCGATAAGTGGAAGAGCCGGGATTAGAACTCATGACCTCTGACTCCCAAGCCCGTGCTCTTTCCATTGAGTCACACCTCTTCTTTAGGCCAATTCCTCAGGATCCAGTGATCTTCGTATCACGGCATCACCTCCAACTCTGGCATTAAGATCTTACCCCTATTATAATGGTCTTCGTTTTTGCAATAGCATCATTTAATTTTAATGCACGTATTTAATGCACAACAGCTCTTTCATTCCAAGATAACCTCTGTCTCGCCCTCTAGACTGTAAGCTCCTTATGGGCAGGGAATGGGCCTACCGGCTCTGCTATAGTGTACTCTCCCAAGTGCTTAGTACAGTGCTCTATATACAGTAAGCATTCAACAGTATGATTGACCCCACTGATTGATTGCATCTCTTCCCCTCCTCTTGAAATATTCTGACTGATTGGAATTGAGTGAGTAAAGCCCATTCCAAATTAGCATTGCATAATGACATCTATTTAGCTTGGGTAATGCCCTCTCTAGTATGTTAACACAAGATTCCTTTTTGCTCAATACGAGGTGAAGGATAACACTTTGAAAGTCAAGTATAGTACACCAAAAAAAATCAAATTCAGAATCTCTCATTACTCCTCCTTTTTTACATTCCTATTTGATCATGTAACTGTACTTAGTTTTTCAGTACTCTTAAAACTATATTTCTATTGTTTGCTTAATTTGTGGCCTCTTCAGAATGCACTTAAGCAATTTACAGTATTTCCAATGGAAAATTATACTTAGTTTAGTGATCTTTCATTATGGCACAGTGGATAGAGCACAGACCTAGGAGTCAGAAAGCCATGGGTTCTAATCCCGGCTCCACCACTTGTCTGCTTTGTGACCTTGGGCAAGTCATGTCACTTTTCTGTGCCTCATTGGCTTCATTTGTAAAATGGGGATTGAGACTGTGAGCCCCACCTGGGTCAGGGACTGTGTCCAACCCGATTAGCTTGTAGCCACCTCAGCGCTTAGGACAGTGCCTGGCACATAGTAAGTGCTTAACAAATCCCATAATAATAATTATTATTATTCATGAGCTAACTGGTGTATAGCTGAAAATGACATTTTTCCATGAACCCTGACTAATCTTCCCCTTTCTGGGTATGTCACCAGTTCCAAGGTGAACCAGGACACCCACCATCTCAAGGTCAAGCATTATCTCATGGCTTCCTGAGCTCACAAAGTGAAATTTGGGAGCACATATGAGACACTGCCCCCAAAATCGAAATCGCTCAGGCCAGAAACATAGAAGAATGTGTCCCTCATCCCCATGCCAACAAAATATGGTATGGAGAAACAGTTAGGGGGGACAGAAAGTGGACAAGCAAAAACCTGAAGCCTTAACAGCCCAGAGAGGTAGATGATAAATACCAGTGCTTACTGCGTGCAGAGCACTGGACTAAGCGCTTGGAAGAGAAGCAGTGTGGCTCAGTGGAAAGATCACGGGCATGGGTTCGAATCCTAGCTCCGCCACATGTCTGCTGTGTGACCTTGGGCAATTCACTTAACTTCTCGGAGCCTCAGTTACCTCATCTGTAAAATGGGGATGATGACTGTGAGCCCCACACGGGACAACCTGATCACCTTGTATCCCCCCCCCCAGCACTTAGAACAGTGCTTTGCACATAGTAAGCGCTTAACAAATGCCATTATCGTCATCATCATCATCACCTCTGCCCAGAGCGTGGATGTCCGCTCTGTCTGCACCAAATGAGGAGCTGTGGGACAGTGAGTGTCCCACTGAAAGCTGGTAGGATTGGAAGCTAGGGTGCTTCACCATGGGTTTCTAATGCTTCAGTCGATTCCTCCTGAATGGAAAGTGTCTGTGGCAGGAAGCTCGGTGCTGTACCATATATGAGTGACGGATAAGTGAATTCCTCCCTAGTGGGAATTGTTCATGGTCGGGAGCTTGGGGCTTCTCCATCTGCACATAACCCATAAATGAATTCCTCCTGATTGGAAAGCATTTGTGGGCAGGAGCTAGGTGTTTCACCTCGTGCAAGTAACGCCTAGGTGTATTCCTCCCAAAAGGGAAATTCAGTTCACCATATAGAATAGATTTTGCATGGCGCAGCCTTTCTGTCTCCAGTCTCTCCCTCTCACCACGCTGATAATAATAACAATAATGATGGCATTTATTAAGCGCTTACTATGTGCAAAGCAATGTTCTAAGCGCTGATCCTCAAACCCAACCCAGAATAATGGGTGACGTCATTCCATCCATACTTATCCATGCCGATCGAGCATCCATGGGACTATATGTTGGTTCGTTATTGAATGATTCGGTTTTGTGTCGTGTCACTGCTCTGCTCTTATACTTATTGCAGGCTTGGCAATTTTGGTGCATTCACCTCCCCATTAGATGGTAAACTCCTTAAGGGTAGGATATGAACCTTTTCCTCTGTTGTATATTTTCCTGTGCTAGTACACTATTCAGTACCTAGTGGTGCTCAAAATGCTTTACTGACAATGAAGAAGGTGAAGATGATAGAAACAAAATCTCCCTCTGTTGGGATCAGAATGGATTATATCCCATGCTATACTAAATGACATATGGATGGGAGGATAGTGAATACAAATTTTGGCTGTATAGTATACCGGAAAACTGAATCATCCCTAGCCTTGTTTTTGAGAGCTATTATGGATTTTGGGGCCTTGAATTTTAGTTTGACCTTGACAGTGCTTGCTTATTCTTTGTGTTAATGCATGGTACTAATAATAAAAAGTTATTCAATCAATAAATCAATCAATCATTTATTGAGCACTTTCTGTACGCAGAGTACCATACTAAGTGCTTAGGAGAGAACAACAGAAGCCAAATACAGATTCCCTGCCCTCGAGGAACTGTCAATCTAATGGGGAAGATGGAGAAAAATTACTTAAAAATAGTGAGAGCGTGAGGATTTTATTTATTGCAGAAAGCTATTCAGTAGGTGTAGCTGCAGAATGCACAGATATTTAACTGTTAAAATATAGCCTTCTACACCGGGACTTATAAAAAATTTCAAAAGCATGATATTTATTATAAGATTTGTTGGTCCTTGAGGAAAGAAGCCTGAAACCCACTGGAATGACTGACCGCAACAGAAAAGTAATTCTGATTTAGCCTCTTCAGAGAGAAGAAATAAATCAGAAGCTCCTTAGTCACTGCTTTCATATGGGCAGAGTCCATTTCTTTCAATTCAGTATCTCTATGTCAACTACAAGCCAAACTACAAATGACTAACACCCACTTTGTTTACTTCAATCACTCAAAAGACCAGTTTAAAAGGAAAAAAAGGTTACTAATTAATATTATTTACTGGAGAGTAGCATGAACTTGGAGAAAAAAATTGGCCTTCATAGAAGCATTCCCTGGAGGACTCCTTGAGGACATGATTATGTCTACCAATTCTGCTTGTATTGCACTCTCCCAAGAGCTCAGTATAGTAATCTGCACACAATTAGTGATCAATAAATAGCATTCACTGATTGAATTATTGATTTTATGTTGTGAAAGTTTTACAAACTTTATAATAATAATAACAATTATGTTTTCTGTTATGTGCTTACTGTATGCCCAGCACTGTACTAAGCACTGGGGTAGATACAGCCTATGAACTTGTGGTGGGCAGGGAATGTGTCTATTGAGTCTTTTACATTGTACTTTTCCAAGTGCTTAGTACAATGCTCTGCACACAGGAAGTACTCAATAAATACCATTGATTGATTGATTGATTGATAGTCGGATCTCAGATTGGGCTCACAATCTAAGTAGGAGGGAGTAAGAGGCAGATGAGGAAACTGAGGCACAGAGAAGTGACTTACCCAAAGAAAAAAGCAGACAAGTGAAGTCAGAAAGCCATGGGTTCTACTCCTGGCTCTGCCACTTGTCTACTGTGTGACCTTGGATGAGTCACTTTTCTTCTCTGAGCCTCTCTAACCTCATCTTTAAAATGGTGATTGAGATTGTGAGCCCCACGTGGGAAAGGGGCTATGTCCAAACTGATTTGCTTGTATCCACACCTGTGCTTAGTAGAGTGCCTGGCACATAGTAGAAGCTCAATGAATATCATAAGCATTATTATTATTACTGCATGAATTAGAACCCAGGACCTCTGACTCCTGGGCCTGTGCTCTTACCATCAGGCCATGCTTCTTCTCTTTATGGAGGAAAGTACTGGTGGACTCGC
Organism: Tachyglossus aculeatus; assembly: GCF_015852505.1. NCBI lineage: Eukaryota > Metazoa > Chordata > Mammalia > Monotremata > Tachyglossidae > Tachyglossus > Tachyglossus aculeatus. The sequence goes on along the minus strand of NC_052067.1, from coordinate 100,882,957 downwards.
ACTTCCCAAGCGTTTAGTACAGTGCTCTGCACGCAGTAAGCGCTCAATAAATATGATTGAATGAGTGACTTAATGAAGAACACTTTGAAATATGCACAATAACCTAACATGGTTCTCCTTAAATACTGTATTCCTCTTTCAAATATTCCTATTACTGGAATTCTGAAAGGTCCAAATGTAATTTTCATCGAAATGTTTAATGGAAATCTACATGCCACCTTAGGTTGAAAGAATCGCTCCCTCTAGTGGCCAAACACAACTTTATAGCACCATGAGGGTTTTGCATACTTTCGGAAGAGAAGTCCAAATGCCAAGGTATGAGTTTATTCTAAACGAAGTTTAATCTTGAACAAAATATAGTCAAACTTTTCCTCCTTCACATTCATTACATTTCTGGATTTGCAACATTGTATTGATAATAAAGTTTGTACTGCATCCCTATCCCTAGCATCCCTGTCCCATCAGCCCTACAGCATTTATATGCAGATCTATAATTCGTTTATTTATATTAATATCTGTCTCCACCTCTAGACTTTAAGCTCATTATGGGAAGGGAATATGTCTGTTATATTGTTGTATTGTACTCTCCCAAGCGCTTAGAACAGTGCTCTGCACAGAGTAAGCACTCAATAAATACAATTGAGTGACTGACTGCCCAGTATTTTTCAGGCCACTCTTACCTATTGTAAACTAAGACCAGCCCAGTCTGGCACTTCTGCTTCTGATCTATCTCATTCTGTAAGGGAAGCAACACACTGCGTGTATGCAACATGGAACTTCTAGAAGCCGAAACGGTTGTCTGTGATTAAATTAGAAAAAGAATGAGAAGCTCCTGTAGAAAAACAGCACTTGCATTCATTAAAAGCTAACCTTCAATGGGAAGCAGCATAGTCCAGTGGAAAGAGTATAAAAAGACTGGCAATCAGGGGACCTGCTTTCTAATCCTGGCTCTGCAATTTGCCTGTTGTGGGACTTTGAGCAAGTCACTTAACTTCTACTTATCTCTGTGTCCTCATCTTTAAATTGGCATTTAATCACTTGCTCTTCCTCCCACTTAAACTGTGAGTCTCATGTGCCAAAGTTCTTGGCTTATAAGTATGCAACAAATATCACAAGTATTACTATTATTATTAACTCTAACTGGTTATTCTGTATATATGTTGTATAACTGCTTATGTTTCTACTAAATCTTTGACTCTCCTCAATAACTAATTTTACCTCTACATTACATTATCAAATTATCCTAAGAACCATCACTATCATCAGTCTGAGCACCTATCGTGCACAGAGTACTGAGTGATGAAGTCACACAAAAATATAAAGATGGTCCCTTTCCTCAAGAAGTTTATGGACTCATGGGGAAGACAAGCTGACACAAATTGCTGAATATCTGATTAAAATAATGTGGAACAAAATAAACAAGTAAATAAATGAATCAACAATAGAAAGGAATGCACAGACAAGCACGTAGGCATTTAAGCACTAATCAGATTATAGATGAGTGAATTGTCCATGTCCTTTTATGAAGAGAAAGGAATTGCCTCTAATCTGAAACATTCTGGAACCTGGAGAAGATTCAAAGACAGGAATAACCCTTTCTGAACCAATGAAGAGACAATGGAAGAGAAAGACACTAAAACATGCCGCCCCTGCAGATTATGAGGATCCCCCTCCCAGCTCCACAGAACTTATGTACATATCTGTAATTTATTTATTTATATTAATGTCCATTTCCCCCTCTAGACTGTAAGCTCACTGTGGGCAGGGAATGTGTCTATTTATTATTATATTGTAATAATAATAATAATAATGGCATTTATTAGTACTTACTATATGCAAAGCACTGTTCTAAGTGCTGGGGCATTTACAGTGTGATCAGGTTGTCCCACGGGGGTTCACAGTCTTAATCCCCATTTTACAGATGAGGTAACTGAGACACAGAGAAGTTAAGTGACTTGCCCAAAGTCACACAGCTGACAAGTGGTGGAGCCGGGATTTGAACCGATGACCTCTGACTCCAAAGCCCGGGCCCTTTCCACTGAGCCATGCTGCTTCCCCTGGTACTCTCCCAAGAGCTTAGTACAGGGCTCTGCACACAGTAAGTGGTCAATAAATATGATTGAATGAATGAATGAATAAATGAAAGTTCAGGAAACAGGTTCAGCATAATGATAATAATAATTTTGGTACTTGCTATACGCTTACTATGTTGCTTCCCATGTCCAAGCCTGGTTTGATGGGAAAATCAAAGTGAGTAAAAATTGGGTCTAGGATAATGCCCATCATGCCAAACCCAGGACACAAACTAAATATCTAGAACACAGCTATGGACCGTCACCCTTCCTACCCGTCACCACCAACAGTTTGCACAGAGTTCAAGGAGCAGCACTGCAGTATGAAGGTGAGATCCCTGGAGCTACCACCCTTTCTGTCCCAAAAATCGATATATCAACTAATGCCTTTATTGAACACTAATATGTGCAGAGCAATGTAACAAGGCCTTAAGAGATCATAATGCAATAGTGTTGGAAGACATGATTCCTCCCCACAAGGAGCTTGCAGTCTAGAGGGGAGGAACTAGTCACTTTTCTTCACTTTGCCTCAGTTTCCTCATCTGTAAAATCAATCAATCAATCAATCATATTTATTGAGCGCTTACTGTGTGCAGAGCACTGTACTAAGCGCTTGGGAAGTACAAATTGGCAACATATAGAGACAGTCCCTACCCAACAGTGGGCTCACAGTCTATGAGAATTTAATACCTGTTTTCCCTCCTACTTAGATTGTGAGCCCCATGTGGGACAGGGACTGTATCCAACCTGATTAACTTGTATCTACCCCAGCACTTAGAACAGTGGTTGATGCATCATGAGGGCTTAATAGGTGCTATTATTAATATTATCATTTTGAGACAGAAGTTAAAATAAATTACAGATAGGAAAGATGGGAGGGTATAGGAATAGGTACCTAGTGTTGTGGGGCTAGGGGTGGGGTGAACATCAAGGGCTTAAGGAGGAAAGATCGAACTACATAGCTTACTCAGAATGGAGGAAGACTAGGGGAAAAGGAGGATGACTAAGGGAAAAGGAAGCTGACTAGGGGAAATGAGGGCCTAGTCAGGGAAGGCCTCTTGGAGGAGTTGTGATTTTAGTAGGGCTTTGCAGGTGGTTAGAGAGGTGCTCTGACAGATATGAGAGAGGGAGGGAGTTCCAGACCAGGGGAAGAATGTGTACAAGGGGACTGCAGCAAGACAGTTAAAATCAAGGTACAGTGAATCATAATAATAATTATTATAATAATAATTATTATTATAATTATTGTGGCATTTGTTAAATGCTTACTATATGCCAAATACTGTTCTAAGTGCTGGGGTAGATACAAGGTAATCAAGTTGGACACAGTCCCACATGGGGCTTATAGTTGATCCCCATTTGACAGAAGAGGGCAGAGAAGTGAAGTGACTTGCCCAAAGTCACACTGCAGACAAATGGCAGAGCTGGATTAGCATTAGAGGAGTGAGGTATGTGGATTGGGTTGTAGTGATCAATTGATCGATTAATCCACTATTTACTGAGTCTCTACTGTGTATAGAGCATTGTATTAAGTGCCAGGGAAAGTACAATAAAACAGAGTCGGTAGAAGTGATTCCTGACCACAAGAAGAAGGGACAGATATTAATATAGATTAAGGATATGGGAAATATTAATTCAATCATTCAATCATATTTATTGAGCACTTACTGTATAAGAATATTTATATAAGTATTGTAGGACTGAGGTATCTAATAATAAATAATTATTATGGTATTTTTCTATGCTTACTATGTGCCAAGCACTGTATTAAGCTCTGGGGTGAAAACAAACAAATCAGATTGGACACAGTCCCTGTCCCACGTGGGGCTCACAGTCTTAATCCCCATTTTACAGATGAGATAACTGAGGCACTGAGAAGTGAAGTGACTTACCCAAGGCCACATAGCAGACAGAACCCATGAACTTCTGAGTCCCAGGCCCATACTCTATCCACTATGCCATGCTGGCCTTAGGGTACACAGCAAAGTTCAGAGTCGACATGTAAGGGAGAGCAGATAGAGGAAATTAAGGGTTTAGTCTGGGAAGACCTCTTGGAGGAGATGTAATTATAGCAGGGTTTTAAAGATGGGAAGAGTGGTGGACTGGGCAGGGGGAGGAAGTTCCAGGGAGAGGCAGGACACAGAGAAGGGGTTGGTGGTGAGATAGACAATCTCAAGATTCAGAGAGTAGGTTGGTGTTTGAGGAGCAGAGCATGGGAGATCAACAAGGTTATGTTGAAGGGAGAGAGTTGATTGAGAACCTTAAAGCCAATGGTGAGGAGTTTTTGTTTGATGCAGAGGAAGATGGTCAGTGACTGGAGGTTTTCAGGGAATGGGGACATGTGGAATTAATGCCTTTTCAGAAAAATGATCTGAGCAGCAGAGAGAAATATGGACTGGAGACGGGAGAGAGAGGAGGCAGGGAGGTCAGAGAGGTTGATCAATCAATCAATCGTATTTATTGAGCGCTTACTGTGTGCAGAGCACTGTACTAAGCACTTGGGAAGTACAAGTTGGCAACATATAGAGACAGTCCCTACCCAACAGTGGGCTCACAGTCTAGAAGTTTTGTAGTAGTCAAGGTGAGAAATTATGAGTGCTTGGATCAGCGTGGAAGTAGTTTGCAGGGAGAAGAAGGGGAGGATTCTAAAGATGTTGTGAAGGTAGAACCGATAAAATTTCATGACAAATCAAATGTGTGGGTTGAAAGAGAGGGATGAGTCAAGGATGCCAAGGTTATGATACAGGGAGGATGGTGGTGCTGTCTACATTGATAGAAAAGACATGGGGAGGACAGGGTTTAGGAGGAAAAATGAGGAAGTCTGTTTAGGATGTCTTAAATCTGAGACGTCGACGGGACAGCCATGTAGAGATGTCTTGAAACCAGGAGGAGATGCCAGACTGCAGAGAAGGAGAGAGGTCAGAGCTGGAGATGTAGCTCCCTACAGGGAATCAACAGCAAAGAGATGGTAGTTAAAGCTGCAGGCTCAAATGAGTTTTCCAAGGTGTGAGTGTAAATGGAGAATAGAAGGGAACTCAGACTAAACCTTGAGAGATTCCCATAGTGAGAGGATGCAAGGCAGAGGCGGAGTCTGCAAAAGAGGCTTAGAAGAAGCAGCCAGAGACATAGGAGGAGAACCAGGATTGGTCAGTGTCAGGGAAGACAAGGTTAGAAAATGTTTCCATTCATTCATTCAATCATATTTATTTTATTTTGTTAGTATGTTTGGTTTTGTTCTCTGTCTCCCCCTTTTAGACTGTGAGCCCACTGTTGGGTAGGGACTGTCTCTATATATTGCCAATTTGTACTTCCCAAGAGCTTAGTACAGTGCTCTGCACATAGTAAGTGCTCAATAAATGCGATTGATGATGATGATTGAGCGCTTACTGTGTGCAGAGCACTGTACTAGTGTGAAGGAGGGGGTCTATAGTGTCAAATGTCACAGCTGAGAGGTGGAGAGTGTTTCTTTTTTTGGAGAGGGGATAAAGGAGTGTATTTGAAAGCAGTGGGAAAGGAGCCATTGGAAAGTAAGTGGTTGAAGATGGCGGTCAGAAAAGGAAGAAGGGAGAGCAAATATTTTGATAAAGTCGAAGGGATGGGGTTGGAGACCCAGGTGGATGGGACAGATCTGGGAAGGAGGTGGGAGATCCTTTGAGATACTGCTGGGAAGAATGGGAGAGTCCAAGTGTGGACAGTAGGGAAGTGGGACCGGAAAAGTGCTGGGGAGGTTTGTCAGGAGATCACACCTGATTTCATTGATGAAGTAGCTGGCAAGGTCATTCAGGGAGAGATGCGGGAGGCTGGGAGCCAGGGAGCTTGAAGAGGGAGTTAAAAGTGAGACAGCTGGTGCAGGCAGTGGGCACAGAAATCAATAAGGATAGAAAAGTATTGTTGCTGGGCAGAGTTAAAGCAGGAGAGAATGAGTTTGAGATGGATGAGGCTGGCCTGGTGCCTGACTTTCTGCCAGGAGAGGTCCACAGCTGTTCTGGCCCTGACAGGATCAGCTGTGGGGGAACCCTCTGGGACAGCCCAAGCAATAAGGGTTAAATAAATAAATAAAAATTTGGTATTTGTTAAGCGCTTACTCTGTGCAAAGCGCTGTTCTAAGCTCTGGGGAGGATACAAGGTGATCAGGTTGTCCCATGTGGGGCTCACAATATTAATCCCCATTTTCCAGATGAGGTGATTGAGGCCCAGAAAAGTGAAGTGACTTGCCCAAAGTCACACAGCTGACGTGGCGGAGCCAGGATTTGAACCCATGACCTCTGACTCCAAAGCCCGGGCTCTTTCCACTGAGCCACACTGCTTCTCCTAGCAGCACACATCTTAACACATCTTTAGGGTGTCGGTGGGGTGCTGCCCAGGGGACTCTGGTTGGGGAGGGGGCTCAGTAGCATGGTTAGAGGAGCAGCTTGGCTTAGGAGCTAGAGCACAGGCCTGGGAGTCAGAAGGACCTGAGTTCTAATCCCGGCTCTTCCCATGTCTCTTGTGTGACCTTGGGCAAGTCGCTTCACTTCTCTGGACTCATTTAACTCATCTGTAGAATGGGGATTAAGAGTGTGAACCCTTTGTCGGGCAGGGATTGTGTTTACAGTTTGGCACATAGTAAGCGCTTAACTAGAACCATAATAATAATAATAGCAACACGTGATGTCCTGGGCTTGGGAGGACCAATTGGGTCCACCCCATCCCTTCCTGCTTTGGGTCCTTCCAAGTTCAGCATAGTCTTCTGTTCCTCACAGAAGCGATGTGGCCTAGTGGTAAGAGAATGTGCAGGGTCCTCAGACCTGCCCTCTCATCCCATTTTACAACAATAATAATAATAATGGCATTTGTTAAGTGCATACTCTGTGTCAGGCACTACACTAAACTCTAGGGTGGATACAAGCAAATTGGGTTGGACACAGTCCTTGTCCCACATGGGGCTCACAGTCTCAATTCCCATTCCCATGGAATAGGGCTCTCATTCCAATTCCATTTTGAGGAACAGTGTGACTCAGTGGAAAGAGCACAGGCTTGGGAGTCGGAGGTCATGGGTTAGAATCCCGGCTCCGCCGCTGGTCAGCTGTGTGACTTCGGGCAAGTCACTTCACTTCTCTGTGCCTCAGTTACCTCATCTGTAAAAATGGAGATTAAGACTGTGAGCCCCATGTGGGACAACCTGATCACCTTGTATTCCCCCCCCCCCCCCCAGTGCTTAGAACAGTGCTTGGCACATAGTAAGCACTTAACAAATGCCATTATTATTATTATTTTACAATGGAGGAAACTGAGGCACAGAGAGGGAAGTGACTTGCCCATGGTCATACAGTAGACTAGAGATGGGATTAGAACCCAGAGCCTTCTGACTCCCAGGCTCCTGCTTTACCCACTTGGCAATACTGCTTCTCTGGTCTGCTCTTTGATCTTGAGCATGTAACATGCCTTAGTTTCCCTATCTGTATACCTATTTCCTTCCTTTTAGATTGTGAGCCTCATAAGGAATGGGAACTGTGCCTGACTTGATTATCTCTACTCCAGGACTTACACAGTGCCTGGGACACAGAAAGCACTTACCAAATATAATAATGATAATAACAATAATAATAGTTTCCCCTCAGGCTGAACATGGCCAAAGCATATTTCTGCTAATGTCTCTTAAGAGAGCCAGTATGTCGCATTGGATGCCTTGCCAGAATCCACATATTGTTTATGTGAGGGCACTGAGACACATCAAATCTTGTCTCCCAGAGGATTCCAATGAAAAATGCCTAGAAAGAGGGAAGGGACAGAACAATTCTCTCTCGGAATAAAGAAAAAAAAAACCTTCTGAAGAGCCAACAAAATGTCCAGTGCTCTGTTGTTGTTCCTAACTCTACAGAGCAGAAAGTTGGCTGAACTGACAATCATTGGCTAACAGTAATGATAAAAATAATTTGAGCAGGAAGAATTTTGTTTAAGCAATGCATAATGCATGCAGATTTTACTTTGAGGTGTTATCTCTGAGTAAAGGTAAGAAGGGGAAAGGATTTGCATTACAATTTAAAGAAGAAAGACAATTGCCATTCACTAGTGAATGGTGAGAGTTTTTTTAATAGATAATAAAATATTGATGCCACACATATGAACATATTGGAAAAAAACCCCACCATTTTAATTAAGACCAATGCGAGCTGAATGAAAATGTATCTTTGCTGATAAATGTTTTATTTTACTAACGCCATATTCGTTTTAAATTTAGATTGTGAAGGTCAGTTTATATGGGATTGCAAGTTCCAAAATTAAAGCAGTAAACAAATGAGCAATATGAAGCTAAGGCCATTTAGATTTCAATTTAGCAAAGTTTGCTGAAAAAAAGAAATTACATTAATTCATTCATTCATTAATTCAATTGCATTTATTGAGTGCTAACTGTGTGCAGAGCACTGTACTAAGCACTTGTAAAGTACAATTCAGCAGTAAAGAGAGACAGTCCCTACCCAGACCAGGCTTACAGTCTAGAAGGGGGACAAAAAGGACAGTCCTACTAGATGGAGCCCAGAGAGTTGAAGAAGAACAGCTGAAGAAGAAAACAAGAATTACACAAAGGAAAGACCAACTAGAAAGATCAAAAACAGCTGAAAAGGAAAAAGAGAAGGATAGAGCATTATCAACTGGCCCTCAAAGAAATCTACATAGGCTCAAAGGTCCAGGAAACAAAAAGGCAGTGGACAGGTTGAAAGCATCTTGATCTATGAGAAAGATAAAGGAATCAGACAAATTCTTGATAGTATTTTATTAAAATACCCCAACCCGGGAAGAGGTGTAAATGAGGCTTTCTTTGAATTTGATAGCATTAGACTTATAGAGACAATTTCCTGGTACAGAAAACAGAGCAATCAACTGGGCAAATTCTCCTGCTTGACTTGATCCTTTCTAAAAAAGCAAGCCATCAGTCATATTTGTTAAGCACTTATTGTGTGCAGAACACTGCACCAATTGCTTGGGAGAGTACAATAGTTCCCTGCCCACACGGAGCTTGCAGTTTAGAGGGGGAAACAGATATTTATATAAATAATTATAGCTCTGGGTTGAGGGAAGGGTGACTAAAGGGTGCCAATCTAAGTGCTAGGGAGACACAGAAAAGAGTCAAAGAACTCATACTAACTGGAAACCTAGGTAACAGCCTCAGAATCCTAAGGGAAAGGAGGCAATTCAGCAAGATGAAGAAAATGAACCTTAGGAAAAACCAAGGTTAATAGGCTTATGACACTAGTAAGAAAGAACCAGGAAAAATAAAGGAGTTTGGGAAAATTGGCTGTTCTTCAAAATGACAGCCCCACAGCCTCAGGAACATATTCTACCACAGCAAAAGGACAAAAAGGCTAACAAAGTAAGAAGTAACTAATGCCCTCTCTACAGAGAGTGGAAGGGCCAACGGGAAAGTTATCGAAGTTTATATTGCGCCAAACTCCTTAGAGAATAAAAAACCACAGTCAGTTCTCTCATGGTCTGGAGTTTAGATTACAGATGAACCTAACATTAAGAAAAACTCACTTTTGTGTACACACTCCTTGGCCAAAGCCAGATGCAGGCATATAACCTTTACTTCCTATCTTGGATTGAATTTGATTTAGATAAGATCACACAGACTGTAATCTGATTGTGAGCAGTGAAATTGTCCACCAACGCTGTTATATTGCACTTTCCTGAGCACTTAGTTCAGTGCTATGCAGACAGCATGCTGTCAATAAATACCATTGATTGATTGATTGATTGTCAGAAGGACTTTCCCTCAGTCCCTAAAGGTCTTCTTTCCAAAACTCCTACAGAAAATGAGCACTATCAGGAGATGCTCCCTAATTTCCTAAAAGTTTTCCACCCAAAGCATAGAATAAAAATGCAAGTTTTGGAGGAATTGAAAGTACAAGGCTCCAATAAGGCAAGATTAGAAAAACTAAGTCAGGAAAGAAGATGCAGCTAGCGCAAGACAAAAGGTAACAGAAAAATTATCCAATTATAGGAGGTAAAAACTGGTTGACAAGAAGGAAAAGCTGATAACAGATGACTGCGAAAAAGAGTGGAGACTTTTAATAGCATCTTTTTCACTTCCGTCATCATGGAAGAAGATCGAATGTGAACAGTTGTAAAATCTAGTTTCACTGTCTCAGAAAGTTAGGAAGGCACTGATGTAAGAGACAGAGGTAAAGGTCAGCTGGTGCAGTCCCCTACTGTTTTGTTTGTTCATTTTTGTTTTTATAGTGTTTGTTAAGCATTTACTGTGAGTCAAACGTTGTCTAAGCACTGAAGTGGGTACAAATTAATCAGGCCAGACAGAATCCCTGTCCCAGTCACAGTCTAAAAAAAGGGGAGAACGGTATTGAATCCCCATTTTACAGATGAAGATATTGTGGCCCAGAGAACTTAAGTGACTTGCCCAAGGTCACACAAGAAGCGATTGAAAGAGGCAAAAGAGGTTAAGACATTCTGGAAAGAATTGAAAAATAGGTTTAAAATCCATCAATCAATCACTAGTATTTATTTGGCACTTACTCTGTGCCAAGTATGGTACTAAGCATGTGGGAATGTACAAGAAGAGTACTGCCCACAAGGAACTTACAGTCTACAGGGGGAGATGCATTAAAAGAAATTACAGATAGGGGAAATAAAATAAAAGGATATCTACCTAAGTGTGCGGAACTGGACAGAATAGCAACGTGCAGATTTAGCATTGAATCTCTAGTCTGTAAACTCATTGTGTGCTGGATTATGTCTATTATAGTGCTATGTTGTAATAATAATAATAAAATAATACCTGTTAAGGGCTTACTATGTGCCAAGCACTGTTCTAAACTCTGGGGTAGATACAAGTTAGGTTGGACACAGTCATTGTCCCACATGGGGCTCATAGTCTTAAACCCTACCCTATGGATGAGGTAACTGAGGCCCAGAAAAGTCAAGTGATTTGTCCAACATCACACAGCAGACAAGTGGCAGAGCCAGGATGAGAACTCAGATCCTTCTGACTTCCATGCCCATGCTCTTCTACTAAGCCACACTCCCAAGCACTTAGTACAATGCCCTGTATTCATTCATTCATTCAATCCAACATATTTATTGAGCACTTACTGTGTGCAGAGCACTGTACTAAGCGCTTGGGAAGTACAAGATGGCAACATATAGAGCTGGTTCCTCCCCAACAACAGGCTCACAGTCCAGAAGGGGGAGACGGACAAAAAAACAAAACATGGAGACAGGTGTCAAAGTGGTTTGTCAGGGGCGGGCCTAGTTTTGCTGCCCCCGCCGCCCGCGCCATGTTGGAGAAAGGACCGACCCTTCTCCTTGGAGAAGCAGCGTGGCTCAGTGGAAAGAGCCTGTGCTTTGGAGTCAGAGGTCGTGAGTTCAACGACCCTGCACACAGTAAGCACTCAACAAATATGATCGGTGGATTGATGGATTAGGAAAAATAACTCCTTCCTATGAATTTTCAAGTTCTTATTTTAACTGTGAGAAATTTTCTTCACCATCTGACTTCCTATCAGCTCTCTCCATTCTCTCTTTACTCATGAATCTCCATCTCACACTTGTGAGATTTGCCTATCTCACCTACTGAATGTGCCTTGCTTCCACCTCTCATATCTCTGACCCCTTGTTTCTCTGCTCCTCCTTCTGGGACTCTCTCCCTATTCAGACCCATGAACCCACATGTCTCATCTCTCTCCTGAAAATTCACTTCCTTCAGGAAAACTTTCCAGGCCACCTCTATCACTGTCAAGCCAACAGTTATCTTAGGACTTATCAGTTGCATGTCTTGAGCACTTACTGTGTGCAGAGTAAGAGCTTGAGAGGGTACTAGATAACAGAGTTGGTAGACATGTTACCTCACCACAGCAACCACTTACTATGTGTCAGGCACTGTACTAAGCGCTGGGGTGGATACAAGTAAATCAAGTTGGACACAGTCCCCGTCCCACATGGGACTCACGGTCTCAAACCCCAATTTACAGATGAGGGAACTGAGGCCCAGAGAAGTGAAATGACTTGCCCAAGGTCACACAGCAGGCAAGTGGCAGAGTCAGGATTGGAACCCATGACCTTCTGATTCCCAGGCCTGTGTTCTAGCCACTCTGCCATGCTGCTTCTCTATGAGTATATGATAAATCTAAGTATTTGTTAAGTGCTTACTATTTGTCAAGCACTGTACTTAACAGTGGGGTAAGATGCAAGGTAATCCAGTCCTACAGTCTGTGGCACAGAGAAATTAAGTGATTTGCCCAAGGTCACACAGCAGGTACATGGCGGAGCTGGGATTAGAACCCAGGTTCCCTGATTCCTAGGTCTGTACTCTTTCTATTAGGCCACACTGTCTCCCACTTGAAAAGGTGTCCTTTTCTGACACCTCTAGAACTTATTGGTGTTTCTGGCTACACAGCTCCCTGTGGGATTAGGCTCCATGTGATCTCTCTGAGTTTTCTCCCCTCTGCCCCTGAAAAGGGTGTCTCTAGAGCCTTCTCAGAATCACTTCGAGAATTGTAAATGTCAAAGCCAATTACAGGATTTCACTTAACAGCACATCAGATTGTACAAAATACTATTGAAGGTGGCTTTATTTTCTAGGTATTAAAGACCTGAATCAAGACTAACTAGTGATTAAATACGATCCCTGAAAGTTTGAAGCAGTGGGGCCTAATGGAAACAGCACAAGCCTAGGAGTCAGCTGCCATTTGCCAGCTGGGTGATCTTGGGCAAGTCACTCAACATCTCTGTGCCTCAGTCCCCACAAATGCAAAAAAATAATAATAATAATGGTATTTGTTAAGCACTTATTATGTTTCAAGCACTGTTCTGAGCACTGGGGTAGATGTGAGGTAATCAGGTTGGACACAGTCCCTGTCCCACAGTCTTCATCCCCATTTTACAGATTAGGTAACCGAGGCACAGAGAAGTTACGTGACTTGCCCAAGGTCACACAGCAGACATGTGGCAGAGCCAGGATTAGAACCCATGTCCTCTGACTCCCATGCCCGAGCTCTTTCCACTAGACCACACTGCTTCAAACTGGGGATTCAATGTCTGTTCTTCCTTCTACTTAGACTGTGATCCCCATGGGGTATCTGATTATCCAGCGTATGGTACAGTGTTTAGTATATAATGAGTATTTAACAAATAACACAATTCTTCTTATTATTATCATTATTATCTGTAAAATGGGGATGAAATTCCTGTTCTCCCTCCTCCTTAAACTGTGAGCCCCATGTAGGACAGGGATGGTGTCTGACCTGATTATGCTATATTCTGTCTGTCCCAGTGCTTAGTACAGTGCTTGTCACATAGTAAGTTATTAACAAGTATCATAATTATAATTATTGTCATTATTGTTATTGAGATAAATTGTTTGCTTTTCAACTTTGTGCAGCAACCGGATTGGACAATGACTTCAGGATAAACCTCTTGAAGCATCCTTTTCTGTAAAATATTTCTAAACTTTCTCACAATCAATGAAGCACTGACAAGAATACATTTGTCTCTGGGCCAGAAATTATTTCATAGGCTGAGCAGAAGATACAGTTTGCACTAAATTTTGCCTTTGTCATGGCCCATTTCCAATTTCTGCCTCATAAATATTGAGTGAGTAGAGAAAAGGTCCCACTCTTTATTCATATTCTTGAATCTGCCTTTCACTAAGGTGTCAGGGTTAGAGCTTGAGAACCAGACAGGTGAAAGAGTCATCAGAAGATCTACAACTTCTTCATCGTGTTAAATGAAGTATCTATATCTTGTCTTGCAAGGAAAGTATGAATAAGCAAATGGTTTGACCAGGAGAGGAGCAGAATGGTAGCGAAAGAGCTGTACGCCAAGTATATTACCATGCTGGCTAAGTCTCCTCCAGGAAGCCTTCCTTGACTGAGCCCTCCTCTCTTCTTCTCCCACTCCCTTCTGCACCGCTCATACTTGCTCCCTCATTTCCTCTGTTCCCTTCCCACAGCACATATATATATATATATATATATATCTGTAATTTATTTATTCATTTATAGTAATTTGGGTCTCCCCCTCTAGACTCTGAGCTCGTTGTGGGCAGGGAATGTGTCTGATGTTCTATTGAACTCTCCCAAAAGCTTAGTACAATGCTTTGCACACAGTAAGTGTTCAATAAATACAATTGAATGAATGAATATATTTCTACAGAGGTAGAAATATATTAGAGATATTAGAGATATATTCGCCAGTATAGAAAGATCCACACAGACTACCAACCTAGAAACATCTTCTCAGTCTACCAATGTAGAGACTCCCTCCTAGTCTGCCAACCAAGAGTCGCCTTTGACAGCCCACCTGACCTCCCCCTAAGAGTAGAAATGTCTCAAGGCTACTAATGTAGAAAAGCTCACTCAGCCTGAAACATCCTTATATCCAATATAGAAATATTCTCACAATCACTAATACTGTACATTTGACCACGTTCACTCCCGGCCCCAGAGTATTTCTTTTTTTAATTCGCTTTCACTCCATCCCTTTTCTGCTCTTTGAAATTAACAAAAGTAACAGCAGCAGCAGCAGCAGTGGTGTGACCTAGTGAACAGAGCATGGGCTTGGGAGTCGGAGGATGTGGGTTCTAATCCTGGCTCTGTCACTTGCCTGCTGTGAGACGTTGGGCAAGTCACTTCATTTCTATGTGCCTCAGTTTCCTTATCTGAATATTGGGGATTAAGAGGGTGAGCCCTGTGTGGGACATGGATTGGGTCCAACTGATTATCTTGTGTTGACCCTAGCACTTAATACAGTGTCTGGCACATAGTAAGCACTTAACAAATACCATTTTTAAAAAATAATTTATTTCCATCCCTTTCACATCCCTCTGTTCCCCTTCCTTCTGTATTTCTGCACAGAAAGGTCCTGCTATTTCCCTTCTTTGATGCTCAACAAACATCATGAACCATAACTACTAGTCTGTTAGTAAGGGGGTAAGGGCATGAAGATACCCAGCATAGCCAACAGAAAGACTTAGAAAAGACAATGTGAGAAGGGACATGGCCTGGTGGAAAGAACATGGCCTAGGAGTCAAAGGACCTGGGTTCTAATCCCTGTCCCCCACTTGTCTGCTCTGTGATCTTGGACAAATCACTTAACTTCTCTGTGCCTCAATTTCCCCATCTGTAAATTGAGGATTCCTTAGCCATTCTCCTTCCTATTTAAACTGTCAGCCCTATGTAGGACAGGGACTGTGTCTGACCTGAATATCTTGTATTTATCAGAGTTCTTGGCACATAGCACTTAACAAATAGTATTGTTATTATTATTAGTAGCAGTAGAAGTAGTAATAGTAGTAGTAGTAGTAGTAGTAGTAAGCAGCAGCTCCTAATGGAAACCCCTGCAGACAGAGAGCATTGTAGGACTATTATCAAAGGACTGGGAATGGAATCGGGCGAGCGCTGAGGAAAAGGAGACAGAAATAGTAGTTTGAGGGGTCAGAGGGTGTTTCGTGGTTACTGGAGTAAGGCAGTAAGCAGTTTGTCTTGAAGTGGAAATGTCAAATAGGAGGAGAAAGAAATTGGAATAAATCTGAAAGAGGATATGGGAACGACAAGCTGACAATTTTTAAAATGCCTGAACAAACACATCCAAGTAATTCATTCTGGGAATATGAAGTGCAGCATTTCTGGTGCTCTGTATCTCTCCCCACACTTTTGCTAGTAAACTTAATTTGCTTTTTCCCCATGATGAAAAAAAACTTGCTTATGAACCTAGCTACCAGAATTGTCTAGAAGTGTCACCCACAGCTCATAACTATCTTGAACACCCATCCAAATATTATTAATATTTATTAAGCAAGTAATATTTATTAAGCAATCACTTGGTGTAGGGCACTGTACTAAGTGCTTGCCAAGTACGGAACAAAGACCTGACACATCCCTACCCACAAGGAGCTAACACTCTAACAAGGAGAGACGGTCACAAAAAATATTCACAGAAGTAGTCAGAAAAATAATTGAATATACAATTAAATAGTTATATTCATTCAATCGTATTTATTGAGCACATTCTTTGTGCAGAGCACTGTGCTAAGCACTTGGAAAGTACAATTTGGCAACAGATAGAGACAATCTGTACCCAATAACTAAACAATTGTACAAGAGAGCTGAGTTTGTGTATAAATAAGCTCAGCAGTGCTAAAGTGAGTTAATGGATTTGTAGGCTGAGAGTGTTGGGAAACCATGTCTACCAGATCTGTTATATCTGTACTTTCCCAAGCACTTAGTACAGTGTTCTGCACACAGTAAGTGCTCAATAAATATGATTGACTGATACTAATGCAAGGAGCTTGTTTGGGTATTTTTGTATTTAATGCTGACACCAGTGAAGGTGAATTTACTTAAGGAGCCAGTTGGTCATAGGGGAAGTGGTTTCATTCATTCATTCCATCATATTTATTGAGTGCTTACTGTGTGCAGAGCACTGTACTAAGCACTTGGGAAGTACAAGTCGGCTTGTACAAGTACAAGTTTTGAAAGTGTGTGGGTCATAACTAAAGCACATCTCCTGCTGACAGTAAGGAGTAAAATCATCCCTCCCTTCCAGCCTGGACCTCCAGATCCTAGATTTAAAGTTTTAGTGTGCTATCATAGGAGTCTCTAATAGTAAGGAAGAATGAATAAGGGATTTTCTTGGGAGACCAGATGATTGCATGAAATTAGTCTGAAAGGTAAGCAGTGTAGCATAATTGGAAAAAGCACGGGCCTGGGAATCAGAGGATTTGGGCTCTAATCCCGACTCTTCCATTTACCTGTTGTGTGACCTCGGAGAAGTCAATTAACTTCTCTGTGCCTCAGTCTCCTCATCTGTAATGTGGTGATTAAATACCTGCTCTCCTTCCTATTTTGACTGTGAGCCTCATGTGGAACAATATATTGTATCCAACCTGATGAACTTACTCTACCCCAGTGCTTAGAACAGTGCTTAACACATAGTAAGTGCTTAATAAATGTTATTATTATTTTAATTGTTATTATTATTATTAATGCTTTAGAAGTCTTAATTCTTTGAAGTATGGGCATTTAAAGAGACAGGTACTTACTTTGATTTCACTATAGATTAGATAGAAAAAAATGCTTTCAATGTGACCATTTTTCCTGAACAAAAATGCCGCTGTTGATATAATATTGATCATTTTCTTTATGATGTGCATTTCAAGTGACCAGAATATCCATTCCTGGAACATTGGCAATCCTAGCACATTAGCACTTTGTTTCTATATCCTTGGGTAGCCTTTACGTACTTGTCTTTTGTGCAGTTTACTGCCATGTTGAAATGCCACCACTCTTCAAACGTGCACATTCATGGCACGGCATTCTGCTTTAAGAAATCTGCACTTACTCTAATATCCGTTTCCAGGACTTCACCCCGGAGTTATCTTCTGAGGGAAAGCCAAACAAGCAACCGATGTAAAGGGAATCGAGTTGCATTCAGAAAAGTGACATTTGGTTTCAGTATTCCCGGCTTTCCTTTCCACAAGCACCTCCACACGGTCTCCCACACTCACACCCTTCCCCCAAAGAACCAACATGCTCTCAGAGTAGGGCTGTGAGAGGAGAATTTAAGCAGAACTGCCAAGGCAGAACAGATAGGACCTGAATCTGCCAGGTGAACCTGATGCCAGAAGGGGAGTGAGAGATGGCCAAGAGAGAAGAGGGAGAGCAGAGAAACAGAGACAGGGCCTGAAAGGGAAAGAAAGATGGAAAGAGACAGAGACACCTTCTGCAAACAGTATTTCCCAACTTATCTCCACCTCCCTGAACGGGTCACTAGAGAAGGACCATAGCGTAGTGGATAGAGCAGAAGGCCATGGGTTCTAATCCCGGCTCTTCCACTTGTCTGCTGTGTGACCGTGGGAAAGTCACTTCACTTCTCTAGGACCCAGTTCCCTCATCTGTAAAATGGGGATGGAGACTGGGAGGCCCATGTAGGACAGAGACCCCATCCAACCTGACTTGCTTGTATCCAACCCAACGCTTACTATAGTGCCTGGCACATAGTAAGTACTTAACAAATGCCATAATTAATTCATTAGCCCCAAAAGCCATCCTTGGCACTTGTTTGTATGTAGGTTCATTTATTCCATGCATATATTCATTTTCTTTTTACTATTTTACTATTACCAATTACATCTGGGGTTTTCCATTAGTTCTTCCTGAACCTACATGATCTGTGTTTGCCTGTCTTCCCATTAGAGTTAGAGCTCTTCACTGTGGACAGGGGATGTGTCTGTCAAATTGCACTCTCCTAAGTGCTGAGCCCAGTGTCCTGCACACAGTTAGAGCTCAACAAATACAATTGATTGATTGAAGGTAGGAGCCAGACCTTCTGTTGTTAGAGTCTAAACCCAAGCTCCTTAGACAGAGCTTTGCACACTGCAAGTGGCCAGTACAGTACTGTGCACCCAATAGGCATTTGATATATACTGGTGAGCTTGAGGAAGGAGACCCAGAGAGACACAAAGATGGCCACTTTTCTTCAAAGCAGGCGACAGGTAGCCTTAAACAAAAATATTGTTGAACTCAGAAATGTAAGCTCCAATCAACCAATCGATGGTATCTATTGAGTACTTACTGTGTGCAGAACACTGTGCCGAACTCTTAGGAGAGTGTAACACAGTAGTGTTAGTAGACAAGACCCCTGCCGTCAAGAAACTCGCAGTCTAGTTTGGTAGAAGTGGAGATGCTGAAGGACAAGCCAAGGAAATTGTTCAAATAAAATCAGAACGATGGGAACCAAGGCTCACCTTGTGGGTGTGACTAGACAAAGTCGTGTACCCTGAGAATTTTACACTCTAAGGAACCTCTGGTGAGGTCAGATCTGTGCAGTGAGAACTCTGGAAAATCCAGGGAGACTTTCACCTACTCAGTGCTTCACTCCTCTCCACTTTTCCCTTCACTTGACATTCACCCCACCCTCAGGCTTATGTCCACAATTTATTTATTAATATTATTGTCTGTCTCCCTCTCTAGACTGTAAGCTTCTTGTGGGCATCCCTGCCAGCTGCTTACCAACTTTCTTGTATTATGTTCTCCTAAGCACTTACTACAGTTCTTGGCACACAGTAAGCACTCAATAAATGCCATTGATCAATTGATTAATTGATCTTTACCTCATGTCTTTCATCTGATCAGATCAGCTGGGAGGGGGCATGTGTCTCCTGACAACCCTGATGCTATTTGGTTCTTCCACCAAGATTTATTTTAAAATTCAACTCGCATATGTTTAAAATCCAAAAACACAAATTAAACCCCCAAACTACTGTACATTCCAGCGTGCTGATTTGAATTTGCTAATAAAAATGTCAAAAGGCTGGTTCAACCTACGTAGTGCTCTCGACTGATAAATTGCACCACTCTGAATTGTATGGGAAATATTCCGATTGTAAAAAATGATGGCTAGGAATAATAATGCATTCATGCCCTTGTGCATTAAAAGGTCAGTGACCTAGCACACTTCCTAGTGCACACTACTCCATGCAAAGTATTGTGCTCTCTCCTGCCCCTTTGAACAAGGCAAGATGGAATTCTTCTTATCTTAACTCGATTGTCTCCCTCCTATTTTCCTATCCATGCTCTGCGGCATCACCTTCAGAGACATGCTCTACCCTCCCTGTGCCTCGGAAAGCTGTTTGCTAACCACCTCAGATTTGCAGCATCTATTGCCACCTTTCCTGCTTCTGACCCACGGTTTCCCCGGCTGAGGGAGCATTTTGTTTCTCCTTCTGGTCAGTGGGTGGTGGCTTAGAGAAGCAGTGTGGCCTAGTAGATAGAGCACTGGCATGGGAATCAGAAGGACCTGGGTTCTCATCCCGGATCTGCCACTTGTCTGCCGTATGACCTTGGGCAAGTCATTTAACTTCTCTGTTCCTCAGTTCCCTCATCTGGAAAATGGGGATTAAGACTGTGAGCCCCGCGTGGGACAGGGACTGTGTCCAAGCCAATTATCTCTTATCTACCCCAGCGCTTAGAACAGTGATATAATAAGTGCTTAACAAATACCATTATTCTTATTATAAAACACATCACTCCAGTCACATGGCACTGTCACAGTGCAGTAGTATTAAGATCGACAGCAGCTGGAGCATGTGGGTGTGTGGCTTTCTCTCTTCTCACTTACTGAATTTATTGTAATACAAAATAAATTGGGCCACCAAGAGAAAGGAACCTGACCTCTAGACTCTTGCACTTGTCCCACATTAACAGAAATGAATTATTTATCCTAGTCATTTGCTGTGTACAGATGACGGTTTGTACAAGTCCCATCTTCATGTCTTCAGCTTATGGAAATGAGTCGCTCAGGCCTAACCTGGCTGACTGGAAGAGGTCAGAGAGGCAGCAATGCAGACTCCAATCAAACATCCCCATGAAAGGCCCACCATCAGGCCATATGTTGGAAGAGGGATGCCATTAGCACACATGTGGGTCTGGAACCCATCCAGCATTGTTCATTCGCTCAACCGGATTGAAGACGGCCAAAGGCAACGTGACTTTTTGGGGGGGTATAAAACAAACACGGGGCCCTTCTCTTCTCCATACAGTGATGGCAGTGACGATGAAGGGGCTGAAGATGGGAGTGTGGTTGAAGATGATAACTATCCCCAGTTAGATTACGTGACCAGGATCTATGGAGCCGAAAAGCAAAGGAGCTCAGGACTCAATGTTTCCCCCACATCAATCAATCAATCTTATTTATTGAGCACTTACTGTATGCAGATCACTGTACTAAGCGCTTGGGAAGTACAAGTTGGCAACATATAGAGACAGTCCCTACCCAACAGTGGGCTCACAGTCTAGAAGGGGGAGACAGAGAACAAAACCAAACATATTAACAAAATAAAATGAATAGAATAGATATGTATAAGTAAAATAAATAAATAGAGTAATAAATATGTACAAACATATATACATATATACAGGTGTTGTGGGGAAGGGAAGGAGGTAAGATGGGGGGATGGAGAGGGGGACGAGGGGGAGAGGAAAGAGGGGGCTCAGTCTGGGAAGGCCTCCTGGAGGAGGTGAGCTCTCAGTAGGACCTTGAAGGGAGGAAGAGAGCTAGCTTGGCGGATGGGCAGAGGGAGGGCATTCCAGGCCAGGGGGATGACGTGGGCCGGGGGCACCACATGGCACCAGCTAGTTATTAAATCCACCACCATTCTGAACCTCAGCTTTACTTCTGGGCAAAGGGGGTGCTGGGAAATTCAAATGGCTGTTAAGAGGACATAGGGCATCCCTGCGGTTTCGTTACAGTTGGAGTCACCAGAGCAAGTTGAACACTCCAGCCTTCTATTTTAAGGAGAAGAAAATGGTGAAATGAAAAATTCCTCTGCATTCTACAATCCCTAAAGACTTACGAACAGAAACACGAGAGTCAGGCCAATTCTGAATGATGAAGTCTGCAGCAGGCAGGACAAGTAATACTTTGGGAGAAATCAGATACTCTGAGGCTGCTGCCATAGTCACTGGCCCTGGTGGTCACAAGCTTGTGTTCTCTCCAGGGGCTCAACATGAGGACTCCTGCCGGGGTCCTGCCTGCCAGGATTGGTTTAGATTCATTCAATCATATTTATTGAGCGCTTACTCTGTGCAGAGCACTGTACTAAGCGCTTGATGGGACGGTGGAATAGAGGCAGCTGGTTGGTGGGGACGGCTTTACAAGTTGAAATCTTGGAACCTGCCAATTCAGATGATTAACAGCCAGTGCCTGGATGCATTGAAGGTCTACCCTACCCCCGACCTTATTGCAGCCTGAGAGCTGACTGGTAATCAACCATGTCGGCAGGAGTGGGGAGGGATGGGCAAGGGGGAAGGAGACTGAAGAGGTTGGAAGGCTTTCTGCTGAGAGGCAGCGTGGCTTAGTGGAAAGTGCACTGGCTTGGGAGTCAGAGGATCAATCAATCAATCAATCATATTTATTGAGCGCTTACTATGTGCAGAGCACTGTACTAAGCGCTTGTGGTTTCTAATCCCGGCTCTGCCATTTGTCTGCTGTGTGACCTTGGGCAAGTCACTTAACTTCTCTGTGCCTCAGTTACCTCATCTGTAAAATGGGGATTAAGACTGTGAGCCCCATGTGGGACAATCTGATTACCTTGTATCTACCCCAGCACTTAGAACAGTGCTTGGCACATAGTAAGTGCTTAACAAATACCGTAAAAAAAAAAAAACAGGGATCCTGAGATGGGCTGGAGCATTAGACTGGAGCCCCCAGCTCCCTCCCAAAGGGGCCTGCCTACCTGATTGGAGCAACATTTTGCCAGGATGGAAGACTGGGTGTCGGCCTTGCCCAAATGGAATTTTCTCTAGGGACGGCCTCCCCAACCATGATGGTGATGATGATGATATATTGAATGAGGTATTTGTTAAATGCTTACTATGTGCCAGGCATTCTACTAACGGCTGGGGTAGACACTAGTTAATCAGGTTGGACACAATCCACGTCCCACGTGGGGGTCACAGTCTTAATCTCCATTTTACAGATGAGGGAACAGAGGCTCTGAGAAGTGAAGTGACTCACCCAAGGTCACAAAGCAGACAAGTGGAACAGCCTGGATTAGAAATCAGATCCTTCTGTCTCCCAGGCTTGTGCTCTTTCCACTAGGCTATGCTGCTTCCCATGATCTCCCTGTCTAAGGGGTCATACAGTCTGGGAGCTAGGTTCCTTTTCTGTGGAACATTGCAGGCCCCTAGAAAAGCGGAGGACTACTGCTTCCAAGTGTAGAGCCCACGACACCTGTAAAAGTTCACATGCCTCTTACAAATACTGTGGTTTTCAATTAGTTTTTTAGTTACACTTGTATATCACTTGTCTGATGTGTGACCTTGGTCAAGTCATTTCACTTCTCTGTGCATCAGTTCACTCATCTGTAAAATGGGATTTAAGACTGTGAGCCCCATATGGAACACAGACCGAGTCCAAACTGATTAACCTGTACCTACCCTGGTGCTTATTATAGTACTGGGGTAAATACAAGCTAATCAATTTGGATTGCAAAATTACAGGGTGACTCTCAGAGACCAACCCCTTACAGACAACTAGCTTCATGGCAGCGATAAGGAAATCTTTAATTTAAAATGAGGGATGAAGTCAATCCTCAGTAGGCTTGGATGAAAATCAAGCCGCTGTGAGTTTCAGCCCAAAATATATCCTGTTCAGAACTGCAAGCACCAAAAAGTTCTGAGGCTGAGATGCCATTGTACCTTTCACAAAACACTCTCTAAAGGATGCCGACAGTGCTCTCAAAGACTGCTTTTTCACGGGCTGGGGGTTTTCTGCTGGAGTTTGAGGGTCCTGGCACCCATCCTTTCCACTGAGAAGAAGGGGTGGCCAAGGCTCCTTCTCCCCCAGATATACATGCTTAATCAGTGGCAGTAATAAAGATAAATGCTGAAAATAAATCTGAGTGAAAAGCCAGCTGCTGAGATGGCAAAAGAAGACTGAGTACCTCTCTAGCTCTTCTCGGCCAGTCTCAACACTCCTTGAGAGAGTTCACATACACAAGTTTCTAAGAATGTCCAGTGATGGGGCATACTAGACAAGCAAAGCTCCCCAGGATGAACCCTAAATCAATCAATCAATCAATCAATCCCATTTACTGAGCTCTTTCTGTGGGAAGAGCACTGTACTAAGTGCTCGGGAGAGTATGATATAACAGAGCTGGTTGACATGTTCCATATCCACAAGAAGCTTACAATCTAGAGGGGAAGGCGCACATTAAAATAAATTATGGATATGTACGTAAGTGCTCAGTGACTGAGGGTGGGGTGAATAGCACATGCTTAAAGGGAACAGATCCAAGTGCATAAGGGATGCAGAAGGGAAAGGGAGTAAAGGAAATGAGGATTTAGCTGGAGAAGGCTTCTCCGAAGAGATGTGATTTTAAAAAGGCTTTGAAGGTGGGAAGAGTGGTGGTCTGTCATATATGAGGAAGGACGGAGTTCCAAGCTAGAGAGAGGACTTGGGAAGGGAATAGACGAGCTAGAGGTACGGAGAGTCATTTAGAATTAGAGGAGTGCAGTATGTGGGCTGGGTTGTAATAGGAAATCAGTGAGGTTAGGTACGATTGAATGTCTTAAAACCACTGGTGAAGTGTTTCCATTTGATGCAGGGGTGGATGGTCGACAACTAGTGGTTCTTGAGGAGTTGGGAGATGTGGCCTGAATAAGGGTATAATAATAATGATTACAGTATTTGTTAAGCGCTTACTGTGTGCCAGGCACTGTATTAAACCTTGAGGTGGATACAAGCAAACCGGGTTGGACATGGTCCCTGTCCCATGTAGGGCTCTAAGTCTCAATCCCCATTTTACAGGTGAGGTAACTGAGGCCCAGAGAAGTGAAGTGATTTGCCCTAACCACTATGCCATGCTGCTTCTCCTAGGGATGAGGCCATCTGGAGCCTGGGAATGCAGGCTTGAATCCCAGTCTCTTCTGACTGGAAGTTGTAGGGAAGTCTTCCAAGTGCCTAAGCCCAGGAGCTCTGGCCCCTGCAGAAGTTTGAATGAATTTTTAATTTCTCACCATCCCAGAGAGTCCACGCAGGAGCCAACACACTGTGGCGTGAGCAGATGTCATCCTAGACGCCCCCGCAGCGCCTGCCAACGCACATTAATCAGGACCTGATCACGATGACCCTGGGCCAGCAATGCCGAGAGCCCTCCAGTTAGCCCAGCTGGGCAGCGGGCTCGTGAGGTGGGAGGGCACTGACTGGGAACCGGGACCGAATCTACAGAAGTTGACACACGCTATCATCATGGTTCTGCGGGTCTTTATATGATTCTGGAAATTCAGCAGGGAAGGCTGTGGAGGAGGTGGGATTTTAGGAGGGCTTTGATTGTGAGGAGGGAGGGAGTTTCAAGCCAAGAGAACAGTATGAGTGAGGGGTGGAACCGGGAGAGTCAAGAGTGAGTCACAGTGAGAAAGTTAGTTGGGCTGGGTTTAAGAGAGCCAGTTGGGGAATAACGAGTAAAGAGGCAGAAGGGTAATGTGAGGTGAGTTGGTAGAGGGTCTTGAAACGAAGTGTGAGAAGCTTTTGTTTGAAGAGGAGGGACACAGGAAATCAGTGAAAGATTTTGAGGAGGGGAGAGTTGTGGGTTGAGCTACGTTTCAAGTTGATCCATGCAGCAGCGCATGGTAGAGATGGTAGTGGAGAAAGGCTGGAGAATGAGAGCCCAGCGAGGAGGCTGATACAATAGTCTCATCCAGATATGACCAGAGCTTGTGTTGGGGTGGCAGTTGAATGGTTTGTATATGTCCGGTTATTGTTGTATTGTACTCTCCCAAGCACTTAGTATAGTGCTCTGCGCACTGTAAACCCGCAACAAATATGATTGAATGAGAGGAAGCTGATGACACCCAAATCTACATCTCTGCCCCTGCTCTCTCTCCCTCCCTTCAGGCTCGGGTCCCCTTCTACCTTCAGGACATCTCCATCTGGATGTCTGCCTGCCATCTAAAACTAAGTATGTCCAAGACTAAACTCCTTATCTTCCCTCCCAAATCCTGCCCTCTCCATGACTTTCCCATCACTGTAGACAGCACTATCATCCTTTCCGTCTCACAAGCCTGCAACCTTGGTGTCATCCTCAACTCCACTCTCTCGTTCACCGCTCATATCCAATCCATCACCAAAACCTGCCGATCTCTCCTCCGCAACATCGCCAAGATCCGCCTTTTCCTCTCCGTCCAAACCGCTACCTTGCTGGTTCAATCTCTCATCCTAGCCCAACTGGATTACTTCATCAGCCTCCTCTATGATCACCCATCCTCCTGGCTCTCCCCACTTCAGTCTATGCTTCATGCTGCTGCCCGGATCATCTTTGCGCAGACATGCTCTGGGCATGTTACTCCCCTCCTCAAAAATCTCCAGTGGCTGCCAGTCAACCTATGCATTAAGCAAAAACTCCTGACTCTCGGCTTCAAGGTTGTCCATCACCTCGTCCCCTCCTACTTCACCTCCCTTCTCTCCTTCTACAGCCCAGCCTGCACCCTCTGCTCCTCTGCCGCTGTTAACCTCCTCACTGTACCTCATTCTTGCCTGTCCCGCGGTCGACCCCCGACCCACGTCCTCCCCCTGGCCTGGAATGCCCTCCCTCTGCACATCCACCAAGCTAGCTCTCTTCCTCCCTTCAAGGCCCTACTGAGAGCTCAACTCCTCCAGGAGGCCTTCTCAGACTGAGCCCCCTTTTTTCCTCTCCTCCTCCCCACCCCCCCCCACCCTACCTACTTTACCTCCCCACAGCACCTGTATAAATGCTTGTACAGATTTATTACTCTATTTTACCTATACATATTTACTATTCTATTTATTTCATTAATGATGTGCACCTAGCTTTATTTCTATTTATTCTGATGACTTGATACCTGTCCATATGTTTTGTTTTGTTGTCTGTCTCCCCCTTCTAGACTTTGAGCCCATAGTTGGGTAGGGACCATCTCTATATGTTGCCAACTTGTACTTCCCAAGCACTTAGTACAGTGCTCTACACACAGTAAGTGCTCAATAAATACAATTGAATGAATGAATGAATGCTGTATGGGAAAGAACCAACAGGATTTTCCAGTAATCAATCAATGGTACAGTGCAGTGCAGAGCACTGTACTAAGTGTTTGGGAGAGTATAATACAATAGACTAAGCAGACATGTTCCCTGCCCTTAATGAACTTACAGTCTTTGGAGGGAGATAGACATTCATATAAATAAGTAAACTATAATATTTAATTCAAAGCTATGCTCATGAGAGCTGTGGGGCTCAGAGTGGGGTGAAAATCAAATGCCCAAAGGTCACAGATCCAAGTTCATGGTTGATGCAGATGGGAGAGGGCTTAATAGGAGTAGGCTTCTTGGAGGAGATGTGGCCTTAATAAGACTTTAAAGGTGGGGTGAGTGGTGGTTTCCACTGTTTATGGAAAGAAAGTGAGTTCGAGACTAAGGGTAGGATGTAGGAAAGGGGTTGGTAGCCAGATAGATGAGGTAGGGGTACAATGACAATGAGTAAGAGAGGAGCAGAGTGGGCGGGCCTGGCTGTAGTAGGAGATCAGTGAGTTGAGGTAGAATGGGGCGAGCTGATTGAGTGTTTTAAAGGTGTTGATAAGGAGTAGATTTATTGAGAAATGAAGGATGGCGAGGAGTAGAGGACTACCCCATGTTAAACGGGTTCTGGGGAAGGGAGGACGGTGTTGTGTCACCTGGGATGGGAAAGTTCAGAAGAGTAGGTTTAAGGGGGAAGATGAGTAGTCGTGAGTAGTTAATAAGCCATCTCCTGGCAAAAAAACAATTCTTAGTTATACCTAGATACTTGGGAGGATTTCTGCTGGGGGACATAGAACTTCTCAAAGCCATTTGTCATCTCTTCACCACCCTGTGAACACTGATGCCCCAAACCAGCACTACACCCCAAGAGAGGACTCTGGCATTACTGCTGATGAGCATTGACCAATTTGAACTGCCCACAGTAATCTTGGCAGCTTCCTGTACCTGGATGACGGGAACTTCCAGAGGCCCCGCGGGAGAAAGGAGGCAAGATGAAACTGACTTGCTCCAAGGGATCAGATCTGATGTGAGCTGGAGGGAGGTGATGATGAAATTGTTGGCTAACCTGAGGTTTGAGGATGAAAGTTGATTTCTTTTAGCCTGGCTCACCCTGCCACTCTTCACCCGGCTAAAACGGGAGTGAACGATCTTCTATAAATAAAGTGCTTTACCGAGTATAAATATACAGAGCTGTCCTTTGGGTGCAAAGATGATGCAATTGTGCTACTGAGAGTGCTAGAGGTAAGAAGAAACAGAACATAATCTGCTCCAGTATAAGAAACAGTTCCAGAACATCCGATCCAGTCAGTCAATCATATTTATTGAGCACTTCCTGAGTGCAGAGCTCTGTACTAAGTGCTTGGGAAAGTATAATGCAACAATATAAGAGACATTTGCTGCCCACAACGATCTTACAGTTTAGATCAGAGTGGTGGGGAGGGGCTGAGGCTGAGGCTCTCCCTGGACAGCTCGCTTGTTGTCTGTCTCCCCCTTCTAGACTGTGAGCCCACTGTTGGGTAGGGACCATCTCTATATGTTCCCAACTTGTACTTCCCAAGTGCTTAGTACAGTGCTCTGCACACAGTAAATGCTCAATAAATATGATTGATTTATTGATTGATTGTTGATGCCATGGCCACCACACCTCAGCTCCCACTCAGAAGCCCACTTCCCACAGTGGCCATGGCTGCCACCCTCCCCCCTGCCCACGGACAGACCCCTGGAAACCTGGGCTCCAGTTAGAATATTTTTTATACTTTTAGCACTGCAGACAATGAGATTTTTCTCAGGGAACAAGTGTGCGGC
This sequence comes from Tachyglossus aculeatus, assembly GCF_015852505.1. Taxonomy (NCBI): domain Eukaryota; kingdom Metazoa; phylum Chordata; class Mammalia; order Monotremata; family Tachyglossidae; genus Tachyglossus; species Tachyglossus aculeatus. The sequence continues at coordinate 100,854,557 of NC_052067.1, read as the reverse complement.
TGATTTGACCAGTGAGGAATTAAAATCATTTTCACAGCGGCTGCTCTAAAGGCTACCTCTTACCACACTGTCCCATGTGTTACCCAAGGTGCCTGCCTCTGTTCTCGTTTCTTCCTTTCACTGTCCCTCTCTTCCCAAAGTCTCTGTTCTAAGACAGCTACTGATTTTTGCCTGTCGCTGCTTACCAGCCTGAAGGTCTTCTGCTTCTCTTTCCCACTCATCCGCTGCTCTGCTCATCATTTGAGGTGCTGCTTTCCTGTGCCATTAAGACATTTCTTCTTGATGGCTCCCCCATCTCTATCTTTGATCCTCTCTGTCAAGTCCTATGCGTAAGGGGCATCGGCGGAAATGCTCTAGAAGCTAAATGTGGGTGCTGGGGCAGAGCAATCAATCAATCAATCAATCAATCGTATTTATTGAGCACTTACTGTGTGCAGAGCACTGTACTAAGCGCTTGGGAAATACAAGTTGGCAACATATAGAGACAGTCCCTACCCAACAGCGGGCTCACAGCCTAAAAGGGGGGGAGGGTGGGATCAAATCAAAGTCTCAGTGTCATAAAGACACCATAGCAGCTCAATAATAATAATGATGGTATTTGTTAAGCACTTACTATGTGCCAAGCACTGTTCTAAGTGTTGGGGTAGATACAAGGTAATCAGGTTGTCCCACATGGGGCTCAAAGTCTTAATCCCCATTTTACAGATGAGGGAACAGAGGCACAGAGAAGTTAAGTGACTTGCCCAAGGTCACATAGCAGACAAGTGGTGGAGCCAGGGTTAGAACCCATGACCTCTGACTACCAAGCTTAGGCTCTTTCCACTAAGCAATGCTTCCAATTGTTCAGAATCTTGAGGCCACATCGAAATTGGACTCTATCGATCTTCTAAAGGATGCACTTGATTCAATTTTCTAACTGATTGAGCCAGTGGATGAAGTGCCTCACTTGCTTGACTTGTAGCTTCTGCCCTGTCAGCAGTTGGAGGGTCAGACCTTGAGAAGCAGCACGGCCTAGTGGAAAACACACAGGTCTGGGACTTATGAGTTATAGTCCTGGCTCCACCACTTGGGCGCTAGGTGACCTTGGGCAAGTCACTTAACTTCTCTGGGTCTCACTTTCCTCATCCATAAAATGGGGATTAAATATCTGTTCTCTCTTTCCCTTAGAATGTCAGCTCCACGTGGGATTGTGTCTGATTTTATTGTAGCCTATCTACCATAGTGTTTAGCACATAGTATGCAGCATGAGAAACATGGAAAGAGTCCCGGACTACAAATCAGAGGCCCTGATTTCTAATCCCAGCTCTGCTACTTATCTGCTGAGGAACTTGGGCAAGTCACTTCACTTCTCCATGTCTCAGTTCTCAATCTGCAAAATGGGGAATCAATACCTCTTCTACCTCATACTTAGACTATGTGCCCCATATGAGACCTCATTTCCTTGCTTCTACCCTAGCCTGCTTGGCATGTAGTAACGCTTAACAAATACCACAATCATTATTAGTAGTGGTGGTAGTATGTCCGCTCTCAGGATCATGCCTGGAGAGTTTTCAGTATTGTACCAGTCTCTGCTATGGGAGATAGAAGTGCTATCAAGCGCTTAGTACAGTGTTCTGCAAACAGTAAGTGCTAAATAAATACAATTGAATGAATGAATGAATGAATGCTATGGGAGGGAGAGTCAAGCAGAGGCCTACCCATTCCATTCCTAGCTTGGGCAGTGGCTAGCAAGTGGAAGGCAATCTGCTACAAGTCAAAACTCACCTGTACTGGACAGCAGCAGCATGGGAGAGAGTCAAGGACAGAGATTCAAGTTTACTGTGCAGAAGAAGGCAATGGTAAACCACTTCCGTATTTTTAACAAAAAAACTCTATGGATACACTACCAGAATGACTGCAGATTGAGGTGGGGTGCTCTGGAAGAGATGTGGCCATGGAGTCGCTTTGGGTCGGAAACAGCTCAACAGCATAAAACAAGTAGTAGGATGCATTTAAGAAATCCCAATTTTTAAAAAATACCTTGTCTTCCCTGACATTATTGCATAGGGTCCTAGGAAACAGGATTCAATTAATGTCTCCTCGTCCCACTGAGATCCTTATTTGTCTGTAGCTATCACCATAGTCAGGTGGTCCAAAAATATCAGTGTTCTTCAGGCAAATATCTGTTTACACACTTTTAGTCATTTTGGAATTAACCACAATCTCAAAGTCACCTTGTTCTATAAAACCAGGATTGAAGTCAAGAAAGCAGCATGGCTTAGTGGAAAGAGTATGGTCCTGGGAATCAGAGGACCTGTATTCTAATCCCAGCTCTGCCACAATCATTCATTCATTCATTCATTCAATGGTATTTATTGAGTGCTTATTGTGTTCAGGCCCTGTACTAAGTGCTTGGGAGAGTACCATATAACAATAAACAGACACATTCCCCACCCACAATGAGCTTACAGTTTAGAGGGGGAAACAGATATTAATATATATAAATAAATTACAGATACATACATAAGTACTATGGGGCTGGAAGGGAGAATGCACATGCCTGCTGGGTGACCTTGGGCAAATCACTTAACTTTTCTGTGCCTCAGTTACCTCATTTGTATAATGGGGATTTAGACGGTGAGCCCCCTTTGGGACAGGGACAGTGTCCAATCTGATTATCTTATATCTACCTCAGCACTTAGTACAGTGTCTGAATGTAGTAAGTGCTTTATGATGATGATGAAAAGCAACACCTCAAATCAAGAGCAGTTAAAGTCTGGTTAGGCACAAGTACAGCAGAATGAACCTTGTGGGTCTTACGTAGTTGAATAGTAGTGAACAGAATTGTGCTGTTATTAAATACAAACAGCCTGGTGCTGGTATGCATTAAGGGGAGGACTTGGTCAAGTGAAAGTGAGGGAATAAGACTTCGTTTCCACGCCACCCCTGTCAGGTACTTGTTAGGATCCCACACCCAGTTTCAATCACTGCACTTTAAACAGCATGTAGATAAAATGGAGAGGGGCCAAAGAAGAAGAGCCACAAAAAGGGTTACAAGGATGGAAAATTGATGTGAAGAAAGGGAAAAGGAATTGATGATGTTCTTGTCTATCTTGCTACCTAGTCCTTTTCCACATCCTCCTCCTGTCCTGCAACTCCCTCCCACTCCATATACGCCAGATCACCATTCCATCTTCAAAGTATTTCTAAGGTCACATCTCCTCCAAAAAGTCATCCACTACTAAGCCCTCTTTTCCCCAGCTCGCTCTCCCTTCTGTGTTGTCTCTGCATGGATCCATGACCTTTGGACATTTGATGGTCACCCCAACCCCACCGTACTTATGCACATATCTCTAAATTATAATTATAAATGACATTTATTCATATCAGCGTTTGCCTCCCTCTCTAGACCATAAGCTTGTAATGAGCAGGTAACATATCTGCTAATTCTCTTGCATTGTACTTTCCCAAGCGCTTATGCTTTGCACACATTAAGCACTCAATGAATACAATTGATTTCTTGATCTACCTGGAGGTGGAGGACTGGGTTGGCTGACCTCTTAAGGTCCCCGCTAACCCTGAAGCATGAAACCACCTGGTTGGAGAGGAGGGCCTGGCTCCAATCCAGACTTCCCTCTGTCATCTGGATCATTTTTCTAAAACGTCATTCTGTATTTTTCTTTGGTACTTCTCATAACCCTCCAATGTTTGCTCATCCTTCCCCACATCAAACAGAAACTCCTGACCACTGACTTCAAGACACCCAATCTACTCTATCCCTCCTACTTTTCCAGTTTATAGTTACCAGAGTGTAGTAATGGCAGTAGTAGTAGTAGTTAGTAATTCCAGTATTCACTGAGTGCCCACGTGATGCACTGCATGGTATTAGAGGATTGGGAAGTCCAGAATAAAGATATTTGTTCATTTATTTATTGGTGTTTATTAAATGCTTACTATGTGTCAGGCACTGTACTAAGTGCTGGGAGAGAAGGTAGAAAGAAATGGTACTGTCTCTTCTACTAATAGTGCCACTTCAGCTCTTCGGTGCTATCTATGCTTTTGAGTAGTCACAACCTTCAGTGGCACTTTTGGGCCTATCTTACATATTTTGTTACTTCTTTTAATGTCTGACACCCCAGCTAGGCTATAAGCTCTTTGAGGGAAGGGATCATGCCTGCTAATGCTGTTGTACTCTTCCAGGAGCTTAATTTAGTGCTCTGCACACAACAAGTGCACCATAAATATGATTGGTTGATTGATTGATTGATTGATGGATTGATTGACTGCATCTCCAGATTGAAATTCTATACTGGTCAAACTGCAGGTCATCCCTCTGAGACCATGGTGTGGCCAACTGAATGCAGAATTTGGCTTCTCTCGATTGCCAGAAGCAGAAGATGAACGGAAAAAGGAACCGGGTGAAATCAGGGCTGGGCTGACTCTCCATTCAGAGCTAGAGACAGTAGTATCACTCCAAGAAGCCAAGAACAACCTCTCCAACTGAATCTCTTGGGGAAACTGTGGGTCAGCCAAATGAAATGATACAGGCTGGAGGAGTGCCAGAGCCACAGCCAAAGCATGAGCCTCCCTCTGTTCCTCCCTTCCTCCCTCCCCACATCTAGGCCTGGCTGAAACCAAAACAGGATCTTACCAAGATCATGGTGGGTGGTTCACAGACTCAGTTTCCCACCATCCTAGTCTGTCATAAGATGCAATGGAAACATTCCTTTCTGGAGATCCAGAAGAGTGTCTCTGGGGCTCCAGAGGGCAAATGAATCAGGAAGAGTTGTGGTAGGGATTGCCACTCCAAATGAGAACAGGAAAGATTTTCTGACTTTCACGCTATACACCCAAGCACTCAGCCCTGTGAGCTGTGTTGACTAATGGCCCAGCCCCACCAACTGTGCCAAGGAACTGCCCAGCTCAGTGTGCTGTACCTAGTGTCCGACCCCGTTAAATGTGCCCAAGAACTGCCTAGTCTCCGAGGCTGTACCCAGCAACTACCCAGCCCAGTGTGCTGCGTCCAGGAATAATAATAATAACAATTGATAATAATTATGGTATTTGTTAAGCACTCACTTCATGCCAGACACTGTTCTAAGTGCTGGGATAGATATAAGTTAATCAGGTTGGACACTGTCCCCCACAGGTCTCAAAGTCTTAATCCCCGTTATACAGTTGAGGGAGCCGAGGTACAGAGAAGTGATTTGCCCAAGGTCACACTGCAGACAAGCGGCAGAGCTGGAATTAGAACCCATGACGTCCTGACTCCAAGCCTATGCTCTATCCACTAGGCCATACTGCTTCCCAGTTCCATGTCCATGACCTGCACCCAGTAACTTAAGCACTTAGTACCTTGCTTCACACACAGTAAGCACTCAATAAATAGGACTGAAAAAACAGTAATTGTCCAGCCCCATGAGCCGCATCCAGTACTTGCCCAGTTCAATTTGCTGCACCCAATAACCGTCCTGCCCCGTGAGCTGCACCTTGTTACTGTCCAGCCGTGCAAGCTTTACCCAGGAACTGCCCAATCCCCCGAACTGCATCCAGAGATTGCCCAGCCCAATATGCTGCATCTGGTAACTGTCCCGCCCCACAAGCTGTACTCAGAAGCTTCCCAGCCTAGTGTCCCACACCCAGTAAATGTCCAAGGTCTCCGAGCTACATCCGGTAATTGCCCATCTCGATGTGTTGCATCCATTAACTGTCCAGCCGTGCGAGCCGCACCCAGTAATTACCCAGCCCAGTGTCCCGCACCCAGTGACTGCCCAGCCCCGAGACCTGCATCCAGTAACTGGGCAGCCCCACAAGCTGTAAAATCCAGCCCGGAGAGGTAGGGGCTCGGGAAATGTTGCTGACTGTGTCAAAAATGAAGAGAGTTAAAAAAGGGAACCGGGACTTGAGTGCTAATAATTGACTCCAACATTTCTTCCTACTTCTTCCACACCCACTCCTCACTCCTCTGGAATTCAAGCAATCAGCCCACCCCCAAAGGTGAAAGATGTTTAAACAACCTACATGATTTTCTAGATGTGTGAGCTGTCAGTCCCTCCCCCCCACCCCTTTCTCTCCCGGACTCCCTTCCCTCACTGCTGCCTACAGATAAGGCAGTTCTGCTTCTAGCAGATGGGATTTAATTTGCTGGAAATGCAGGTCCCTTAAACTACTGCTTCTGGATTAACAAAGTCCCCACCTCTGCCGACAGAGTTAATGGCAAACAGGTAATGCACTTGATCGTCCTGGGTAGAGGGCTGGTTGGCTAATTAGATGCAGCTGTCAGTAATTACTCCCCACCGGGGTGATTTATTTCAGGGAGTGCTTTATCCACAGAAAGAATAGGCCTGGAAGTGAGAGAGGGAACGTTACCCTGCCATGGAGGGCTGCCTCTGTCCTCATGGTGCATGGAAGTGGATGGATGGTTTCATTGGCCCAAGCAGGTGGCTCAGTGGAAAGAGCCCGGGGTTTGGAGTCAGAGGTCATGGGTTCAAATCCTGGCTCAGCCGCTTGTCAGCGTGTGACTTTGGGCAAGTTACTTCACTTCTCTGTGCCTGTTACCTCATCTGTAAAATGGGGATTAAGATTGTGAACCCCACAGAGGACAAGCTGATCACCTTATATCCTCAACTGTGCTTTGCCCATAGTAAGCACTTAACAAATACCAAATTATTATTATTATTAAGGGAGCCATGCTCTTTTGGAGGAAGAGCGCTGATAGTTCTTTCTTAGACCGCTTTCCCTGCACCTGGACTGATTCACCATGCCTGGGGTCTGGGCTGGCAGGGATGCCAAGCCTTGGAAACACAGTCCTGAGTCTTGGGGTAACCCCAATTCCTGATTTCCAGCTCAATGCCCTGTCTGATCAAATCCCAGGTTGAGGCCCCCTGTTCGCCCCTTTGGATCCAGGAGGAAAACTTCAGGTCTCCATTTTTCCCTCTGGAAAGAACAGTTGATTTGTGTATGTGGTGATGATGGTAATGGTATTTATTAAGCACTTGGCATGTGACCAACACTGTGCTATGTGCTGGAACAGATCCACGTATAAGAGAACAGACATAATCCTTATTCCACATGGGGCTCACAGTTGAATCCCCATTTTATACATGTGGAAACTGAGGCAAAGAGGTCACCCAGCAGGCAAGTGGTAGAGGGAGATTAGAACCCAGGTCCTTTGACTCCCACGTGTCATTGTGTGATGCTTACCTACTGCAGAGAGGGTGACGGGGCATGTGCTAGGTTCACATCCTCAGTTTAAATGAAGTTCCATTCCTCATTTGAGTTGAACCCCAGACACCTAAAACTTAAGTTCCTTGTCACCTACCTTTCCTCCTATGGTTTGGATATTGCCCAGTTGTTGTTTTTTTTGTGTGTGTGTATGTGTGTGTTTGAGCTTAGCAAAGTGCTTTGCACCCAGTAAGTGTTCAGTAAATACCTTTGATTGCTAAGCATTTGTATGAGTGTGCAATAGAGGGGCAGAAGGGCATGTGGTGCATGTAAGTGTTTGTACAAGCATGTATGAGTCTGTGTGTGTACTTCAACTTACTAGGTGCAAAGCACTGTGCTAAATGCTCAGTAAATACCTTTGATTGATAAGTATGTGCATAACTGTGCAGTCAAGGGGGCATTTGTGGGTGCCGAAATGCTTGTACATTTGTGTGTGTGTAAGCGTATGTTTTCAGTGCAACTGGGTTCCCACTAACTCTTGAGGTTACAGACCTAAACTTCTTCTAAACCCTAAATGCTGGAGTGATGGAGAGGGGATACGGTGAGGCCCCGAGGTGGATTAGACAAGGAAAGGAGGGACTGAGCTGGCAGACCTCCCTGGGCTAAACCCCAGGGCAACAGAGGAGAGACCAGGCCAAAACTTGTGTCCTCGGTGACAGCCACTGGCACAGGCATGCCACCTTCTATCCAGCCAGGGGAGTGGGACACTGGGTTGCGGGGCTCTGCCTCTGGGAGGGGGGTTCTTCAGGACCTAGCCAGAGGAGCTGGACAGAGTTGTAGGGAGCACTGTCTCTGAGGAGTCCCTAGGCCCCAGGATAGACTGGGACAGGAAGAGACCATCCTGGGACAATGGCCCCTATCTGGCCACTCCCAACTCAGTGAAGTTGGGACAGACCAAATGGGAGTCATCAGGGAGGCATCTCAGCTCCCTGGCTCAAATAATTCCTGCCTGGCTTTGCCATGCTGCTGAGATACGAGCTGAGTGATGATGATAATAATAATAACAGTGGTGTTTGTTAAGTACTTTCTATGTGTCAAGCACTGGACTGAGTTCTAGGGAAGGTGCAGGATAATCAGATCAGATACAGTCTATCCCACACAAGGCTCAAAGTCTAAGGTAGAGAACAGGTATTGAATCCCCATTTTTCAGATGAAGATACCTAGGCACAGAGACTCATTCAATTAGTGATATTTACTGAGCACTTCCTGTGTGCAGAGTTCTGTTTTAAGCACTTGGGAAAATGCAGTACAATAGAGCTGGAAGACATGATCCCTGCCCACAAGGACCTTACATCCTAAAAGGGGAGATAGAAGTTAAATAATAACGATGATGGCACTTGTTAAGCGCTTGCTATGTGCAAAGCACTGTTCTAAGTGCTGGGGGGGATACAAGGTGATCAGGTTGTCCCACGTGAGGCTCACAGTCTTAATCCCCATTTTACAGATGAGGTAACAGGCACAGAGAAGTTAAGTGGCTTGCCAAAGGTCACACAGCAGACAAGTGGTGGAGCTGGGATTCGAACCCTTGGCCTTTGACTCCCAAGCCCAGGCTCTTTCCATTGAGCCACGCTGCTTCTCTGGGTAAATTCTTCTTCTTGGGTAAATTAAATGACTTACCCAAGGTCCCACAGCAGGTAAGCAGTGGAGCTGGGATTAGAACCCAGGTCCCCTGACTCCAAGGACTGTGCTCTTTCCACTAGGCCACATTGCATTCCCTTGAGGACCAGAAGTCTGTCTAGCCCTGGTAAGCAGGTTACACACTGAGGAGGAGCTAGTGCAGAGCACAGCCACTGTACTGGACACCTATTATTTGCAGGGTACTGCATTGGGTGCCTACTGTATGAAGACTACTATTCTGGTAGCCTGCAGTGTGCAGAGCATTGTACTGAACCCCTCTTATAATGCAGAGTCTGTACTGGGAACCTACTGTGACCAGAGCACTTACTATATTCAAAGTACTGTACTGGATGCCTACTGTGTGCCCAGCACTGTATTGGACATCTACTGTGATCCCCTTGCCATTTCCCTTCCATTCAGGGAAAAGAGGGTGGCGGACTTCCTATATCAGCTCATGCAGAATGAGAGTAAGTTTTTAATTGACTTGAGTTAATTAGTTAGATAAAAATCATTTAGAATTGTAGCAGAGTGTTACAGTGACATTGTAACGTGTTTCTAAATAGATCCCCAAACTGTACTCACATAGCAAGATGGTTAATATTTATGACCACGCAGTTGTGCTCTCTCTCTCATTAGTATTTAAAAGATTTGCTGTTTAATGTTAATGATATCTTCATACATAGCAAAAAAAGGCACAATTAGAGAAAAGTCTCCAGATGGTGGAGAGAGGGAGACTGAGGATGCTATCAGCTGCTGAATACTTTCCTTCTGAATCACTGGGGGCTGGTCTCCAGTCCAGGGCATTGGGAATTATGACCCCCTCCACCCCCCATCTAAACTGTAAGCTTATTATGGGCCGGGAGCTTGTCTACCAAATCTGTTATATTGTTCTCTACCAAGCGCTTAGTACACTTCTCTGCATAGGGTAAGTGATCAATAAATGCAAATGATTTATTGATTGTGTGGGGTTAGCTTGCAGTGACCTCGTTCATGGAATGTAGTTGCTGGACCTCAGGGAAGGGAGACTGTTAGACCTTTATTCATTCAGTCAATCGTATTTATTGAGTGCTTACTGTATGCAGAGCACTGTACTAAGTGCTTTGAAAGTACAATTCGTCCACAGATAGAGAGGATCCCTACCCAACAGGGGGCTCACAGTCTATAAGGGGGAGACAGACAATAAAACAAGTAGATAGTCATAATAGCATGAGGGGAAGTGGAAGAGGGAAAGGTCTCCTGGAGGAGCACAGAGCAGCGAGAGGGGAAGGTCACCTGGTAAAGCACGGAGTAGGGAGCAGGGAGATGATGATGATAATAATAATAGCATTTATTAAGTGCTTACTATGTGTAAAACACTGTTCTAAGCGCTGGGGAGGTTACAAGGTGACCAGGTTGTCCCATGGGGGGCTCACAGTCTTAATCCCCATTTTACAGATGAGGTAACTAAGACACAGAGAAGTTAAGTGACTTGCATGCAGCTGACAATTGGTGAAGCCAGGATTTGAACCCCTGACCTCTGACTCCAAAGCCCGTGCTCTTTCCACGGAGCCACGTAGCCTGGTGGAGGACTAGGCCACACATCAGGGCCAGGCTAAAGTGGGTCAGAAGACCCCGGGGCACAGACTCGGGATCAGGGGCCATGGAGAAGGACTAGGGTGAGAAGCTGGGCAGGCCAGTTTGAAGGATGCAGGCAGTAGGGCAGTCTGGCGGACTGAGGAGGGAGATTAGGTAAGGTGGGGAGGGCTTCCAGGCATAAGGACAACAAAATCTGCTCCTTCCTCACCATCCAAACTGCTACCACACTCATCCAAGCACTTGTCATGCTAGAAAGCAGCATGGCTGAGTGGAAAAGCCATGGGCTTGGGAGTCAGAGTACCTGGGTTTTAATCCTGGCTCTGTAACTTGTTTGCAATGTAACCTTGGGCAAGTCACCTAACTTCTCTGTGCCTCAGTTTCCTCAACTGTAAACTGAGGAGTCAATATCTGTTCTTCCTCCTACTTAGAACATAAGCTCTACGTGGGACAGGAACTGAGTCCAACCTGATTAAGTTGTATCTACCCCCATGTTTAGAACAGTGACTGACACGTAGTAAGAGCTTAAAAAATACCAGAATTATTATTATCATATCCCATCTTGACTTCTGCATCAGCTTCCTCACTGACGTCCCTGTTTCCTGTCTCTCCCCTCTCCAACTCATTTTTCACTGTTTCTTTGATCATTTTCCTAAAGAAAGCTCAGTCCACATCTCCTTGTTCCTCAAAAACATCCAAAGGTTGCCCGTCCAGGTCCATATCGAAGAGATTCGTTACCACTGGGTTTAAGGCAGTCAATCAGCTCTCCTCCTCTTATTTTCCTGCCTTGATCTCCTACTACAACCTAAACAGCACACTGCTGTTTCACTCCTTCAGTGGTAATCTACTCACTGTAACTCGATCTCATCTATTTCACTGCCAACCCCTTGCATTTCCTCCCTTTAATTTGAAACTCCCTCCCCCTTCAAAAGCAACATACCACCACTTTTCCCACCTTCAAACTCCTAAAATCTTATCCTCCAAGAATCCTGCCCCCACTAAACCCTAATCACCTTTATTCCCTCTCCCTTCTGCATCACCTATGCATTTGGGTCTGTACTCTTTAATCACTTGCTATTCACCTCACCCTCAGTCCCACAGCACTTATGTACATATCCTCTCCTATTTCCCCTACCTATAATTTATTTTAATGTCTGTCTCTTCCTGTATTCATTCCTTCCCCTCGCATTCACTTCGTGCTTACCATGTGCAGTGCTAATGGCTTGGGAAAGTACAGTACAACAATACAACAATAAACAGTGAGATTTGTTGCTCACAGTGAGCTCACAGTCTAGAGTGGGGGAGATAGCAGTACAAATAAATACAATTACGGATATTTACATAAGGGCTTTGTGGTTGGGAGTGGGGAAGGACAAAGGGATAAATACAATTACAGATATTTACATAAGTGCTTTGGGGCTGGGAGTGGGGAAGAGCGAAGGGAGCAAGTCAGGGCAACACAGAAGAGAGTGGGAGATTAGGAAAAGTGGGATTTAGTCTGGGAAAGCCTCTTGGAGGAGGTAGACCCGCCTTCAATAAGGCTTTGAAGCAGGGAAGAGTGGCTGTCTGTCACATTAGAGGAGGGAAGACATTCCAGGCCAGAGGCAGGACATGGGCTAGGGGTTGGTAGCTACTGGGGCAAGGTAAGAAGGTTAGCACCAGAAGAGCTAAGTGTTCCGGCGGGGTTGTAGAAGGAGGGAAGGAGGTGAGGAAGGGAGGGGGCAAGGTGATGGACTGCTTAAAGCTGCTTGTAAGTAGAGTGTCTACGAACTCTAGTTTACCGTACTCTCCCAAGTGCTCAGTACAATGCTCTGCACACAAACTCAAGAGATGCCAATGATTAATTGATTGCTAGTGGGAAGCTGAGCAGGGAGGGAGGCATGGAGGGCAGTTGCATAATAAAATCCCTGGCCCCTCTCAGCTTGGGATACTGTGTGCAGTCCTGGTCACCAATCAATCAATCAATCAATCGTATTTATTGAGCGCTTACTATGTGCAGAGCACTGTACTAAGTGCTTGGGAAGCACAAGTTGGCAACACATAGAGATGGTCCCTATCCAACAGTGGGCTCACAGTCTAGAAGGGGGAGACAGAGAACAAAACAAAACATATTAACAAAATAAAATAGAATAGATATGTACAAGTAAAACAAATAATGAAATTTAGTAATAAATGCATACAAACATATATACATATATACAGATGCTGTGGGGAAGGGAAGGAGGTAAAGCAGGGGGGATGGAAAGGGGGAGGAGGGGGAGAGGAAGGAGGGGGCTCAGTCTGGGAAGGCCTCCTGGAGGAGGTGAGCTCTCAGTAGGGCCTTGAAGGGAGGAAGAGAGCTAGCTTGGAGGATCATCATCATCATCAATCGTATTTATTGAGCGCTTACTATGTGCAGAGCACTGTACTAAGGGCTTGGGAAGTACAAATTGGCAACATATAGAGACAGTCCCTATCCAACAGTGGCTCACAGTCTAAAAGGGGGAGACAGAGAACAAAACCAAACATACTAACAAAATAAAATAAATAGAATAGCTATGTACAAGTAAAATAAATAAATAAATAAATAAATAAACAGAGTAATAAATATGTACAAACATATATACGTATATACAGGTGCTGTGGGGAAGGGAAGGAGGTAAGATGGGGGAGATGAAGAGGGGGACGAGGGGGAGAGGAAGGAAGGGGCTCAGTCTGGGAAGGCCTCCTGGAGGAGGTGAGCTCTCAGCAGGGCCTTGAAGGGAGGAAGAGAGCTAGCTTGGCGGATGGGCAGAGGGAGGGCATTCCAGGCCTGGGGGATGACGTGGGCCGGGGTTCGATGGTGGGACAGGCGAGAACAAGGTACGGTGAGGAGATTAGCGGCGGAGGAGCGGAGGGTGCGGGCTGGGCTGTAGAAGGAGAGAAGGGAGGTGAGGTAGGAGGGGGCGAGGTGATGAACAGCCTTGAAGCCCAGGGTGAGGGGTTTCTGCCTGATGCGCAGATTGATTGGTAGCCACTGGAGATTTTTGAGGAGGGGAGTGATATGCCCAGAGCGTTTCTGGACAAAGATAATCCGGGCAGCAGCATGAAGTATGGATTGAAGTGGAGAGAGACACGAGGATGGAAGATCAGAGAGAAGGCTGATGCAGTAGTCCAGACGGGATAGGATGAGAGCTTGAATGAGCAGGGTAGCGGTATAGATGGAGAGGAAAGGGCGGATCTTGGCAATGTTGCGGAGCTGAGACCGGCAGGCTTTGGTGACGGCTTGGATGTGAGGGGTGAATGAGAGAGCGGAGTCGAGGATGACACCAAGGTTGCGGGCTTGTGAGACGGGAAGGATGGTAGTGTCGTCAACAGAGATGGGAAAGTCAGGGAGAGGACAAGGTTTGGGAGGGAAGACAAGGAGTTCAGTCTTCGACATGTTGAGTTTTAGGTGGCGGGCAGACATCCAGATGGAGATGTCCTGAAGGCAGGAGGAGATGCGAGCCTGGAGAGAGGGGGAGAGAGCAGGGGCAGAGATGGAGATCTGGGTGTCATCAGCGTAGAGATGATAGTTGAAGCCGTGGGAGTGAATGAGGTCACCAAGGGAGTGCGTGTAGATTGAGAACAGAAGGGGACCAAGCACTGAACCTTGGGGAACCCCCACAGTAAGAGGATGGGAGGGGGAGGAGGAGCCTGCAAAAGAGACTGAGAATGAACGACCGGAGAGATAAGAGGAGAACCAGGGGAGGACAGAGTCTGTGAAGCCAAGGTCAGATAGCGTGTTGAGAAGAAGGGGGTGGTCCACAGTGTCAAAGGCAGCTGAGAGGTCGAGGAGGATTAGGACAGAGTACGAGCCATTGGATTTGGCAAGCAGGAGGTCATTGGTGACCTTTGAGAGGGCAGTTTCCGTGGAATGTAGGGGACGGACGCCAGACCGGAGGGGGTCGAGGAGAGAGTTGTTGTTGAGGAATTCTAGGCAGCGCGTGTAGACAACTCGTTCAAGGAGTTTGGAAAGGAATGGTAGGAGGGGTTATGGGGCGATAACTAGAAGGTGAGGTAGGATCAAGAGAGGGTTTTTTTAGGATGGAAGAGACATGGGCATGTTTGAAGGCAGAGGGGAAGGAACCAGTGGAGAGTGAGCGGTTGAAGATGGCAGTTAAGGAGGGGAGAAGGGATGGAACGAGAGATTTCATGAGATGAGAGGGAATGGGGTCAGAAGAACAGGAGGCCGGAGTAGCACTTGAGAGAAGGGAGGAGAGCTCCTCTGAGGATACTGCTGGGAAGGATGGGAGAGTAGCAGAGAGTGTTGAGAGCTGGGGGGTTGGAGAAGAGGGGGAAGAGACTTTGGGGAGGTCGGACCTGATGGATTTAATTTTGTTAATGAAGTAGGAGGCCAGATCGTTGGGGGTGAGGGAAGGAGGAGGGAGAGGAACCGGGGGTCTGAGAAGGGAGTTGAATGTATGGAAGAGCTGGCGGGGGTGATGGGCATGGGTGTCAATAAGGGAGGAGAAATAGTTTTGTCTGGCAGAAGAGAGGACTGAGTTAAGGCAGGAAAGGATAAACTTGAAGTGAAAGGAAGTGAAAGTGGAGCATGTGGGGAGGGAGGGCATTCCAGGCCAGGGTGATGATGGTGGATGTGGGGTAGGAGGGCATTCCAGGCCAGGGGGATGACATGGGCCGGGGGTCAATGCTGGGACAGGCGAGATGCTGGGATAGGCGAGAACGAGTCACGGTGAGGAGATTAGCGGCAGAGGAGCCGAGGATGCGGGCTGGGCTGGAGAAGGAGAGAAGGGAGGTGAGGTAGGAGGGGGCGAGGTGATGGACAGCCTTGAAGCCCAGGGTGAGGAGTTTCTGCCTGATGCACAGATTGATTGGTAGCCACTGGAGACTTTTTAGGAGGGGAGTAACATGCCCAGAGCATTTCTGGGCAAAGACAATCCAGACAGCAGCATGAAGTATGGATTGAAGTGGGGAGAGACAAGAGGATGGGAGATTGGAGAGGAGGCTGATGCAGTAGTCCAGACGGGATAGGATGAGAGCTTGAATGAGCAGGGTAGTGGTTTTGATGGAGAGGAAAGGGCGGATCTTGGCAATGTTGTGGAGCTGAGATTGGCAGGTTTTGGTGACGGCTTGGATGTGAGGGGTGAACGAGAGAGTGGAGTCGAGGATGACAACAAGGTTGCGGGCTTGTGAGACGGGAATGATGGTAGTGCTGTCAATAGTGATGGGAAAGTCAGGGAGAGGGCAGGGTTTGGGAGGGAAGACAAGGAGTTCAGTCTTGGACATGTTGAGTTTTAGGTGGCAGGCAGACATCCGGATGGAGATGTCCTGAAGGCAGGAGGAACAATCAAACAATAGTATTTATTGAGCATTTACTGAGCACTGAGAAGCAGCATAGCTCAGTGGAAAAGAACACGGACTTTGGAGTCAGAGGTCATGGGTTCAAATTCCGGCTCTGCCACTTGTCAGCTGTGTGACTTTGGGCAAGTCACTTAACTTCTCTGAGCCTCAGTTACCTCATCTGTAAAATGGGGATTAAGACTGTGAGCCCCCCATGGGACAACCTGATCACCTTATAACCTCTGCAGTGCTTAGAACAGTGCTTTACACATAGTAAGCACTGAATAAATGCCATTATTACTATTATTATTGCTAAGCACTTGGGAGAGTACAATAAAACAGAGTTGCTAGACCTGTTCCCTGTCCACAAAGACCACCACACCTCAGGAAAGACAGGATAGAGTTGGCGGAAGTTGAAAAGCAGTGTGGCTTAATGGAAAGAGCAAGGGCCTGGGAATCAAAGGACCTGGGTTCTATTGCCAGCACTTGCCTACTGTTTGAGTTTGGGAAAATCACTTAACTTCCCTGGGCCTCAATTTTCTCATCTGTAAAATTAGGTTGAAAAAAACTGCTCTCCTTCCTTCTTAGAATGTGAGCCCTACCTGGGACTGGGACTGTGCCCAACCTGATTATCTTGTATCCAGCCCAGTGCTTAACTAATTAATTAACAATGGCATTTTTTAAGCTCTTACTATGTGCAAAGCACTGTTCTAAGTCCTGGGGAGTTTACAAGGTGATCAGGTTGTCCCATGTGGGGCTCAGTCTTAATCCCCATTTACAGATGAGGTAACTGAGGCACAGAGAAGTTAAGTGACTTGCCCAAAGTCACACAGTTGACAAGTTGCGGAGCCGGGATTTGAACCCAAGATTTCTGACTCCAAAGCCCGTGCTCTTTCCACTGAGCCACACTGCTTCCCTAGTACAGTGCTTGATGCATAATAAGTGCTTAGCAAATACCCCAATTACCACTGTTGTTATTACAGAAAAGGACCACCTGGACTTGAGAGGGATGGGGATGTTTCCGTATGAGACCAGACAGAAGGTGTCCCTATTTTCTGGTCTGGAAAGGTACAGACTGAAAAAGGACGGGGTTGGAGGACACAGAACTATGAATGGTGTGGAAAGGGTGAAGACAGGATAGTTTTTGTTGTTCCTGAAGCCCACTCTAGCAGAGAGGGGGCACTCCTTAAAGTTTGAAGTTGGCAGGTTCAATGGAAATACAAGGAATCACTTCCTTACACAATGAGGAGTGAGAACATAGGGTCCATTACAACAAAACGTTATGTCCCTGGGAACCTAACCAGATTCCTGAGGGCTTGGATAAATTCACGGTCAAGTGGTCCATGTTGGGTCACAAGTGTAAGTTAGCGATGGAGAGAGGAGAGTGAGAGGTGTTGGAAGATCCATCCCTAACCATGAGGACAACCAGCATGTAATTCCTCCAAATAATAATAATAATGATAATGGCATTTATTAAGCACTTACTATGCGCAAAGCACTGTTCTAAGCGCTGGGGGGATACAAGGTGATCAGGTTGTCCCACGGGGGGGCTCACAGTCAACCGCCATTTTACAGATGAGGTAACTGAGGCCCAGAGAAGTTAAGTGACTTCCCCAAGGTCACACAGCTGACAGTTGGCGGAGCTGGGATTTGAACCCACAACCACTGACTCCAAAGCCCGTGCTCTTTCCACTGAGCCAAGCTGCTTCTCTTAATCAACTAACCAATCAAATCAACTAACCAATCAGTCAATGGTATTCACTGAGCACATACTGCATGCAGAACACTGTACTAAGCACTTGCGAGAGTACGACACAACAGAGTTGGTAGACACACTCCAAATGTCCTAATGCCCATGGGATGGAGGGACCAGACAATCAACAGCATTTATTCAGTGCTTACTGTGTGCAAAGCACTGTATTGGCCACTTACCGCATGCAGAACTCCATACTAAGTGCCTGCTGGGTGCAAGGCATGTAGAAAACACAATAGAAGTAAAAGTCACAGTCTCTGCATTTGAGAAGATTCTAATTCTATGAAGGAAACAAGCGCAACCATATGGCTCAATAAGCCATAGAAGAAAAGTGTTAGAGAATAGATATAAAGCACAGAAACACGAGCAAGGAAATGAAATGTAAACGGCTAACAGATATGCACATTAATCAATCAATCCTATTTATCGAGCTCTTACTATGTGCAGAACACTCTACTAAGTGCTTGGGAGAGTACACTATAACAGAGCTGTTCGACACGTTCCCTGCCCGCAATGAGCTTACAGTCTATGACATCTAAGGTCATGGTTGGGTTAGCACGATTGGGAAGGTTGAGGGGGATTCTCTGACAGAAGGGAACTCTGATCCAGAAGGATGTTACTTGAGGCCTGACGCTATTTTGAAAAAGAGAACTGAAAAGGCAGCAGAGACTCAGAGTGGACATGGCAGAAGTTCTTCAATATGGGAGATGCTCATTTGGGCTCAGCTATCAATCAGTCAATCAATCGTATTTATTGAACGTTTACTGTGTGCAGAGCACTGTACTAAGCGCTTGGGAAGTACAAGTTGGCAACATATAGAGACAGTCCCTACCCAACAGTGGGCTCACAGTCTAGAAGGGGGAGACAGAGAACAAAACCAAACATATTAACAAAATAAAATAGAATAGATAGGTACAAGTAAAATAAATAAATGGAGTAATAAATATGTACAAACATATATACATCATCATCATCATCATCAATCGTATTTATTGAGCACTTACTATGTGCAGAGCACTGTACTAAGCGCTTGGGAAATACAAATTGGCAACATATAGAGACAGTCCCTACCCAACAGTGGGTTCACAGTCTAAAAGGGGGAGACAGAGAACAAAACCAAACATACTAACAAAATAAAATAAATAGAATAGATATGTACAAGTAAAATAAATAAATAAATGGAGTAATAAATATGTACAAACATATATACATATATACAGGTGCTGTGGGGAAGGGAAGGAGGTAAGATTGGGGGGATGGATGGGGGATGAGGGGGAGAGGAAGGAAGGGGCTCAGTCTGGGAAGGCCTCCTGGAGGAGCTAGACTACAAGCTCGTTGTGGGGAGAGACTGTCATTCTTTACTGATGTATTGTACTCTCCAGAGCACTTAGTTCAGTGCTCTGCACACGGTAAGGACTTAGTAAATATGATTGATTGAATGAATCAATCAATGAATAGCTAAGCGGAAATCAGGAGTCACGATCTGTGGTCACCCCAGCACAAACTAGTCACCTTAGCCCAAGCCCAGGAAGTTGTCTTTTCTCTGCCATCACCCTCTCCTGGCCAGATAGACCCTGTGTGCCCCTTCTGGGGGGGATGGGGGGAAATCTCAGGTAGCAGAGGCAATGTGGATCCATTTGGGCTACTTCGTCAGCCTTAGGATCCTCTGGGATATTAAACTCAAATGTGGCATCAGCCCTTACAGTTCCCTGATTTAAAACCAGTTCCACGGTGTTTCCTGCAGGCTCAAATGACTTAGACCTTGGTCCCTAGATGCTCAAGCTCTAATGAACACCACCACCACCACCACCACTTAAACACATTTTTAGCAATGCAACTGTGGAAGATTTCTTTATAAACAAATCACAATTTCAACACTAAAATGAGCCCAGGGTTCCCGAGCGGTAATTTCCATGATCCAAAGGGTTCACCAATGAAACAGTTTCAATAGCAAAACAAATCCTTGTTCAACGATTTCCTGTTTGCAGGGAAATTATAACAGCAAGGTAAATTATTAGACTGTGAGTTCCATGTGGGGCAGGGACTGTGTCTGATCTGATTATTTTATACCTACCAGAGCACTAACCACGTAATAAGCACATAATAAATACTACAACTAAGTAAAATCGCTCTTCACCAGACACTTAATTGGCCCCAGGTCCCAACACACACTGGGGAGGAGTTTACACTGCCACTGAAAAATTGTAAACAGCTTTTTAAAAACAAAGGAAAATTGTCATGCCTTTTAAACAGGGCTGTGGCTAAACAAGGAAATAGTTGTCATCACCATCTGCTGAGTGCAGGTCACTATACTGAGCACTTATTGGGTGCAGAGCACTATACTGAGCACTTACTATGCATGGAGCACTGTTATGGTGCCTACAGTGGGCAAAACACTTTTCTGGGTCCTACAGTGGGCAGAGCACTGTATTGAGTAGCGCTGTGGGCAGAGCCCTGGACTAGGGATTTGAGAACATATAAAATAAGGAAAAGAGCCCATTTCTGCCCTTGAGCCTATACATTACAATCGATAATGGAGGAGACAAGCAGACCCAATTTGCCAAATATATAAATGGGGAAAAGCGGGAGGGAATCAATTCAAGTAGTTAACATGAGTAAACAAATAACAGATGAATGGTTATACACTGGAAGGCCAAGGTGGCTGAAAGGATGGCCTGATCTGGAAGCTGGAGATAAGTCAGAGAGTGAGTTTTAAGAGGCCTCACTGGCCCTGGGTTATTGGGCCTGTATATCTCATGGATCTTGGAGTCAAAAGGACCTGGGTTCTAATCTCAGCTCTGCCATTTGTCTACTGCCCACTTCTCAGTGCCTGGAAAGGTCATAGGTTAGGGGGTCAGTGTTTGTCCTTCCCAAAGGCTGGACGTCCAGGAAATCAGTGATGCCCCTGATTCTGCCCCAATTCTGTCCATTCATTAATCTATCGATCAATTAATTGTATTTTTGAGCACTTACTATATGCAGAGCACTGTACTAAGTGCTTGGGAGACTACAATACAACAGAATGAGCAGACACATTCCCTGCTCATCTGTAAAATGGGGACTAGGACTGTGAGTCCTATGTGGGACAAAGACTGCCCGACCTGACTATTCATTCAATCATATTTATTGAATGCTTACTGTGTGCAGAGCACTGTACTAAATGCTTGGATTATCTTGTATCTACCCCAATGCCTGGCACAGAGTAAGTATTTAAGAAATGCTATAAATAAAAAAAATCTCTAGAATGAATTTTCTCCAGAAGAGCAAAATAGCAAAATATAAACATGGGAACAGGGGTTCCTCAGATAAACCACATCCCCTCTGAATCATGCTCATCCTTACATCGGTAAACCCACATGCAGTCCTGGTTGATGCTTATTGAATGTCTGTCTGTGCTAAAGTATGGAACATACTCCCATAACCCATTGGAACAGAGATTGAGCTGAAAAAAGTGATGGTGAGAACTGGAGTGAGCAAAATCTGCCCCAGACAAAGGTTGGTTCGTTGGCTCCTTGCTTAAAAAAAGACGCTTTTCCTAAATCCACGGAGACAGCCAAAACGTTCCTGCGCAAGAGTTGCCCAATTGATGACAAAGGAGCACCAGATAATTTGGAGAGTCCTGGGATACTCCCGCCCCTGACCTGCCGGACTTTCTTCAAACCCCAGAGAGAAACTCAAAAGATGTTCGAATGCAAAGTGACAATCACCCTGATCAGATTTCAGATAGGGGTTAGATCATTCAAACAGTGGCGGAAGTTACTATCTTGGAAGTCTGGCTTAGTAGCTGAACTCTCTGGGTGATTACTGCATGAGTGCAAAACCGTTTTTGCAGTGAGATACCCCGAACAAAATGTTCCCCTGTTTTAAGTACAATTTACCCCAAAGTCTCACAGGGAAGTGCCATTGGCACCTGGTGGCACATCACTCACCCGAGACCAGGGATGACCTGGGAGCTCGCTCACGGTCCCAGCCTTTCAATATTAAAACTTCATCCCTAAGGTCATCCCGCCCCTAGAAACTGTAATCTGAGCTCATGCTGGGGAAAGATCTTCCATTTACTGCAACCCCGTAGTTTTCCATAAAATCTGCTTAGTAGTCTATTTGAAAAACACCCTTTTTAATTATTCATCAGTAACGTTGTTTTTCAACTGGGGATGTAACGTATCGAGAGAGACGGGGAGAGACAAACGGAGGAAGAGTTGGAAACAAGGAAGACACAGGGATAGGGAGAGACAGAGTCCCAGAGAGGCAGACTGGGCAGGGAGAGGGATGCATGATTCTAACCGGGTCAGCTGCAATTTGGGAGAGGGTGGGGGTGGGTTTTCAGTGGCCAGGAAAGACTGACCCCTTCATTCCCCCTTCCTCTGAGGGGGCTAGTATCCAAAGCTCGAGTGGTCCTGGAATCCTGGGGAGCAGCTGCCAGGGATTGGACAGAATTGGGGCAGAGTCGGGAGTGTCCCTTGATTCCCTGGACATCCAGCCTTTGGGAAGGACAAACACCGACCCCCTGACCTATGACCTTTCCAGGCGAAGGGCCGGTGGAAATGGACGGAAGGATCCTTGCCCCATGGAGGGGATGACTGGAACCCACACTGGGCAGACAGAGGGTCAGACTGGCCCTGGACGAGCCACAGGGCAAACCCGCGCTGACCCCAAGGGCTCGGTCCAGCTGCGGTGGGAGGATTGGGGCCTGGAGGGTGAGGGAGGTCCAGGGGGGAGGGCAATGGGAGGGCGATGCGGCAGTGTCCCAGAGGGTCCACAGTCAGTGCAACCCGGTTACCAGTTACCTGGACCGTAGGTAATGTGACTGGAGCCCCCCACCCGCTCCACTGACCCCATCTCTGGGGAATGGGCCGTCCGGTAGACCCCCATCCCTGCGACGGAACTAATCAAACAACCATCCACCTTATTCAGTACTGATCAGTGTCAACCCTGCTAAGCGGCAACAACCAGTACATTGCAGCTAGAGGGGCCAGTCCCTGGGGTCAAGCGCGGCTGGACCTGGGATGGAGGGGAGCAGGGGCCTTCTCGAACCTCCCCAAAAAGTCTCTGTCCCTTCCTCCTCATCCAAGCGGCCCGAAGGAGCCCCAAACTGGATTCAGAGTAGCCCTACCCGCCTCCGGGGTGAGACTCCCCGGAGAGGAGGACCACCCCCCTGCCTCCCCAAAACACACACACACACACACACACACACACACACACACACACACACACACACAGATACAGACGCACACACAGAAAGAGATACAGATGCACACACAATTTCACACTGTGGGAGCGACAGACCGAGTGTCCGCGGCGCAAGGACTGGACTCTCGCTTACCGGGCAGCGTGGTGGGGCGTCGTGGGGGTCGTGGGGATCGTGGGGGGCTTCGTGGTCTTCGTGGGCGGCCGTGGGGGCTCGGGTGTGTGTGTGTGCGCTGCGGGCCGGGGGCAGGAGGGAGAGCCGCTGTCCAGCAGGTCCGGGGAGCGGGGCGGCCAGCGGAGTGCTGGAGTGATCCAAGGACGTGTGGTTTGTGTGTGTGTGTGTCCGTGTGACTGTGTTTGAGTGTGACTCTGTGTGTGTATCTGTGTGTCTGTGTGTGTGTGCGCAGAGAGTGAAGCAGAGGGAGGTAGAGCAGATCCCCAAGCAGAGAACGCGCACGCCAGAGAGAGGATGGAGAGAGAGAGGGAGGGAGGGATGGAGAGAGAGAGAGAGAGGGAGGGAGGGATGGAGAGAGAGCGAGAGAGGATAGATGGAGATAGAGAGGATGGAGAGAGGGAGGGAGGGAGGGAATGGGGCGGGAAGCAGGGAGGAAGGAGGGAGGAGGAGGAGGATGGAGAGAGCGTAAGGGAGGGGTTAGGGAGGAGCGCAGTTTGGTGATGGAGAAGCGCAAGGTGCGTTCTCTGCCCATCCTGGGGGGGGGGGGGGGGGAGGGAGGCGGGGGCTGGGGGCTGCAGGCCAGGTGCAAGGGGGGCTTGCCCTGGCAGGGCAGGCCCAGCCCCGACCCCGGCGCCGACCCCAGCCCCAGGCCTCAGCCTCCCCCCGCATCCCCGGGACCCTTCCCCGCAGGGCGAGCCCCAGCTGCGCGCCCGCCTTGGCGCGGCCCCTCCGCGGGGAACCCCGGGGACCGAGCGGCCGGACCCGCCCCTCCCCTTGGCGCTCCCCCTCGGCGCTCCCCGTACCGCTCCTCGGGCCGGGGGAGGAGCGGGAAGGCGGGGAGGGGCTGGGAGGGGAGGAGACAGCCCAGGGCTCTCCAGCCCAGGACAGGCAAGCCCCAAGAGTCCAGGAGGGGATCAGGAGAAGGTAGAAGAAATACTATCATTAAGAAAGGGGGACGAGGTCGGGTTGGGGGGGGGGAGAAAAAAAGGGGGACGAGGGAGGGAGGGAGAAAAAAAGGGAGACTCCAACCCGAATCAGATCCAGGAGGACTAAGGCAATCATTAGCTCAGACGGAAAAAGGGACCAGTAAGACCGTTCAGGGAAACGCTTTCTAGCCTTTTTTTTTTCCATGCCACCGTCTCAGTTACTAAAGGAAATGAGGATGGGAAAGGGGGTTCACCACACCCGCTCCGTTGGGTCAAATGCCTACAGTTTCTGGGCCGACCTGGGACCATCTGGTGGACTCAGGCCTGGAAGGAACTGAAATGCCCCCGGAATCAGGTGAGGGGCCTGGAGGGGCCTGGAGACAAGGCCCCTCTGTGCTGCAGCAGAGCCGGACCAGGGACAGAGAGACAGACAGACAGACAGACAGACACAGAGAGAGAGAGAGAGAGACAGCCAGGAGGGGCAAGGAGGACTCCATCCCATGACTTCTGTTTTCAAACCCGTTACTGGGTAGGGCTTTTCTCTATCTGTTGCCGAATTGTACTTTCCAAGCACTTAGTTACAGTGCACTGCACACAGTAAGCGCTTAATATGATTGAATGAAACATGCAGCTCCCCTATTCCCCTCCACCCACCCTGCAAATAAACCCCGAAAAACGTACTCTACAGCCCCATCTTCCTCCTTCAATTCCCAAACATCCCTTTGAGACATTGGACCCACATCCTCCACTTCCTCTCCTCCAATTCCCTTCTTGACTTTCTTCAATACTTTTGTCCCCCTCACTCCACCGAGCACTCCACTGAGCCCGCTCCCTCTAAGGTCACTGGTGACCTTCTTGCAAAATCTACCAGATTGGACTCCAGCCTAATCCCCTTCAACCTCTTGGCTGCCTTGGGCCCTGTGGTTCACCTCTTTCTCCTGGAAACACTAGAGAAGCAGCATGGTATAGTGGAGAGAGCACGGGCTTGGGAGTCGGAAGAACCCAGATGCTAATCCCAGCTCCACCACTCATCTGCTTTGTGATCCTGGGCAAATCACTTCACTTCTCTGGGCCTCAGTTATCTCATCTGTAAAATGGGGATCGAGACTATGAGCCCCAGGTGGGACAGTGACTGTGTCCAACCTGAGTAACTTGTATCTAGCCTAGTGCTTAGAACAGTTCTTGGCACATAGTAAGCTCTGAACAAGTACTATAACTATTATTATTAATAAACACTATTTAACCCTGGTTTGCTGTCACAACTCTCTCCTGTTTTTCTAACCCTCCTCTTTCACAGGCCCTTCTCTTCCTCCCACCATGCTCCCTTTCCTCCTCAACTTTTAGTCATTGCCTGGGCAGGGCTCATTCATTCTCATGGCTTCAACCACTAATTCCTCCTCTTCCAACCTCTATATTCAGTCTGACTCCAAACCCAGTCTATCTTCCACAACATTTCCAGAACCCATCCTTTCTTCTCCACTTACGTGGCTACTATCTGGTTCGGGCACTTGTCTTTTCTCACCTTGACTACTGCATCGGCCCCCTCACTGGTCTCCTTATCTCCAATTTCTCCCCTCTCCAGCCCATACTTCATTCTGCTGCCCAGATCATCATTTAAAAACATCGTTCTGCCAGCATTTCCCTGCTCCTCAAAAAATTTCAAATGGTTACCCATTCCTTTCTGCATCATGAGAAGCAGCATAACCTGATGTATAGAGCACGAACCTAGGAGTTAGAAGAACCTGGGTTCTAATCCTGGCTCTGCCACTTGTCTGCTGTGTGACCTTTGGCAAGACTCTGCTTCTTTGTGCCTCAGTTACCTCATCTATAAAATGGGGATAATGAGCCCCATGTAGGACATGGATGGTGTCCAATCTGATTAGTTTGTATCTGCCCCAATGCTTAGTACAGCACCTAGCAAATAGTAAGCACTTAACAAATGCCATAAAAAATAGGACGTATACTGCATTCAGTAGATACTTTAATGCGTCTCCTCTTCTGGACAGTAAGCCACCAGTGGGTGGGGAACGTGTCTATCGATTCTACTGTATTGTTCTTTCCCAAGGGCCTACTACAGTGCTAGGCTACAGTTAGCGCTCAATAAGTACCACTGATTGAAAGAAACTCCTGACCTGTTGGCTTCAAGGCAGTCAATTCACTCTCTCCCTCCCATTTATTTAGCCACTCTCTTCTCCTACTACACTCCAACTTACTGCTCATCCCAAGCCAACTTCCTCACTGTAAGTAGCTTGGCTTAATGGGAAGAGCACAGGCTTGGGAGTCAGAGGATGTGGGTTCTAATCCCACCTCCACCACTTGTCTGCTGTGTGACCTTGGGCAAGCCACTAAACTTCTCTGTGCCTCAGTTACCTCATCTGTAAAATGAGCATTAAGGCTGTGAGCCCCATGTAATCACCTGATTACCTTGTAACTATCCCAGCGCTTAGAACAGTGCTTGGCAAATAATAAGCATTTAACAAATACACTCATCATCATCATCATCCTACTGTCAACCTCTTCCTCCTGCTCTCCCTCCCGCCTGGAACACACTCTCTCTTCAGATTTGACATACCACAGTTCTTTCCATTTTAAAAACATATTTGAAATTCCCATCTCCACCAAGAGGCTTTCTCAAATGCCATTTCCAAAAATGCCATTTTTGCATTCAAGTTCTCATAATTTCCTATATCACCTTTGTTGTATATGTCTCCCTCCCTCCCTCCCTCTCTCTCTCTCTCAATCAGTCAATCAATAATAATAATGTTGGTATTTGTTAAGCGCTTACTATGTGCAAAGCACTGATCACACTTATTGAGCACTTACTATGTGCAGAGCACTGTACTAAGCACTTGAAGAGTGCAATATAACAGAGTTGATAGACACGTGCCCTGCCCAAAATAAGCTTACAGTCTAAAGGGAGAGACAGACATTAATATAAACAAATTACGGATATGTACAGAAGTGATGTGGAGCTGAGGGAAGGGTGAATAAAGGGGGAAAATTCAAATGCACCCTTTATTATATATATGATATATTATATCTCTTAAGCACTAATTATATCTTCTTTTCCTTCTTCCCCCATCAGTAATTTACTTTGTTTTCTCCCCCACTAAAAGATAAGATCCTTGTTGGCAGGGATCATGTTTATTAACTCTATTTGACTCCCAAGCACTTAGTACAGTGTTTTGCGCAAAGCAGGCACTGAAAAATACTATTAATTAATTGGGTGGAGACAAAATCCTTCTTGTCCCCACCTCCTTCTTCCAGTTCTCCACCTGTTCCATGCTCCCAGGGTAGAGGAAAGAAACCCCAGGGACTTAGAGACTAGCCTAGTGCAAAATCTTCTGCAAACAAGCCTCAGACTTTCAGAACCCCCATGGTCTTTAAAGGAATAGCCTCATTTTTAACCCAATGAAGGATGGATTCTGTTCTACCTTACATGGACAAGCTGAAATCCATCCGGTGGAAGCCTGAACCTGTGACTTTGTTCTAATCCCTAAACACACATCCTTGCTTGTTCCCTGTCTGGCCCGGGAGTGCAGCTGATGTCTGGCACCTCTAAGGACACAGTGACTAGGAGGGTGCAGAGCTGGGAAATGGACCTGCAGTTTTAGAGTCAAAACAGCGGGCTTGTGGGTGTTTCTGTGTACTTTGACTCCTAATGATTAGTCTTTTGGAGTTGACAGCCCAGCAGAGGCAGGAGTTCCTTGGAAGAGGAAGAGCCTGGGTAAGGATGAGTAGTGGCTTGAGGGGAGGAGGTGAGTGCTGGGTTTGGGGGTGGCTTTGTCCATCAGGTCGATGGGCATATGTACACATCCTTTAAATTATACATTATAAACAATACTTATGGTATTAGTTAAGTGCTTACTGTGTGCCAGGCACTGAACTAAGCACTGGGGTGGATCCCAGCAAATCAGGTTGAACGCAGTCCTTGTCCCACGTGGGGCTCACAGTCTCAAACCTTATTTTACAGATGAAGTAACTGAGGCCCAGAAAAGTGAAGTGACTTGCTCAAGATCACGCAGCAAACAAGTGGTGGACTGGGGATTAGAACCCATGACCTTCTGATGCCCAGGCCCCTGCTCTATCCACTGTGCCACGCTGCTTCTCCATGACTTTTTGATTTATTTTAATGTGTGTCTAGACTGTAAGCTCATTATAGGCAGGGAATGCATCTGCTGATTCTGCTGTATTGTAATAATAATGCTAATTATGGTATCTGTTAAGGCTTACTACATGTCAAGCCTGTTCTAAGCGCTAGTGTAGATACAGGGTAATCAGGTTGTACCAATGGGGCTCACACTTTTAATCTCCATTTTACAGATGAGGTAACTGAGGCACAGAGAAGTTAAGTGACTTGCCCAAGGTCACACAGCAGACAAGTGGTAGAGACAGGATTAGAACGCACATCCTCTGACTCCCAAGCCCGTGCTCTTTCCACAAGGCCACACTGTTTCTAATACTCTCCCAAGGGCTGAATACAGTGCTCCAGACATAGCAAGCACTCAGTAAATAGCACTGATTGATTGATTACCATTGATTGGCAGAGGCCAGCATCCTCTTGGTAGGCTCTGACCCAGGACCAGCGGGGCCTGGTTGCAAACCATTTCCCTTTGTTTAAACACAGTGTTTCCTGCAATGTTGGGTTCATATAAGGTCCGGTTCGCTCTGTGCACATCTGTGTCTTAACCAGTGAATAATTGATTAAAATAAATATGCCTGTTCCATGCAGCCTTGGCCACATTAATTTCCATCCGGAGATGCTGTTTTCGGCAGTCCCACCCTGCCAGTGATATGTCATCATCATCATCAATCGTATTTATTGAGCGCTTACTGTATGCAGAGCACTGTACTAAGCGCTTGGGAAGTACAAGTTGGCAACATATAGAGACAGTCCCTACCCAACAGTGGGCTCACAGTCTAAAAGGGGGAGACAGAGAACAAAACCAAACATACTAACAAAATAAAGTAAATAGAATAGACATGTACAAGTAAAATAAATAGAGTAACAAATATGTACAAACATATATACATATATACAGGTGTTGTGGGGAAGGGAAGGAGGTAAGATGGGGGTAAGATATGCACCATTCTTAGCTAGCTGACAGTTCCTCTTTCTGCCCAGACGAATTCATCCATGGTATTTCTTGAGCACTTACTGCTCACAGAGCACTGTATTGAACACTTGGGAGAGAACAATACAACTGAGTTGGTAGGCACATTTCCTGCCCCCTAGGAGTTTACAGTCTGGAGGGGGAGACATTAAAATAAATTCCAGACATGGACATAAGCGCTGTGGAGCTGTGGGTGGGGTGAATATCAAGTACTTAAGGGTTACAGACCGAGTGCATAGGCAATGAGAAAGAGCATGGCGCAGTGGATAGAGCACAGGTTTGGGAGTCAGAAGGTCATGGGTTCTAATGCCGTCTCTGCCACTTGTCTGCTGTATGATCTTGGGCAAGTCACTTCACTTCTCTGTGCCTCATGTTCCTCATCTGTAAAATGGGGATTAAGATTGTCCAGCAGGAGTCCAGTATAGCACTCTGCACCCAGCAGGCATCCAGTAGAGAAGGAGCTCGTGGATAGGGCACGAGGCTGGGAGTCAGAAGGTCATGCGTTCTAATTTCAGCTCCACAACTTTTCATTCATTCAATCGTATTTATTAAGTCTTTACTGTGAGCAGAGCACTATACTAGGTGCTTGGGAAAGTACAATACAACAATAAACAGTGACAATCCCTGCCCAAGACAAGCTCACAATCGAGAGTGGGGGGGAGTCAGAAAATAATACAAATAAATAAAATTACAGATCGATACATAAGTGCTGTGGGGCTGTGGGTGGAGGACAGCAAAGGGAAACAGTCAGGGTGATGCAGAAGGGAGTGGGAGATGAGGAAAAGTGGGGCTCAGTCTGGGAAGACCTCTTGGAGGCTTTGAAGGCTTTGAAGTGGGGAAGAGTAATTGTCCGTCAGATTTGAGGAGGGAGGATTTTCCAGGTCAGAAGCAGGATGTGGGTGAGGGGTTGGCAGCGAGACAGGCGAGATTGAGGCACAGTGAGAAGGTTAGCACTAGAGAAGTGAAGTGTGTGGGCTGTGTTGTAGAAGGAGAGAAGCAAGGTGAGGTAGGAGGGGGAAAGGTGGTGGACTGCTTTAAAGCCAATGGGGAGGAGTTTTTGTTTGATACAGAGGTGGATGGGCAACCACGGGAAATTTTTGAGCAGGGGGGTCTGACTTATCTGATGTGTGACCGTGGGCAAGTCACTTCACATCTCTGTGCTTCAGTTAGCTCATCTGTAAAAAGGGGATTGAGATTGTGACCCCGATTTGCGTGTATCCACCCCAGCACATAATACAGTGCCTGGCACATAGTAAGTGCTTAATCAATGCTTCTTAGGAGGCCTTCCCAGATTGAGCCCCATTTTTCCTCTCCTCCTCCCCATCCCCCCTGCCCTACCTCCCTCATCTCCCCACAGCACATGTATATATAATTGTACAGATTCATTACTTTATTTATTTTACTTGTACATATGTACTATTCCATTTATTTTGTTAATGATTTGCATATAGCTTTAATTCTATTTGTTCTGACAATTTTAACACCTGTCTACATGTTTTGTTTTTTTGTCTGTCTCCCCCATCTAGACTGTGAGCCTGTTGTTGGGTAGGGACTGTCTCTATGTGTTGCCGACTTGTACTTCCCAAGCACTTAGTACAGTACTCTGCACACAGTAGGTGCTCAATAAATACTATTGAATGAATGAATGAATGAATACCACAATTATTATTATTATTATTATTATCATCACAGTGCTCGGCACCCAGCAGAAGCCCAACAATACTGATGAAGATAAGGATGATGACTCAGCAATAGATTCTAGTTCAGTGCCAGATACTTTGTACAGCCCATTGAATCTTGTGGTTACTCAATAATAATGATGATGATGATATCATTTATTAAATGCTTACTATGTGCAAAGCACTGTTCTACGTGCTGGGGAAGTTACAAGGTGATCAAGTTGTCCCAAGGGGTCTCACAGTCTTAATCCCCATTTTACAGATGAGGGAACTGAGGCACAGAGAAATTAAGTGACTTGCCCAAAGTCACACAGCTGACAAGCGGCAGAGTCGGGGTTTGAACCCATGACCTCTGACTCCAAAGCCCGGGCTCTTTCCCCTGAGCCATGAATGTTACTCTTACTCTCTGAGGGGCACACAGGGACCTTCCCCAAATCTGCCCTTCACTGAAAAGCTCCCACAGGCCTCGGCCCCTATCAATCAGTCAATCAATCAATCAGTCGTATTCATTGTGCGCTTACCCCTACCCATACATTGAGTTAGTCACATAATCATTCTGATTGTGCACTCAAATGAGACACACCATACAGGGATAATATAAATGACAAAAATTACAAGGGCAAAGCTCCTTTGAAATTGTAACACTGATAAACAGTTTCAAACAGGTTCACCTCAGCCAGATGAAGCTCACTGAGGTTGAGGTTTCTGGAGAGTCACAATTTCCACTTGGAGCGAGACTTTCTCTGCATAATCATAAAACACACATTAAAAAAAAACCAAGCTGTCAAATCTGCTCGGTTTACTGCCCTGTGTGGCTGGGGCCCCATATGCAGACCACAAATATAGCACACTCCAGTATTGACTAACAGCTAATGGACGACTGAACTGATTGCCAAAGTGATTTCCAGTGTCTTTCCCTCACCCAGCTCATGCCTGGACTAGTCCAATCCTGGGGGATCCCATATCCTGTTCCTGAGACAGTATCTATTCTAATCCCATGGAAATATATTCACCATTCCCTCAGCCCCATCACACTTATGTACGTACCCATAGTTTACTTATTTATATTAATGACTGTCTCTCCTTCTAAACTGTAAGCTCCTGGTGGGCAGGGAACATGTCTACCAACTCTATTTTATTATACTCTCCCAAAGAGCTTAGAACAGTGCTCT
This sequence comes from Tachyglossus aculeatus, assembly GCF_015852505.1. NCBI lineage: Eukaryota > Metazoa > Chordata > Mammalia > Monotremata > Tachyglossidae > Tachyglossus > Tachyglossus aculeatus. The sequence goes on along the minus strand of NC_052067.1, from coordinate 100,822,858 downwards.
GCACATAGTAAGCCTTTAATAAATACCATTGATTGAGTGCTTAAAATCTTCTGTAGTAGAAACTTAAAGGATTTTGCTACTATGTTCCCTGTGAGACTGATTCTCAAATCTATCTTGCTAGCCACAACCTCTCACCTCTTCTGGAATCGTCTGGAATATATACCTGTATATATGTATATATGTTTGTATATATTTGTTACTCTATTTATTTATTTATTTTACTTGTTCATATCTACTCTATTTTATTTTGTTAGTATGTTTGGTTTTGTTCTCTGTCTCCCCCTTTTAGACTGTGAGCCCACTGTTGGGTAGGGACTGTCTCTATATGTTGCCAAACTGTACTTCCCAAGCGCTTAGTACAGTGCTCTGCACATAGTAAGCACTCAATAAATACGATTGATGATGATGATGATCGTCCACTCATTATCCCTCCAGAGGCTGTCCTACTGGCACCTCAAACTCAATATGCCTAAAACTAAACTCATCTTCCCTCCGAAATCCTCCCCTCCTTCTTATGATATTTGTTAAGCACTTCCTATGTGTAACAGTGTTCTAAGTGCTGGGATAGATACAAATTAATCTGGTCAGACAGAGTTCCTGTCCCACTGGGGTTCACAACCTAAGTAGACAGGAGAAGGGGTATTGAATCCCCATTTTACAGCTGAGGAAACTGAGGCAGAGAGAAGTTAATTGGCATCCCTAAGGCCACACAGCAGGCAAATTTCAGAGCTGGGATTAGAACCCATGTCTTCTAACTTCCATGCCTGTGCTCTTTCCCTAGGCCATGCTGCTTCCCCTCCACCTAACTTTCCCATTAGATTCAACACCATCACCACCCTCCTCATCTCTCATTCATTCATTCATTCATTCATTCAGTTGTATTTATTGAGTGCTTACTGTGTGCAGAGCACTGTACTAAGTGCTTGGAAAGTACAAGTCAGCAACATATAGGGACAGTCCCTACCCTTGACTTCTCAATGCCATTCAACTCTCAAGTTCAGTCTGTTGCTAAATCCTTCCAGCTATTTCTCCACAATATTTCCTAGATCGATACCACCCACTCCATCCAAATCACCAACACCCTGACCCAGGAGCTTGTCACATACTGGCTAAGTCACCGCCTCAGTCTCCTCACTGGTCTCCATCTTCTGTCTCTCCCCACTCCAGCCCATATTTCCCCATGCTGTCTGAATCATTTCTCTAAAACATCCTTCTGTCCACCTCTTCTTAACTTCTCAGAGCAAGTAAATTTCTCCCCACTCCAGTAGTTCTCTTTTTCTCTCCTCATCAAACAGAAACACCTGATTACCAAATTTAAAGTACTTTCAGCTCTTATTCTTGCTCTTCCCCTTTACATCCCAGTTCATACATTTTGTTCCTCTCAAACCTACTTACTCACAGTTCTTCATTCTCATTTTCCCTGTCACTGACCTCTCACTCCTGCCCAGAACTCTCTCCCACCTCACAGCCAGCAGATCACTGCTCTCCCCATCTTCGAGGGGCTCTGAAATCCCATCTCCTCCACCTTCCCTATTCACTGTCTTAATTTAAATTAATTTATCCTTATTTATCTATTTATCCTTTCTTAATTTTGCTAGTAACAGCCAGCAGATTTGTGAATGGTTTGTATCTGTCAGCACCCTTATGCTCCTTGAAGGCAGGTCCCAAATCTCTTACATAATTGTACTCGTCCAAGCATTTAGTGCCATGCTTTGTCTATGGTAGCTGCTCAATAAATATAAATGACTAATTCATCAAGTTACTGGCAGCCCCTTCTGTACCATAAGAAGAAATATATTGTCCTTCCCTGTGCTGTTTTTATTTTTTAAATGGTATTTTTAATCATATACTATGTTCCAGGCACTGTACACACACAGTCCACATCCAACATGGGGCTCACAGTTTTAATCCTCATTTTACAGATGAGGTAACTTAGGAACAAATAAGTGACTTGTCCACAGTCACACAGCAGACAAGTGGCAGAGCTGGGATTTGAACCTAGTTCCTCTGACTGCTAGGTCCAAACATTTTCCACGAGGTCCCGTTGCTCCTCACTGTTGTATTTTTTACCTATAGTTCCAGACTGTACCACCCACACAGCACTTATATACATATTAATCAATCAATCGATCGATCAGTGGTACTTATCCTTCTCTGTTGCTTCCCCTACCAGTAATTTCCTGGGTTTGCCTCTCCCACTAAACTGTAAACTCCTTGAAGGGTGGGATTATGTCTACCAACTCTATTTTATTGGACTCCTGCAAGCACTTAATATAGTGCTCTGAACACAGTAAATGCTCAATATATTCCATTGATTAAAGGATTATCCCCTCTTTGCCGCCTTCTTCTTAAAGCCTCTGTCCTAAAATAGCTATCCTATTTCTAATTGCAATACATTAAGCGGACCTGTTTGGAGCTGCTCGCCTCTGCTTTGCCATATCATCTGAACTTTTGCTTCATTGTGACTTCAAAGTGTTCAATCAGTCAATCAATCAATCATACTGAGTGCTTACTGTGTGCAGAGCACTGTACTAAGCACTTGGGAGACAGGAGACTACAACAGAGTTGGTAAACACGTTCCCTGCCCATAATGAAATGACAGTCAAAAAGTGTATCTTCTATCCACCCATCCCAGCTTACAGGGACTCTTTGAAATTCAATGCTAATCAATCAATGCTATTTATTGAGTGCTTACTGTGTGCAGAGCACTGTACTAAATTCTTGGGAGAGTACAATATAACAGAGTTGGCACTCTGTTGTACCATGATTTCACTGTGAATTCCCTGTTCAGTGATGATGACATTGATGACTTGTGGCTTCAGTAATGGTCCAGAACTTAAAATCACAGGAGCTGGAGGTGGGAAGGGGGAGGCAGATGACTTGAGATGGCCGGTATCGTGGTTCCTGGCTCAGAAGTCCAAGATTACCCAGCAGGATAGCTTGTAGCAGGAGCCAGAGGGAAATTTGAAACAAAAAGTGTAGAAATCCCAGCACGGTGGCCAGGGAGCAAACATCTGGATCGGTCCCCTGCTAGACTGTTACCTTGTTGTGGACAGGGAATGTGTCTGTTTGTTATTTTATTGTACTCTCCCAAGTGCTTAGTACAGTGATTTGCACACAGTAAGCACTCAATAAATATGATTGAATGAATGAATGTCAGATTTGTTATATTGTACACTCCCAAGTGCTTTGTACAGTGCTCTGTACACAGTTAGCACTCAATAAATATGATTGACTGACTGCCTGGCTGACTACAGGCAAATCCTGGTCTGCCAGAGTGAGCTGAGGTCCTCCTGCTCTATCTTTGCCCCTGTGCTGGCAACTGCAGACACTTGGGTGGAGCTCAGAACTGAGGACTGAAACCAGGGGAACTTGGGGAGGACTTAGAATTTGGGAGCAGGAGATAATAATAATAATAATTTGTGATATGTGTTGAGCACTTACCATGTGCCAGGCACTGTACTAAATGCTGGAGTGGATACAAGCAAATTGGTTGGACACAGTCCCAGTCCCACGTGGGGCGCACAATCTCAATCCCTGTTTTACAGACGAGGTAACTGAGGCCCAGAGAAGTGAAGTGACTTGCCCAAGGCCATGCAGCAGACAGGTGGCAGATGCAGAATTAGAACCCATGATCTTCTGACTCCCCAGTCTGGGCTTTATCCATTACACCATGCTGCTTTTCCTGAGATTGTCTCTGATCACTGCTTGCGCCTGCTTTCAACCATGTTTGGGGCCAGTTCTATGAGGGACAGGCCCTTGCCTGTTCACTGGACTCACCTCCCAATTTACCCCTCCTTTTTAGGGGACGGGGTATTTGTTAATCACTTACTATGTGATAGGGACTGCACTAAATGCTGGGGCAGATACAAGTTGAACACAGTCCCACACACAGTCTTAATTCCCATTTTACAGTTAAGGTAACTGAGGCACAGAGAAGTCACACTGCAGACAAGTGGCAGAGCCAGGATTAGCTGAGATTAGAACCCAAATCCTTCTGACTTTCAGGTCCAGTCACATCTATTGAGCACTTACTGTGTGCAGAGTGCTTTACTAAGTGCTTGTGAGAGTACAGTACAACAATAAACAGACAGATCCCCATATTCCACTAGGCCATGCTGCTACTCCTTCAAAAAGTATATTCAGTGTGTCACTTCCACGTTCGCACTGTCTCTAGAATTCGGTCTTTCTCAGTCCCAACCAAACTGCCACCATGCTGGTCCAGGCACTTGTCATATCCCACCTTGACTACTACATCAGCCTCCTTGCTGACCTTCCTCCCATCGGTCTCTCCCCACTGCAGGCCATCCTTCATGCTGCTACCTGGATAATTTTTTTAAAATAACATTTGTGCACATCTCCCCAAGCCTCAAAAACCTCCGTCAGTTGCTTTATCCATCACTGTATCAAATAGAAACTCTTCACCACTGATTTTAAGGCAGTCAGTCAGCTCTCCCGTCCTACCAAACCTTATTCCTCTCCCACTGTAACTCAGCCCACACACGTCACTTCTCTAATGCCAACCTACTCACTCTACCTCAATTTCACGTGTCTCCCCATAATGCCTGGGTCATGTCCTCTCACCCTGAGACTTTCTCTAGCTTCATAAATGACAGACCACCAGTCTCCTCATCTTCAAAGTCCTACAAAAATAATATCTCTCCCCCGAAGCCTTCCCTGATTAACCTCAGATCTCATCCTATTCCTCCTCCCTTATGCATTGTCTATGCATTTAGTTACACATCTCCTAAGCACTTTTAAACTCACCCCACCCCCATAGCAGTACACGACCTTAATATGAATGTTAATAATGATGGCATTTGTTAAGCACTTACTATGTGTCAAGCATTGTTCTAAGCTCTGTTCAAAGCAAATCAGGTTGGACACAGTCCCTGTCCCACATGGGCTCACAATCAAAATAGAAGGGAGAACGGTATTGAAGTCCCAGTTTTTGGAGTTGAGGAAACTGAGACCCAGGAAAGTTGACCAAAGTCTCACAGCTGGCCTGGGATTAGAACTCAGGCCCTCTGACTCCCAAGCACGTGCTTTTCCCACTAGGATACACTGCTTCCTTATACTCTGATGCTTCTCTTACCTGTAATTTATTTTAACATCTGCCTGTCCCACTAGATTTTAAACCACTTGAGGGCAGGGATCGTGTCTACCAGCTCTCTTGAGAAGCAGGGTGGGAGTCAGGAAAAATCATGGGCTTGGGAGTCAGGAAAGCTGGGTTCTAATCCTGGCTCTGCCACTTTACCTGCTGTGTGACCTTGGGTGAGTCACTTAACTTCTCTGTGCCTCAGTTCCCTCATCTACAAAATGGGGATTCAATACCTGTTCTCCCTGTTACTTAGACTGTGAGACCCCCTGGGACCTGGTTATTTTGAATCTACCCCTGCACTTAGTATTTGGCACCTAGTAAGCACTTAACAAATACCAGTTATTATTGTATCATACTCTCCCAAATGTTTAGTAGAGTGCTTTTCACACAGTAAGTGCTCAACAAATACCATCAATTGGGCTGACCCATGTCGATAGCAACTCGTAAAAACTCTTGGCTCTGCCTATTCTGGTAGCTACTAGCGGGGTCTACTAGAGGTAGCAGTGTGGCCTAATGGAAAGAGCCCAGGCTGAGGAGTTAGGAGGTCTGGATTCTAATTCTAGCTCCTCCACTTGCCTACTGAGTGACCTGCTGTGTAAATCCCGGTATTTAACTTCTTTCTACTTCAGTTTCCTCACCTATATAATGGGGACTCAAACCCTTTTCTCTCTCCCCTTTAGACTGTGAGTCCCATATGGGACAGCAACTGTGTCTGACATAATTATATTGTACCTACCCTAGTGCCTAGCATCTAGTAGGCACTTAACAAGTGCCACAGTTGTTACTATCATTATCAGTATTAGCAGCCAGGGCTCAGTCCTTCACTCAGCGAGGTCTGCAAAATTATCCGCATCAATCCATTGTATTTATTGAGCATCTACTCTATGTAAACACTGTACTAAGTGCTTGGAAGAGTCAACATATGAGTCAAGAGTCTCATATGTGTGCTCCCACTGACAGTGTCCTTGAATTGAAGCCTGGTCTGTTGCATGGGGGATGGCTACTAGGCAAGCATCAGACTGCATCATATGACTGGGGTTGGGGGCGGGGGGGTTCCATGTTGGAACGTAGTACAACCCCTTTGCCTTGGGACTGGTAGGTTGGTAATAATTATGGTAATTATGTTTTTTTAAAATCACTTAATAATAATAATAATAATAATGGCATTTATTAAGCATTTACTATGTGCAAAGCACTGTTCTAAACATTGGGGAGGTTACAAGGTGATCAGGTTGTCCCACAGGGGGCTCACAGTCTTAATCCCCATTTTACAGATGAGGTAACTGAGGCACAGAGAAGTTAAGTGACTTGCCCAAAGTCACACAGCTGACAATTGGCAGAGCAGGGATTTGAACCCATGACCTCTGACTCCAAAGCCCGTGATCTTTCCACTGAGCCATGCTGCTTCTCTACTTACTCACTATATGTCAAGCACTGTTCTAAGTACTGGGGTAGATGCAAGTTAGTCAGTTTGGGCACAGTCCATGTCCCACATGGGGCCACAGTCTTAATCCCCATTTTACAGATGAAGGAACTGAGGAACAGAGAATTGAAGTGACTTGTTCAAGGTCACCCAGAAGACAAGTGGCAGAGCGGACATTAGAACTCAGGTCCTTCTGACACCCAAGCCCGTGCTCTATCCACTAAGCCACGGAACTGATGGGTAATAAGGTACAGAGAAGTTGTGACATACAGCAGACATGTGGTAGAGTCAGAATTAGAACCCAGGTCCTTCTGACTCCAAGGCCCAAGCCCTATCCATCAGGCCACGTGGCCTCAAAACACTGTACTGTGTGTTGGGATAGATTCAAGCAGCGTGGCTCAGTGGAAAGAGCACAGGCTTTGGTGTCAGAGGTCTGGCTCTGCCAGTTGTCAGCTGTGTGACTTTGGGCAAGTCACTTCACTTCTCTGTGCCTCAGTTACCTCATCTGTAAAATGGGGATCAAGACTGTGAGCCCCACATAGGACAACCTGATCACCTTGTAACCTATCCAGTGCTTAAAACAGTGCTTTGCACATAAGTGCTTAATAAATGCCACTAATATTATTATTATTCAAGATAATCAGGTCCCACCTGGGAGGCACAGTCTAAGTAGGAGGGAAAACAGGTATTGAATCCCCATTATGCAGATGAAGGAGCTGAGGCACAGAGAATTGAAGTGACTTGCTCAAGGTCACACAGCAGGTAACTGGCAGAACTGGGATTAGAACCCAGGTCCTCTGCTTCCAAGGCCTGAGCTTTATCCACTGGACTATGCCTGGCTCCCACTCTCGTGCTCCATGTATAAGCATGAACTCTCCATTTTTCAGTGCAGACATTCTCCTGTCTATTCTGTACAGGGTGATAGAGTATTGTGGTATGAACTGGAATACCTGCTGTGACTCTCCTCATCATCATTACTATCACCAACAACATTTATCGAACATTTGGATGCCAAGTCTGGGACTCCACACCTACTTGATAGGAGGAGAAGGAGGAAGAGGATTATTTATTGCTGACCCTCTGAGGGCGATGCAGTGAATTAAATGCTTAGGACAAGCCCCATATGGGTACCTGGGAATATACAATTAAAAGACACAGTCTGTGACTGCAAGAAACATACGACCTCCAGAGGGTCAGCAGGGTGTAGTGGAAAGAGCCCAGGCCACGCAGTCAGAAGACCTGGGTTCTAATCCTGGCTCCACCATTTGTCTGTTATTTATTCATTCATTCAATCACATTTATTGAGTGCTTACTGTGTGCAGACCACTGTACTAAGTGCTGCTTGGGAAGTACAAGTTGGCAACATATAGAGACGGTCCCTATCCAACAACGGGCTCACAGTCCAGATGTTATGTGACCTTGGCAAGTCACTTCAATTCTCTGTGCCTCAGTTCCCTCATCTACAAAATATCTGTTTCCCCCTTACTTAGAATATGAGCCCCACATGGGATCTGATTATCTGGTACCTACCCCAGCTCTTAGTACAGTGTTTGGCACACTGTAAGAGCTTAACAAATACTGTAATTATTATTGTCATAGCTTGGCAGATTTGAAAGGCGAGAGAGTTTTGGGCATGATAAGGGGGTGAGTAGGGGTTTGGGGAAGCAATTAAGGAGGGTGAGGCTGGGTTTAAAGGTTGTGAAGAAGGGTGCAACTACCAGAATGACTTTATGACAGAAGATAGGATGTTTTGAAGAGGGTGTTTCCATGGAGTCTCTATTGGTCAGAAAAGAAGAGGAAGAGGAAGAAGGAGGAGAAGGAGAAGGAGCAGGAGGAGGAGAAGGAAGAGGGAGAGGGAGAAGGAGAAGGAGGAGGAGAAGGAAGAGGAAGAGGGAGAAGGAGAAGGAGGAGGAGAAGAAGGAGGAGGAGGAGGAAGAGGAGGAGGAGGAGGAAGAGGAGAAGGAGAAGGAGAAGAAGGAGGAGGAGGGGAGAAGAAAGAGGAAGAGGAAGAAGGAGGAGAAGGAGGAGGAGAAGGAAGAGGGAGAGGGAGAAGGAGAAGGAGGAGGAGAAGGAAGAGGGAGAAGGAGAAGGAGGAGGAGAAGAAGAAGGAGGAGGAGAAGAAGGAGGAGGAGGAAGAGAAGGAGGAGGAGGAGAAGGAAGAGGAGAAGGAGAAGGAGAAGAAGGAGGAGGAGGGGTGAAGAAAGAGGAAGAGGGAGAAGGAGGAGAAGGAAAAGGAGAAGGAGAAGGAGGAGGAGAAGGAGGAAGAGGGAGAAGGAGGAGAAGGAAGAGGAGAAGGAGGAGAAGGAAGAGGAGAAGGGGAAGAAGGAGGAGGAGGAGAAGGAGGAAGAGGGAGAAGGAGAAGGAGAAAGAGGAGAAGGAAGAGGAGAAGGAGGAGGAGGAGGAGAAGAAGGAGGAGGAGGACAAGAAGGAGGACAAGGAGGAGGAGAAGAAGGAGGAGGAGAAGAAAGAGAAGAAAGAGAAGGAGAAGAAGAGAAGAAAGAGAAGAAAGATAAGAAAGAGAAGAAGAAGAAGGAGAAGGAGGAGGAGGAAAAGGAGGAGGAGGAGGAGGAAGAGAAGGAGAAGGAGAAAGAGGAAGAAGGAGAAGGAGAAGAAGAAGGAGGAGAAGAAAGAAGAAAGAAGAAAGAAGAAAGAAGAAAGAAGAAGAAGAAGAAAGAAGGAAGAAGAAGAAGAAAGAAGAAAGAAGAAGAAGAAGAAGAAGAAAGAAGAAGAAGAAGAAAGGAGAAGTGAAATGGGCAAGCTGTGCTGGAGCGGAAGGAGAGAGTGGCAAAAGATAAAAGTAGTAAAAGACAACTGTTGAAACATCTGGAATGTGGAAAGTGCTGCATTTGGGTGATGGATAATCTCTGGAGGAGATGTAAAAATGCTTTGGAACCTTTCAGGGGGAAAGCAGTGATGTCAAACACCTTTAAAACCACACATTATGATGTTTAATTAATAAATGATTATTATAGTTAATAGCTAATAACAGCTTTGGCAGCAGTGGTTCCTATTCAGCCAGGAGGGGAAGGTTCCACAGGCTTATGGTCAATCAGTCCGTCAGTCAATCATATTTATTGTTTAGTGTGGGCAGAGCACTGTACTAAGCACTTGGGAGAGTAGAACATAGCATTTAACAGACACATTCCCTGCCCGCAGTGAGTTTACGTGTCCAGGCTGTATCCAGGCAAGCCATCTGGCCAGTAGCAAAGCAAACAGTTTTCTGGCAGCCGTTGGGCTATCTGGAACCCATGGCTCAGGGCCAATTCTACCACACTCTCATCTCCCTGGAGGAGGCCTCAGCAGAGACTGTAGCTCCAAAGCTCTGGATCTCTGATGAGGCATTTCTGGAGCAGGATTCCAGCGGGGAACCTCCTGCTTCTTCTCTGTGAAAATTGATCCAGATCCCAGATGGCGAGAGTCAACTCTGCCCTTATGCACTTGATAGGATTCTGGTTTTATTTTATCCACCTGTTTCCTGAGTTTCAACAGGCTCTGCCTTGGATTCATCATTATTTATTTTATTCTATGCTACTTCTTCTTCTTCCCCTACTTTTTCTTCTTCTTCTCCTTCTTATCCTTCTTCTCCTACTCCTTCTTCTCCATCTTTTTCTCCTTCTCCTTCTTTCCCATCCCCATCCTCCAGAGGCAAAATGTCATTACACCTCAACCTGGAACTCAGAAAACTCTCTGCAGTCACTCCGGGCTTGCTGTAGGCAAGATTTTTTTCTTTTTTAAACTGGTACTTGTTAAGCCTCCTCTCAGGATCACACCTGGAGAGTTTCCAGTACTCTATCAGATTCGACTACAGGAGGGAGAGTCAAGGAGAGGCATTCCCATTCCATTCCTAGCTTGGGCAGTGGCTAGTGAGTGGGAGGCAATCTGCTACAAGTCAAAACTTAACCTGTGCTGGAAAGCAGCAGCAAGGGAGAAAGTCGAGGTTGGAGACTTAGTTTTACTATGCGGAAGGAGGCAATGGGAAACCACTCCCATATTTTTACCCAGAAAACTCCATGGATATACTACCAAAACAATTGCAGATGGAGGTGGGGTATTCTGGACGAGATGTGTCCATGGAGTCGCTATGGGTGGGAGATGATTCGACAGCATAGGACAAGACTTGTTAAGCACTTAATGGGTGCCAAGTATCGTAGTAAGTGAGGGGGTAGATAGAAGATAATTAAGTTGTTAACAGCCCCTGCCCACACATGGGGCTCATAGTCTTAATCCCCATTTTACATGTGAGCTGACTGAGGTACAGAGAAATTAAGTGACAGACAAGGTCCATAACAGACAAGTGAAGGAGGTGGGATTAGAACTTGGGTCCTCTGACTCCCAGGCTCTTCCTACTAGACAACACTGCTTCTCACCTGATCAAATTATACCTCCTCAGTGCTTAGAAGCAGAGTGGCTCAGTGGAAAGAACACGGGCTTCGGAGTCAGAGGTCATGGGTTCAAATCCCTGCTCCACCGCTTGTCAGCTGTGTGACTCTGGGCAAGTCACTTAACTTCTCTGGGCCTCATCTGTAAAATGGGGATTAAGATTGTGAGCCCCACGTGGGACAACCTGATCACCTTGTAACCTCCCCAGAGCTTAGAGCAGTGCTTTGCACATAGTAAGCGCTTTACAAATGCCATTATTATTATTATTATTATAACAGTACTTGACACATAGTAAACACATAACAAATATCATTTTTTTAATTTAAAGACCTTCATTTCTATCCCTTTTCATTGCACTGGGAATTGGAAACGGTAATAATGCTGAATCCCATCACCGTTCTCAACACAACCCGGGCTCCTGCTCAGTTCCCCCATATGATGAGAAGCAGCGTGGCTCAGTGGAAAGAGCACGGGCTTTGGAGTCAGAGGTCGTGGGTTTGAATCCCGGCTCTGCCAATTGTCAGCTGTGTGACTTTGGGTGAGTCATTTAACTTCTCTGTGCCTCAGTTACCTCATCTGTAAAATGGGGATGAAGACTGTGAGCCCCACGTGGGACAAGCTGATCACCTTGTAACCTCCCCAGTGCTTACAACAGTGCTTTGCACATAGTAAGCGCTTAATAAATGCCATCATTATTGTTATTATTATGATGATGGGATGTCAGCAGCCAACACTGTCCCAATAAATCCCAGAGGCACTGATCATGGCAGTATAACCCCAGGACAGCCTAGCAACCACGAGAGATTCCGGGCCTCAGGTGGCGAGAGCGAGGGCCCCACGGTGATAGCTGCTGCTGCTGCTGCTTATGGAGTCTCTCTGGGATGAATTGTTGGTTCTCTGACCAGAGACCACACAGACCACCTCTGCTGTGATGTGTCACATTGCCCGGGACCTAGAGAAGTTAGGGGAACATGCTGGAAACCATCAAAAATGACTCAAGCCCATGCTGTCCTGGTGGAGGAACGTACCTTTCTTCACTTCACCTTCCCATTGTGAATTAAAGACCAAAGAAACTGGAGTGACCTCAGCTGAGGAATGATAATAACTGTGGTATTTGTTAAGCACTTACTACGTGCCAAGTATCGTACTAAGCACTGGGGCAGATGCAAGATAATCACATCGGAGAAGGAGCATGGCCTGGTGAAAAAAGCCTCGGAGTCAGGGGATCTGGGTTCCAATCCTGGCTCTGCCCCTTGTCTGCTGTGGGTCTTGGGTAAGTCACTTAACATCTCTGTGCCTCAGTTCCCCCATCTGTGAAATGGGGATTAAATCCTACTCCCTTCTATTTAAACTGTGAACCCTATGTGGTACAGGTACTGTGTCTGACCTGAGTATCTTCATCATCATCATCATCATCAGTGGTATTTATTGAGTGCTTACCATGTGCAGAGCACTGTACTAAGTACTTGGGAGAGTACAATTGCAAGAGAGTTGGAAGACACCTTCCCTGCCCACAGTGCGCTTGCAGTCTATCTTGAATCTACTCTAGCACTTACTGCAGTGCTTGGCACATAGTAAGCGCTCAACAGTACCATAAAAAATTAAAAAGAGGCAACTTTGCTTTTCAACAGCACCTTGGTATCTGAGCAATATAGGCACAGAGCCAGACCAAGGCACCCAAGCAGCATGGCATAGTGAAAGAACAAGGGCTTGGGAGTCAGACGATGTGGGTTCTAATTCTGGCTCCACAATTTGTCTGCTATGTGACCTTGGGCAAGCCATTTAACTTCTCTGTGCCTCAGTTACCGCATCTGTAAAGATGGGGATTAGGACTATAAACCCCACATGGGACAACCTGATTACCTTGCATCTAGCCCAGAGCTTAGAACAGTGCTTTGAACATATTAAGTGCCTAACAAATACCATAATTATTATTATTATTTCCATGGACACCATGTCCAAAGGATGGCTTCTCAGCCATTCTCATAACTCACAACTGCAACCTTGTGACCATCACTCAGGTGAGCCCCATGCATAGAGATGTGGAGGGAAACCCCAGGAGTTGCTATAATAAGCAGAAATTTAGCCTTGGGGATGCTCTCCCACAGAGAAACCTCATTTGTTACTTAGAGGGTAGTCCCATTTGGTACTCAGCCAGTCATGGGGAAGGATTAGGAAATGAGGAAGGGGCTCATAAATCGGGTGGGAGAGAAGGAAAATCAGTCAATCAATCATATTTATTGAGCAATTATTGTGTAAGGAGAACGATGCTAAATACTTGGGAGGGTAAAATATAACAAACTTGGTAGACACGTTTCCTGGACTTAATGAACAGTGGAGAGGCATGGCCTAGTGGAAAGAATACAGGTCTGGGAATCAGAGAAGCTGGGTTCTAAACCTGGCTCTGCCACATGCCTCCTGTGTGACCTTGGGCAAATCACATAACTTTTCTGTGCCTCAGTTACCTCATCTGTATAATGGGGATTCAATACTTGTTCTTCCTTCTACTTATACTGTGAGTCCTGGGTGGGAGAGGTATTGTGTCTGTCCTGGTTATCTTTCGCCTTCCCCGGCACTTAGAACAGGGTTTGACACATAGTAAGCATTTAACCAATACCACTATTATTATTATTACTATTTTATGATTACTACTACTACTATTACTAATAATAATGATCTTACAGTCTTAGAGGAGATGACGGTATATTGCCATTTCAAGTTACTTGGAAATTGAACAAACCTGAAGCCAGACAGGTGCTAGGAGAAAAGGTCTCCAAATTGGTTTTCAGAGGTCTGGAGCCCCACAAGATGAGGCTTCCTCCCCAGAGTGGGGTAAAGGCGATCAGGTTTGAAAATTAACCATTCCCCCCTGGTGTCCATAAAACATGAGAGAAGGATTTAGACTGGGGGGGGGGGAATCTGGAGTTTCCCCAGAGAGGAGGAGAGAAACCACAGGACCACAGAAATGGCCCCAGACTCCCACCAGGACACTTGCAGAACAGCACAAAATAACAAGGGGGAGACGGACAGTTAACCCTTGAAGGGAACACATGAGAGAAAAAGGTATAGGCGGGTTTGTTCGGAGTTTTGTTACCTAATTATATTCATTAGGATTATGTCTACTTTTCCATTGAGAATCAGGTACAGTGCTAACCTTCATGTCTGAATTTAGGGGTGGAACACAGGGGCTCCTGTCTGCTGGAGAGGCATGTTTGCCTGGAAAACCGAGGGAGGGACGGGGAGACGGGGAATTCAGACGCCTCTGGGGTTCCTGCAGCCACCCTGGGGAGTGGGATGGCTGCTGGGTCCTAGTGATGCCCTTGTTGTTTGGGGTGATTATATGAGATTCAAAGGGGCTGGCAGAAGTGCCCTGATGGGAGAGTCTGGGGGACTGTTTTGCAGAGAAGAAGCAGCGTGGTCTAGTGGGAGGGAGTCAGAAGGACCTGGGTCCTAATCCCGGCTCTGCTACTTAATAATAATAATAACATAATGGCATTTATTAAGTGCTTACTATGTGCAAAGCACTGTTCTAAGCACTGGGGAAGTTACAAGGTGACCAAATTGTCCCATGTGGGGCTCACAATCTTAATCCCCATTTCTACAGATGAGGTAACTGAGGCTCAGAGAATTTAAGTGACTTGCCCACAGTCACACAGCTGACAAGTGGCAGAGCTGGGATTTGAACCCAGGACCTCTGACTCCAAAGCCCATGCTCTTTCCACTGAGCCACGCTGCTTCTCAGGCCTGGGAGTCAGAGGACCCGAGTTCTAATTCTGACTCGGCCACTTGTGTATTGCGTAACCTTGGGCAAGGTTACTTGTCTGCTGTGTGGACTTGGTCAAGTCACGTCACTTCCCTATGCCTCAGTTACCTCATCTTTAAAATGGGGATTGAGACTGTGAGCCTCATGTAGGACATTGACTGTGTCCAACCTGATTTGCTTGTAAGCACCCCAGTGCTTAGTACAGTGCCCGGAACATAGTAAGTACTTAACAAATGCCATAAATTATTTTTTTAAAAAAAGAGGCTCCCAATTCTCATTCATTCATGAAAGGAATAAACCCAAGGGTTTCAGTACCCTACAGACATCTTTGGGCACCCAAGCTCCCCTGACCTTGGGGCTATTGAGGTCAGGAGAATGACTGAGGGGAGTCCAGTTCATCCCAGACCTCCCAGAGTCAACATCACCTTTCAACAGGATTTCTTCAGTAATGCTCCGCCTACACCTTAGAGGTCATTCTATGATCTTTAAAAGACTTTCTGTAGCTGAAAACTGGGGCCTGTAGATCAGGGACCAGAGAAACAGCATGGCCAGTGGAAAGAGAACAGGCGTCGGAGTCAGAGGACCTGGGTTCTAATTCTGACTCTGCCACTTGTGTATTATGTAGCCTTGGGCAAACCACTTTACTTCTCTTGATTTACTTATCCTCATCTAATGGGGAATCAGTATCTCTTTTCCCTCCCATTTAGACTATAAGTTTCATGTGGGGCAGGGACTATGCCCAACCTGATTATCTTGTATACAGCCCAGCGCTCGGTACATGTTTGGCACATAGTAAGCGCTTAACTATTATTATTATCATCATTATTCTTATATGATAAGTATTGACTCAGAATCGGATCTGTGGACACCCTAAACTCCATCATTAATTCCAGTGTCATTTGGTTGAATTTTATAGATGAGAGAGTGACCGGTCAGTAAGTCAATGGCATTTATTGAGTGCTTACTCTATACAGAGCACTGTATTAAATGCTTGGGAGAATACGATATAACAATTTAACAGACACATTCCCTACCCAAAATGACCAAAATAACTTCCCATAGAAAGCATTTCTGATTACAGCTTGAAGGTTGTTTCTGATCAATTTAAATAATTTTGAAAAGGTGTCAGAGACAATGCCAGCATTGGACAGGTGAAGAAGAGATTTAAAGTAATTTTCTGGATAATTCAGGCTCCAAACAATCCTTGCTATGGAGAACCAGGGGGAATTTGGCGTCTGAATTACCCATGTTGTCTCTTTGTAGTTACCCCATTTACCATCTAATCTCTAGCTTCGAGAGAAAGTGTTACCTACATTAGTTGCTCTGGGAAATAA
Organism: Tachyglossus aculeatus; assembly: GCF_015852505.1. NCBI lineage: Eukaryota > Metazoa > Chordata > Mammalia > Monotremata > Tachyglossidae > Tachyglossus > Tachyglossus aculeatus. The sequence goes on along the minus strand of NC_052067.1, from coordinate 100,806,857 downwards.
ATCACTAAAGAAAAAGAGTTTAGGGGTGAGTAATAATAAGGTAATTATAATAGCCGCAGCTAACTAAACAGAAAGCCGGTTTTGGGGGGGGGACAAAAAGTCTTCAAAGACATCCGATAGATCTTCAAAGACATCCGATAGACGCTTCAGGTCGAAAAAATGTTTTTGTGCCTGTTCTAAACTATTTTGTGTAGCAGGTGCAATTTTGCTGATTCATGTCGAAACCAAATGACAGATTAGCCAAATGCCAAGCAAAACTGACATGGAGATGAGTCAGATCATTTGCCATTCTGGCTCCAGACTGCAAAGTGCTTTTAAGGATTCCCGCATTATGCACACCATTTCCCTAAAGAGCCCCGCTGTTCCGTGTGCTAGCCAGTCGCTAAAGTGGCGTTACAGGGGAAATTGGGAGAATACTTCATCTCTCTTAATCTATCATGGCTGAATTGACATAATGAATGGTGACAAATGAGTCTTTCCCATCCACCCAACACTTAGCATTAAACTTTGAATGGTTTCTACTCGAGGGTCCAGAGTGGCTGGTTTAATTACTCCCAAGCGTAGGGTGGGCGGTGGGGGAAGTGAAGTAGACCCCAGGAGACAAAGGGCCTCAGGTGTCCTGTTGGCCCAGCCAGGATCTGCCCTACACATCAGGCCCTTTCAGGCTCTGTGATAATCTCATGGACTTTCCGTCATCGATTGGTTGGCAGAGAGGGGAGAGTGAGGGCATGCCCTGCTCCCCCAAATTACACTGGGAGACTCCATGTCTGCCCTACTCTGGTCCCGCCTTCCAGATCAGCAGGGCATTGGTCAGAGCTGCCATTTTCAGAGGAGGGGTGGGATAATTAAGGATGTTTTTCTCACTCATCTACCCACTAGGCTGCAGTTAAAATGCCCAGAGAGTCACCGACACAAATGTCATCATCAATGTGGGCAGGGAATGTGTCTGTTTATAGTCATATTGTATTCTTCCCAGCGCTTAGTACAGTGCTCTGCACACAGGAAGCGCTCAGTAAACACGATTGATTGAATCATCATAGTGGTTCATACTTACTATGAACCAAGTACTATACCAAAAACCTGGGGTAGACACAAGATAATCAGGTAAACACCACCCCGTCTCACTGTAAGCTCATTGCGGGCAGAGGATCTGTCTGTTTAGAGTTGTACTGTAAGCTCCCAAGGGCTTAGTGCAGTGCTCTGCACACAGGAAGCACTCAATAAATGCAACTGCATGAATTGGGCTCTCAGTCTAAGTAGAAGGTAGAGCAGGTATTTGAATCCCCATTTTACAGATGAGGAAACTGAGGCACAGAGCATTTAAGTGACTTGCCCAAGGTCACATAGCAGGGAACTGGCAGAACTGGGGTTAGAGCCCAGGTCCTCCGACTCCCAAGCCAGTGGTCTTTCCACTAGGCCATGGGGCACAGTAGAGTGGAGTGGAGAGGCAGTGGAAGAAGAAGGTAAGTGAAATAACATCAGAAGTAGCCATTGCCATTGACCCACTTCCAGGCCATTCCAGTTTATCCATTTGCCGTGTTGGGGATTTTAGATTATGGAGGAGGCGGAAGCTGCACTGGGCTGCAGTTTCTCTGACCTAAAGAAGCTGCTGCTGCTTCACCCTTCCACACTGAGGTTATCTCCATCAGTGAAATGTGTTCGGGTCTAAGCCTGACCCTCTCCGTTCACCACTTTCCTTCTCTTGCATCTGTGCGAAACATGGCCCGCTCGGCTAATGTGCATGAGCATGTACCTACAAACAGAAATAAATCAAGGTGACAAATCTACCAAAGCCTAAAGATAGAATGGGGAGAGAGAGAAGAAGTAACAGAGGAAGCCATCCTTCGGTGATGGGATCCTATTAATTAATTCAGTCATTCAATCGTATTTATTGAGTGCTTACTGTGTGCAGATCACTGTACTAAGCGCTTGGGAAGTACAAGTTGGCAACATATAGAGATGGTCCCTACCCAACAGTGGACTCACAGTCTAGAAGGGGGAGAGAGACAACAAAACAAAACATATTAACAAAATAAAATAAATAGAATAGTAAATCTGTACAAGTATAATAGAATAATAAATCTGTACAAACATATTTGCAGGTGCCGTGGGGAGGGGAAGGAGGTAGGGCTGGGGGGGGTAGAGGGGAGAGGAAGGAGGGGGCTCAGTCTGGGAAGGCCTCCTGGAGGAGGTGAGCTCTCAATAGGGCTTTGAAGGGGGGAAGAGAGCTAGCTTGGCGGATGTCCGGAGGGAGGGCATTCCAGGCCAGGGGGAGGATGTGGGCTGGGGGTCGACTCGGGACAGGCGAGAACGAGGCCCAGTGAGGAGGTTAGCGGCAGAGGAGCGGAGGGTGCGGGCTGGGCTGGAGAAGGAAAGAAGGGAGGTGAGGTAGGAGGGGGCGAGGTGATGGACAGCCTTGAAGCCTAGAGTGAGGAGTTTTTGCCTGATGCGTAGGTTGATTGGTAGCCACTGGATATATTTGAGGCTCCTATTCACCTGAGGCTCAACACGTGCAAGACTGGGGGAAAAGGAATGAAAATCTCTCCCCTCTTCACCTCTGCTGCCGCCTCCATAGTCAGAACATCATGGTGATATTCACTGCACGAGTACCATTAACTCGACAAAATATCTTCAGCACTAAGGAGCGCTGTGCTTTAATCGTGGCATTTAATCTAATGTCATCCGTTAGCCGAGAAGTGGCAGTTATAACAGTGTCTGTTGGATAGTAAAATTCCTCGATGCAACATCAGCGTGATAAAGTGTGGGCCAGGAATGTAATTATTAATACTGGACACCCATTCAGAGGCACTTGATATCTATTATATATCAATAACTCCAACTGGAGGTGGATCATAAGCGCATAAAAGATTTTCTCTCATGCACCACTCTCAGTATTTTTTTTATCTCGTTTGATTGATTATGGTGTGATTCCAGATGCAGTTTAGTCTCTGGGAAGTAAAACGTTAACGTGGAAAATGTATAAGGGACTAGCTCGTCATCCTGACTTCTGAAACAGAGAAAATACACAATTTGTTGTGTATTAATGAGAGGTTATTTGTTTTAACTACACATTGATTGTTTTTTTTGTTTGTGCAGCTTTGAAATGAGATTTTTCAGGAGGCTAATTGTTTCCACGTTTTGAGCTGTTTTGAACAATGCCCTACTGCCTAAAGTGTAAAGCTTTCAAGGTTGCATGTCATCATAGAACATATGGTACAAGTTGCTCAGACTTGAGTAAGGAAACTAATTAGACCTCACAGAGTCTGTGTTAATGGCCAACTGGCAAACTACACGGAACTGTAAACTCACACAAACCCGAGGATCATGCCAAGAAATACTGTCTTGATTCAGAGTGCCACTTAGCTATAGTCATTTCTACAATGGGTATTGACAGGTGAGCTTCATTTTTCAGCTGCTGTTAGGCCGGAGCCACCAGTCGAATAAGCAGTGACCCACATGGGCCCGACGGGTTTGTGTCTACCTATGCTATCTTACTGTCCTCTCCCAAGTGTTTAGTACGGTGCTCTGTATACTGTAAGCACTCAATAAAGCGGCAGCCGTCATCCTCTCTTTTGCTCTCCCAAGCACTTAGTACAGTGCTCTGCATACAGTAAACACTCAAAATATACCACTGTTGGATTGATTTGAACAGAGATCTACCAGGGGGAAAAGAGGTCTCCCTGCATCTCCTCCCTTGCCTCACCAAAGCCAAGGCAGTCACTTGGTCCAGAGGAAGGTGCCAACTTCTCAAATCCAGAAGGACCAGGACTGTGAAGGAAGCCCCAAGGATGACCCTGGTGTGAGAGAATGAACTTGGAGGATCAGAAACCAGTCCTGGGTTTTAGCCAAGGAGGCAGCAATTACAACAGTGTCTGTTGAGTAGTAAAACCCTTTGGTGCAACATCAATGTGATAAAGTGTGGGCCAGGGATGTAATTATTAATACCGGACACCCATTCAGAGGCACTTAATATCTGTTACATACATCAATAATGCTGAGCGGAGGTGGATCATAAGCACATAAAAGATGTTCTCACCGAGACCGCTCGATATATTTTTCCTTATCTTGTCGGATTGATGTGGTCTGATCCCAAGCCTGGGGGACAAGGAGGAGCTTTAAGGGGTAGAAACCAAACCTTGAGGAACACCTGCGAGTCTTTAAACTTTTTTTTTCTTTTGCAGAAAGGAGTCAGATTCTCCCAGAAAGAGTGTCTTTCACTCCAGGTAACCGAGCGACCATCTGTCGCTGTTTGTGGAGAAGCATCTCAAATCACAGGCAGGAGGAGATTTCTGATGAAATTTGTTCTCTTGCCTCATCCTGAACTGAGTGAACCACTTGCTTTGGTTCTGGGCTGGAACAGCAGCCTGGGAAGGGAAAGAACTGGGTGGAACAATTGACTGCTATGGAAGAGGGGAAGTTTCTTCCCAGAAAGTTTAAATTCTTTCCTATAATGATAATAATAATTGTGGTATTTGTTAAGCACTTACTATGTGCCAGACACAGTTTTAAGTGCTGGGGTGGATACAAGATAATAGGAATAGACACAGTCCCTGTCCCACATAGGGCTCTCAGTTTTAATTCCCATTTTACAAATGAGGGAACTGAGGCACAAAGTAGTTAAGTGATTTGTCCAAGGTCACACAACAGAAAAGTGGCAGAGCAGGGATTAGAACGCATGTGCTGCTGACTCGAAGGCCCGTGCTCTTTTCATTAGGCCATGCCGCTTGAGGCTCCATGCATTTACATCTGTTTCTCTTCCCTGGAGCTGGGAAGTTAGGTCTGGATCAGCTTTCTCTTGCAAGAAATAGAACAGAAGTTTAAATTTTGCCCCTGGACAAAGTTGATTTCAGCCGTACCTGGGACACTGTATGTAGCGCTCACCTGACTGGACCTTCTACAGCCCAGCCCGCACCCTCCACTCCTCTGTCACTAATCTCCACACCGTGCCTCGTTCTCGCCTGTCCCGCCATCGACCCCCGGCCCACATCATTCCCTTGGCCTGGAATGCCCTCCCTCCGCACATCCGCCAAGCTAACTCTCTTTCTCCCTTCAAGTCCCTACTGAGAGCTCACCTCCTCCAGGAGGCCTTCCCAGACTGAGCCCCCTCCTTCCTCTCCCCCTCCACTCCCTCTCCAACCCCTGCCTTACCTCCTTCCCCTCCTCACAGCACCTGTATATATGTATATATGTTTGTACGTATTTATGACTCTATTTATTTTATTTATACATATTTATTCTATTTATTTTATTTTGTTAATATGTTTTGTTTTGTTCTCTGTCTCCCCCTTCTAGACTGTGAGCCCACTGTTGGGTAGGGACCGTCTCTAAATGTTGCCAACTAGTACTTCCCAAGCGCTTAGTACAGTGCTCTGCACACAGTAAGCGCTCAATAAATACAATTGAATGAATGAATGACCTAGAGAAGATACAAGGAAGATCAACCAGGGTGCTCAGGGGATTGAGCAGCTTCTACAAGAGGAGAAACTGAAGGGTCAGGACACTTTCTCCTGAAGAAGTTCTGGCTGAAAGGGACTGGAATGGCATTTACAGAAGCAATGTGACCTAATGGACAGAGCATGAGCCTAGGAGTTAGACGGACCTTGGTTCTAATCAATCCCAGCTCCACTTCTTGCCTGCTGTGTGACCTTGGGAAAGTCCCGTAACTTCTCTGGTACTCAGTTCCCTCATCTGTAAAATGGGGATTAAGACTGTGAGCCCCACATAAGACACGGACGGTTTCCAGCCTGATTAGCTTGTATCTACCCCAGCACTTAATACAATGCCTGGAACATAGTAAGTGCTTAACAAATACCATAAAAAAAATAAAGTGAGAGTCACCCTTTGGACCTGGAGGGTTGCAAGCTTAAAATAAACACAAGGAAATACTCCTTCACCCTGTTAGGATGAGCACATGAATCTGTTCCAACAGGAAGATGTGAAGGTGGAGTTATAAGTAGGTTCCAGAGGTGTTTGGTTAGATACGTGCATGGACAAATGGTCCAGGCTGAGTCGCTGGGGGGCCTGATTAGGATCTTGGACAATGGGTGTCCAGGAGGGCAGCCATTACCCGGGTCCTCCAAGCATTTTGTGCTGTGGTCGGAGACAGACCCCTGGGCTGGGGACACTGTGGGTCTAGTATTGCTAGAAGTTGTCTAGTTTATTGTCTTCACCCAAAAAACCTGCATTGATCTCAGCATGGCTTAGTGGAATGAGCATGGACCCGGGAGCCATATGCCTTGACTTCTAATCCCAGTTGTGCCACTTACCTGCTGTGTGATCTAGGACAAGTTATTTTACTTCTTTGTGCCTACGTTCCCTCAACTGAAAATGGGGGTTCAATACCTGTCTTCCCTCCTCTGTAGACTGTGAGCCTTATGTAGGACCTGATTATCTTGTTTCTACCTCAGCATTTAGTATAGTGTTTGACACATAGTGAATGATTAACAACTATTATTATTATTATTTTTTTATTATTATTATTTGTTTCAGGAAACCCTCCAACATGAAATCCATTTAACACCAATGGAGCCCACTTTCAAAAAATGAGACTGCTCCCTTTTTTTTTTAAACCAAATTATCTGCAGCCCTCTGTGGCCAGGAATTTGAGAGAACTCCCTTTAGAAGGTGAGAAGTTGGGTGGTCTAGTGGAAAAAGCCCAGACCTGGGAGCCAGGATCTGGGTTCTAATCCCTGCTCTGCTACTTCTCTGCTGTGTGACTGTGAGCAAATCACATAACTCCTCTGTACCTAGTTACCTCATCTGTAAAATGGGGATTAAGACTGTGAGCTCCACGTGGATCATGGACTGTGTCCAACCTGATTAGCTTGTATCTACCCCAGTGCTAAGGTATAGTGCACAGCAACTCTCTAGAATGTAAGCTCATTGTGGTTAGGGAACGTATCTACCAACTCCTTTACATTGTTCTCTCCCAAGTGCTTAGTATGGTGCCCTTCATGCAGTAAGTGCCCAACAAATATTATTGATTGATTCATAAGATATTAACAAAAAACATTTAAAAAACCCCGTGAAGCCACTCTTCCAGAGAGTGCTGATCACAGACATGTTAAATCCTGGACTTTCATTGTTGACCAAGAACGCCAATCTAAACACATATTTTCTGCACCCATGGAGCAGAAATAACTTGTTTCATAATATCACTTTTAGGAATTGGAATCAATACTCTCGTTTCCTTAAGAGAAACCAGCAGAGTGGAATAGAAATGAGAAACAAACCCATTATTAATTAATAGAAGGGCTGAAGTCAAGTGGACTTGAATACTCAGCAAGGTCATCCCTGGAGAGGAGGCATTTAAGGAACATTTCATGCTGCAGAGAGTCATGAGCTGTTTCAACATCATTCCCCTACTGGGTTTTACAGAGCAACTTTAATTCGAGAGGCACAATGTCCCTGATTAATCTCCTCACCTTTTTGTTGTTGCCACCCTCCTAGATACCTCAGCTCTCATGTACATATCTGTTTATGTTTTATTTATGCACTTCTGAGGAGCAGCTTGGCCTAGTGGAAAAAGCATGGGCCTGAAAGTCGGAAGACCTGGGTTCTAATCCCAGATCAGCCAGTTGACTGCTGGGTGACCTTGAGGGAGTCATTTAACTTCTCTGTGACTCTATTCCTCATCCATGAAATGGAGATTCAAAGCATGTTCTCTCTCCTATTTAGAATGTGTGTCCCATGTGGGACAGGGACTATGTCTGCCCTGACGAACTTGTATCTACCTCAGCCCTCAGAACAGTGCTTGACACAGAGTAAGTGCTTAACAAGTAATAATAATAATAATGATGGTATTTGATAAGCACTTACTATGTGCTAAGCACTGTTCTAAGTGCTGGGGGGATACAAGGTGATCAGGTTGTCCCATGTGGGGCTCACAGTCTTAATCCCCATTTTACAGATGAGGGAACCGAGGCACAGAGAAGTTAAGTGACTTGTCCAAAGTCACACAGCTGACAATTGGCAGAGTGGGATTTGAACCCATGACCTCTGACTCCAAAGCCCGTGCTCTTTCCACTGAGCCACGCTGCTTCTCTAACAAATGCTATTATAATAATAATGATAACAATACTTACCATCCCCTGCCTAAGGCGGAGTCACCAAATTTTACCTACTACTTTGTCCATTACATTGTCAGCTCCTTAAGGGTAGGGATCATAGCCCTGGTTTCTTCTGTGTGATCCCCAGACATTTGGCCAAGGCATGTGGCATACAGAAGACATGTACTACGTGCTTTTGAGGATGACGTTGGAAGTGGTACAGTAATAGTAATAGTATTCATGAAGCGCTTACAATGAACAAAGCACTGTACTTAAAGAAATACATGGATGAGGTATAGACCCTGTGCCCTGTCAATTCTCCAGAGGGTGAGGGGAGAGGAAGAGGAGTGGGAAGGAGATGGATGCAAACTCACTTGGAACAACAGGACACAGCCGAGATGGGCACAGATGACAACCTCTTCTCTCAGGCTCTGCCCAGCAAGAGTTGGCACATCCCTTGGCAGCAGTATTCATTCATTCATTCACTCATATTTATTGAGCACATACTGTGTGCAGAACACTGTACCAAGTGCTTGGGAAGTACAAGTTGGCAACATATAGAAACGGTCTCTACCCAACAGCGGGCTCACAGTCTAGAAGGCGGGAGATGCCTGACAACCCATCTTGGAAGGATTCTCTTGCTTTAAAATCTTCCTGACAATCCAGCACCCTAAACTCTCTTTCTTCCCAATCCCTCTATCTCAACCCCATGCCTCCTCATCAAACAGAAACTCCTCACCATTGGCTTTAAAGCATTCAATCACCTTGCTGCTTCCTACCTCACCTCACTACTCTCTTACTACAACCCAGGCTGCTCACTTTGCTCCTCTAATGCCAACCTCCTCACTGTGCCTCAGTTCATCTATCTCGCCACTGACCTCTCATCCGCATCCTGCCTCTGGCCTGGAATGCCCACCCTCCTCATATCCAACAGACAATGACTCTCCCCACATTCAAAGCCTTACTGAAGGCACATCTCCTCCAAGAGGCCTTCCCTTACTAAGCCTCTTTTTCTCTTCTTCCACTCCCTTCTGCCTTGCCCTGATTTGCTCCCTTTACTCAGTCCCCCTCCCAGCCCCACAGCCTTTATGTCCACATCTGTAATTTATTTATTTATATTCATGTCTGTCTCCCCACCTATACTGTAAGCTCATTGCGGGCAGGGAATGTGTCTGTTATATTGTTATATTGTACTCTCCCAAGCACTTAGTGCTGTGCTCTGCACATAGTAAGCACTCAATAAATATGATTGACTGACTGACCCCTCTGTTCCCACCCCTAGAACTTGTTATATTTAGTTCTAGTGATAGACTAGTAATGATGTGTGCAACATACATACAACGTGCAAAGCCCTGCCTTATCATTGGACAGAGGAAGATGGGCATTGATAGATGCACATTCCCTGCCCATAATGAGATTATAATCTAGAGGGAAGGGAAGAAGGGCAGACACACAAGGAGAGAATGCCAGGGTGAAAGTCAACCCAAACAGCCACAACGAAGACAAAAAAAAACTGCGGCCTCACATCGCTCCTGGGATTGAATAGTCCTTAAGCACTTTCCTTTTGTAGACAGGGAGGTTCTTTCTACTTTTCTTTGAAAAGATTCTCCTCCTGGATCCTCTTGGCTGTAAGCTTGTTGCCAGCAGGGTATGTATCTGTCCCGTTGCTATATTGTACTCTCCCAAGCAATTAGTACAGTGTTCTGCACATGGTAATCGCTCAATAAATGCCACTGACTGACTGACTAGTATGAGGGGAGAAAGAGGAACTGGACACGAGAAGAAAAGAGTCCTGAGTCCCAGAAGGGGAATTACATTGGGTGCCAAATAAACCAGGCCAGCCTCCATAATTCTCTGTAGGAAAGTTGCACGGATTAGGGGATAGAGCCTGAGCTTGGGAGTCAGAAGGTCATGGGTTCTAATCCTGGCTCCACCTTGGACAAGTCACTTCACTTCTCGGTGCTTCAGTTACCTCAGCTGTAAAATGGGGATTGAGACTGTGAGCCCCACATGGAACAGGTACTGTGTCCAACCCGATTTGCTTGTATCCACCCCAGTGCTTAGTACAGTTCTTGGCACATAGTGCTAAACAAATACCATTATTATTATTATCATCAATCACATCAGGGATTGGGTCTACTTCATTTTACTTTCCCCAGCGCTTAATATAGTGCTGTGCACACAGTACACACTCAATAAATCCCATCTATTGATGGATCCTGAATGGCCAGAGGAGGAGTTGTGATTGCGCTTCTAAAACGCCTCAATGATGCTGACTCGGAGTGAAATTTTTGCTGCCTTTCCTTTGCCCAGATATTTGTCATTCTGCTTTTTATTTAGAAAGAGTTCTGTGCAAAGTCATAATCATTTAAAGGAGGAACAGGGAGAAGATTCTTTTGGCCTGTCTATAAATCTTTATTTCTGCTCTGCTGAGAACCCTCTGCTGCCCGTCTGCCGTTCTCGTGGACCGGGAATATATCACGCCGCCATGTGCTGTCAGAGCGGTAGAACTCTTTATAGTCAGAGATCACAAGTGGAGACGATTTCAGTGTAACATTTCTGGCTCCACAGAGTAAATATCATTCAGCTGACATGCTGACACCTGTCAAGGTTTTCCCCATCCCGCTAGGGTTTTGGGAAGAAACAACATCTCTGTTTGAGACAAACCCAAAATGAGAAGTATAAAATCCATAACTGAATCTTGCTCCTGGGAAAGAGAGGTGGGGAAAACAGGCTGAAATTTGGCAGCTTGCATCTTATTAGGTGTGTTTTTTTGCTTGTTCATTTGTTTGCATTTTAATGGTACTTGTTCAGCACTTACTTCATTCAATCGTATTTATTGAGCGCTTACTGTGTGCAGAGCACTGTACTAAGCGCTTGGGAAGTACAAGTTGGCAACATATAGAGACGGTCCCTACCCAACAGTGGGCTCACAGTCTAGAAGGGGGAGACAGACAACAAAACAAAACATATTAACAAAATAAAATAAATAGAATAAATATGTACAAGTAAAATAGAGTAATAAATATGTACAAACATATATATATATATACAGGTGCTGTGGGGAGGTGAAGGAGGTAAGGGGGGGATGGGGGGAGGAGGGGGAGAGGAAGGAGGGGGCTCAGTGTGGTGGGTACTGCATTCATTCAGTAGTATTTATTGAGCGCTTACTGTGTGCAGAACACTGTACTAAGCGCTTGGGAAGTACAAGTTGGCAACATATAGAGACGGTCCCTACCAAACAGCAGGGTACTAAGCACTGGGGTAGATACAAGACAATCAAGTTGGACACAGTACATGGCCCACATGGTGCTCTCTGGGACAAACCCACTGCTTATATTCAGGGATAGAGGTAACTCTGCAGACTCAAGGGAGGTACTGTCTTGCTTCATAACTGACTGATCACCATTTCTGCACTCAGAGAGGGAGTGCAGTTTGCATTAGAGGCATTTGGTGGGCTTACAGATTTGTCTGGGCATCCTGTCAATTCTGCCAATCCCTGGCAGAGAGGTTGAGTGATGGTCCAATATGGCTCCACCCCCGCCCCCAGCCAGTCACACGATGCAATCTGACATGGGCCTGGTATCTGTCCCTCAGACACAGCCTCTCGTGGTCTCGGGGGTTGCCCCTGTCTTGGACCACTGATGGGCCCAGGGGATTTGTAATTTTGCTACTTTTAAATGAAAAGAAAACAAACACGAGGCTTTTCATTTCACCTCCTCACCCACCCTGTGGGCAGCACAAACACTCCAGAGTTCTCCACTGTCCACCAGGGAAGCCCAGCCTGACTCCCTTCTGTCCTGCAGTCCCAAGCATGGCAGTGCTGGCAGGGCAGGAGAGGCAGCTCTTCTCCTACAATGTGGGGATTGGGCCGGAAAACGAGCTGGGACAGCAGAGGGAAGTGTGTTTTCCTCAAGCCCTCTCCCTCCCTCCTGCATCCGTCACTCCAGAGGTTGGGGAAAAAAAACAAAACAAAACAGAGGAAAATGTATGTGAGCCCTTGGTCAGCCTGGATTCCTTCCTCCAGAACTTCAAAGCAAATTTCATCCTGCTCTTCCTCACTGCTAAGTCCACTAATCAGTAAGTTCAGCAACTTTGTCATTTAAACTAAGCATACAGTCTGACTGGAGGTTTGATAAAGCCCTGCTTTATGAGATCATCTTGAAGGACTTTGCCTGATTAACCTCTGACCGACCAAAATCCTCCAAGCTGTTGTGAAATCCTCTTCCCATCTTCAAACCCTTACTCGAATCATCTCTCCTCCAGGAAGCCTGCCCTGACTAACCTCTCATCTCCCTATATTCTTCCCTTTTTACCTTACCTCTACACTTGGGTTTGTACATCTTAAGCACTTTGATACTCACACCACCTCCAGTCCCACCGCACTTAGGTACATATCTCAAGCCAGAGATTGTGGGTTTGTGTTCCACCCAGGGTGGAAGGAATTGTTTGAGAAGCAGCATGGTACACTGGATAGAGCTTGGGCCTGGGAATCAGAAGGTCAAGAGTTCTAATCCCAGCTTTGCCATTGTCTGCTGTGTGACCTTGGGCAAATCACTTCACTTTTCTGTTCCTCAGTTACCTCATCTGTAAAATGGGGATTGAGACTGTGAGCCCTTTGTGGGACAGGGACTTTGTCTAACCCAATTTGATTGTATCTACCACAGAGCTTAGTGCAGTGCTTGGCATGTAATAAGTGTTTAACAAATACCACAATTATTATATTCTTATATCCTGGACTTTCCCCATCTGTAATTTATTTTATTGTCATCTCTCCCACTAGATGTAATTCCTTGAGGTCAGGGATCATGTCTACCAACTCTATTGTATTTTACTCTCCAAAGCACTCAGTATAGTGCTCCACACACAGTAAGGGCTCAATAAATGCCACTGACTGATTGGGCAAAGTTATAAAGGCTCAGTGGGAAACATCATCTCAGGAAAGAACAACAGGGATAATTAGGGTAAATCCCTCTCCCTTCCACGGCCACCTAGGCTGGTCTGTCAGCCGTAAGGGTCTCCCACGGATTCACTGCTGGATGACATTGCCTGACACTGGACTTCCTTGTTCTCCTGGAGCAAAGGTTTCACGAAGATTGGGATACCAAGAGACAGACTCAATGGCAGGCAGCCCCGGAAGGGACAAAACCAATCAGCTAACAAGGAACTATTCACCTAGCTCACAGACAATTTGAAAGGGTTGGTCAATCAATCGATTAATATGGAGCGCTCCCTGTGTATAGAGTGCTCAGTTCTCTCATCTGTAAAACTGGGATTCAATCCTACTCCCTTCTACTTAAACCATGATGCTCATGTGGGACAGGGACTGGGTCCCATCTGATCAACTTGAATTTACTCCTGTCCTTAGAACAGGCTTGGCACATAGTAAGTGCCTAATATTTAAATGGAATTTGTTAAGCACTTCCTATGTGTCAGGCACTGAACTAAGCTCTGGGGTAGATACAAACAAATCCCGTTGGATATGGTCCCCGTCATTCTTTCATTCAATCGTATTTATTGAGCACTTACTGTGTGCAGAGCACTGTACTAAGCGCTTGGGAAGTACAAGTTGGCAACATATAGAGACGGTCCCTACCCAACAACGGGCTCACAGTCTAGAAGGGGGAGACAGACAACAAAACAAAATATATTAACAAAATAAATAGAATAGTAAATATGTACAAGTAAAATAGGGTAATAAATATGTACAAACATGTATACAGGTGCTGTGAGGAGGGGAAGGAGGTAAGGCAGGGGGATGGGGAGGGGGAGGAGGGGGAGAGGAAGTTGGGGGCTCAGTGTGGGAAGGCCTCCTGGAGGAGGTGAGCTCTCAGTAGGGCTTTGAAGGGAGGAAGAGAGCTAGCTTGACGGATGTGCAGAGGGAGGGCATTCCAGGCCAGGGGGAGGACGTGGGCCGGGGGTCGACAGCGGTTCAGGCGAGAATGAGGCCCAGTGAGGAGGTTAGCTGCAGAGGAGCGGAGGGTGCGGGCTGGGCTGAAGAAGGAGAGAAGGGAGGTGAGGTAGGAGGGGGGCGAGGTGATGGACAGCCTTGAAGCCAAGGGTGAGGAGTTTTTGCCTGATGCGTAGGTTGATTGGTAGCCACTGGAGATTTTTGAGAAGGGGAGTAACATGCCCAGAGCATTTCTGCACAGAGATGATCCGGGCAGCAGTGTGAAGTATAGACTGAAGTGGGGAGAGACAGGTCCCACGTAGGGTTCACAGTCTCAATCCCCATTTTACAGATGAGGTAACTGAGGCACAGAAAAGTGAAGTGACTTGCCCAAAGTCACACAACAGACACTTGGAGGAGCCAGGATTAGAACCCATGACCTTCCAACTCCCACAAGGTCATGTCACAATGTCATGCTGCTCCTCCAAGTACCATAATTATTACTATTAAAGAGCGGCTGTGCTTCTTCTCTGCAGCAATGCTCCCACAACTGCCCTCCTGTCAGGGAAAAGCTTGCTAGCCTGCTCCCTGTGATGTTCCCCAGAAAACCTGGCATAAACCAACCTGGCTCAGTGGAAAGAGCCCAGGCTTGGGAGTCAGGGGTTGTGGGTTCTAATCCCAGCTCCGCCACTTGTCTGCTGTGTGACTTTGGGTAAGTCACTTAACTTCTCTGTGCCTCAGTTACCTCATCTGTAAAATGGGGATGAAGACTGTGAGCCCCACGTGGGACAACCTGATGACCTTGTATCTACCCCAGTGCTTAGAACAGTGCTTTGCACATAGTAAGCACTTAACAAATGCCATTATTATTATTATTATAAACCCCAGAGCTGGGAATACCAATCCCACATGGCAAAGGACCATTCACAAGCAGAGAGGAATTATAACCCAAACCATGCATCACCTCCCCCAGTTCCTCCACCCTGAGGTTTCTCCTCTTGAACCAGGGGCTTTTCTGGTCCAAGGAGTTGGTTGGAGGCTGAGGGGAGTGGTTTGGCAGTCCCAGCAATGTGATTTTCCTCTGGACTCAGGAGAGCCTCCTCCATACCAGCTGAACCCATCTAATCCCCCAGGGTAGCCTGTGGCAAAGATGAAGAAAGGGGAAGAGCCCCATTCTGAGAGAAGTTCTCATGATTCCCCTCTCCCCAGTAAAAAGGTGTCCAGGTGGAGGAAGCAGAAAGTAGCAGGCCCCATTTAAGAAAGCCAGGTGCCAGAAAAAGTAAGTGGGGGTCCTGGTGGGAGATTCGTGCACCTGATGGGGCCATTGGTCTTGGGCAATCTCTGCAGGTACCCTCTGCTCTCCCCACTTGAGTTTCGGAGCTTCTGGAGGGCAGCTTGGGGAATGTGTGGCTTGATCTTGAGTAGAAGTTTCTGGGCCGTGTGTGCAGACAGCGGGGATCACGGCACTTTGTTGTCCACTTCCATCACTGTCCAGCCTCCAGCCAGCAAGAGGCTGGACTCCAACCAGTAGTAGTAATGTTAGTACTTATGAAAGCGCTTACTGTGTGAGAACACTGTACTAATCACTTGGAAAGAATACACAAGTGGGAATTAGACACAGTCCTTGCCCAACTGATGCACCTGGTTATTCCCTTCCTAGTAGAGAAGCACTGCAGCTCAATGGACAGAATTCCTGGGTTCTAATCCCAGCTCCACCACTTGATAACAATAATAATTTTTATATTGGTTACGTGTTTCCTTTGAGCCAGGTACTGTACTAAGTGCGAGGGTAGATACATGCAAATCGGGTAGGACACAGTGGGGTTCACAGTCTCAATCCCCATTTCACAGATGACGGAACTGAGGCCCAGAGAAGTAAAGTGACTTGCCCAAGGCCACATAGCAGACAAATGGCAGAGCCAGGATTAGAACCCATGACCGTCTGACTCTCAGGCCCATGCTCTATCTATTGTGTCATGCTGCTTCTCTGGGCCTCAGCTACCTCATCTGTAAAATGGGGATTAAGACTGTGAGCCCTATGGGGGACAGGGACTGTGTCCATTTTGATTAACTTGTATCAACCCCAGTGCTTAGAACAGCACTTGGCACATAGTAAGTGCTAAACAAGTACCATAATTATTTTTATTATTATTCATTTATTCATTCAATCATATTTATTAAATGCTTACTGAATGTGGAGCACTGTACTAAGCGCTTGGGAGAGTACAATTCAAAAATAAATGGACACATTCCCTGCCCACAATGAGCTTACAGTCTAGAGGGCCATGGCATCTTTCTATTTGTCTGTGTCCTCCTCAGATCCTCAAATCTCTGGGAGAATGTTAAAAAAGTCATAAAAAGCAATGGTACTCAATTAAATCTCTCTATTATTATTTTTGTTAAGCACTTACTATGTACCAAGTGCTGTACTAAGTACTGGGGTATATCATCAATCCATCAATAAGTTGTATTTATTGAGCGCTTACTGTGTGCAGAGCCCTGTACTAAGCACTCAGAAGAGTACACTATAACAGAGTTGGTAGACACATTCCCAGTCCACAGTGAGCTTCTGGTCTAGAGGGGGAGATGGATATTAATATAAATAAATTACAGATGTGTACATAAGTGTGGTGGGGCTGAGGGAGGGTTGAATAAAGGGGAGAAAATCCAAGTGCAAGGATCTTGCTGAAGAGGAAATGAGAATTATGTCAGGAAAGGCCTCTTGGAGGAGATGCGTCTTCAATTCATTCATTCATTCATTCAATGTCATATTTATTGAGCGCTTACTGTATGCAGAGCACTGTACTAAGCGCTTGGGAAGTACAAGTTTTTGCAACATCTAGAGACGGTCCCTACCCAACAGCAGGCTCACAGTCTAGAAGGGAGGAGACGGACAAGCAATCAATGACATTTATTGAGCGCTTACTGTGTGCAGAGCACTGTAATAAGCGCTTGGGAAGTCCAAGTCAGCAACATCTAGAGATGGTCCCTACCCAACAGTGGGCTCACGGTCTAGAAGGGGGAGACAGAGAACAAAACCAAACATATTAACAAAATAAAATAGAATAGATATGTACAAGTAAAATAGAGTAATAAATATGTACATATATACAGGACAACAAAACAAAGCTCCATGCCTATGAGGCTTTGAAGGTGGAGAGAGTGATTGCTTGTCAGATATGAAGAGGGAAGGCATTTCAGGCCAGAGGCAGGATGTGGGCAAGAGGTCAGCGGCAAGATTGATCAATCAATCGTCTTTAATTGATTTAAATTGAGCGCTTACTGTGTGCAGAGCACTGTACTAAGCGCTTGGGAAGTACAAGTCGGCAACACATAGAGACAGTCCCTACCCAACAGCGGGCTCACAGTCTAGGAAATGGAAGTACAGTGAGTAGGTCGGCATTAGAAGACTGAAGTGTGTAGGCTGAGTAGGAGAAGCTTAGTGGGTAGAGCACGGGCCTGGGAGTTAGAAGGACCTGGGGACCTGGGTTCTAATGCTGGCTCCACCATTTGTCTGCTGTGTGACCTTGGGAGAGTCACTTAACTTCTCTGGTCCTCAGTTACCTCATCTGTAAAATGGGGATTAAGACTGTGAGCCCAATGTAGGACAGGGACTGTGTCCACTCTGATTTGCTCCTATCTACCCCAGTGCTTAGAAAAGTTCTGGGCATGTAGTAAGTGCTTAAGAAGTATCAAGTATCACAGGAGAACAACAAGGTGAGGCAGGAGGGGGCAAGGTGATTGAGTGCATTAAAGCCAGTGTTTGAGGAGTTTCTGTTTTATGTGGAGGTGGATGGATAACCCCTGGAGGTTCTTGAGAAGTGGGGAAACATAGACTGAATGCTTCCACAGAAAAATGATCTGGGCAGCAGAGATGAAGTATGGACTGGAGTGGGGAGAGACAGGAGGCAGGGAGGTCAGTAAGGAGGCTGATACGGTAATCAAGTGGAGATAGGGTTAGTACTTGGATTAATGTGTTAGCAGTTTGGATGGAGATACAATCTAAGTAGACTAAACACAGGTTTCTGTCCCACATGGGACTCATAGCCTAGATAAGAGGAAGAACAGGTATGGAATCCCCATTCTACAGATAAAGAAACAGGCACAGAGAAGTTGAGATTTGCCCAAGGTCACACAGCAGGACCCGTGCTCGTTCCACTAGGTCAGGCTGCTTCTCTGACCTCTCGACTTTAAGCTCCTTGTGGGCAAGGAGCAACCAGATCTGTTGTATTGTAATTAGTCAATCAATTATTGCCTAGTGAATAGTGCCCAGGCCTGGAAGTCAGAAGGATCTGGTTTCTAATCCCAGCTCTGCCACTTGTCTCCTGTGTGACCCTGGGCAAGTCACTTCATTTCTCTGGGTCTCAGTTCCCTCATCTGTAAAATGGGGATTAAGACTGTGAGCCCCATGTGGGATGCGGACTCTATCCAACCCAATTTGCTTGTATCCACCTCAGCCCCTACTACAGTGCCTGGCCCATATTAAGTGCTTAGCAAACACTATTATTATGTTATTATTATTATATTTATTGAGTGCTTAGTGTGTGCAGAGAGCTTTACTAAGTGCTTGGGAGGGTACAGTATTACAGAGTTGATAGAAATGTTTCCTGTCTACTGTGAGCTTAAAGTCTAGAGGACAGAGAAGTTCTGAGACCTAGTATTCTTCCAAGTGCTTAGTACACTGCTTTGCACACAGTAAGCTCTCAATAAATATGATTGATTGATTATTCTTTCTTGTCTCCCACTACACCCCTGCATTCCTCCCAAGCTAACCATTCCATCTCTCGCACCACCCACTTCTTGCTCACAGTTTTCTTCCTGCTTGGAATTTCCTCCTCCTTCCCACCTATTCTCTCCATCATCAAATCCCTTTTGAATCTCATCCCCACAGAAGTCGTTTCCTGATTATTTCGTCATCTCCCCACACTACATTCCCACCAATTGCTACTTCAGCACTTTCATAGAACCCAAGTACTTGGTTGTTCAACATTCATTCATTCATTCAATCATATTTATTGAGCGCTTACTGTTTGCAGAGCACTGTACTAAGTGCTTGGGAAATACAAGTCGGCAACATACAGAGATAGTCCCTACCCAACAATGGACAGCCCAACCCCTTCAGCCCTTATGCACATATATTTTTACTCTATTCCTTCTTCCTACCTGTAATTCATTTCAGTGTCTGTTTCTCACTAGAGGGGGTCACGTCCACTAATGCTATTACTATTATTATATTATATGCATTACTATTATACACTTAACAGAATAGTGCTCTGTCCATTGTTGAGTAGGGACCGTCTCTATATGTTGCCAACTTGTACTTCCCAAGCGTTTAGTACAGTGCTCTGCACACAGTAAGTGCTCAATAAATACAATTGAATGAATGAATGAAAGTGCTCAATAAACTCGACTGATCGATCCTCTAGACTGTAAACTTGTTGTGGGCAGGGAACGTGCCTGCTTATTGTTATATCGTACTCTCCCAAGCACTTAGGACAGTGCTCTGCACATAGTAAGCACTCAGTAAACATAATAAATGAGGGAATGGGCTCTCGAATCCAGTCCTGCTCTTCGGCAACTCCCAGCTGATTCCCAGAGTCCCCACATTCCCCCCAGGCATTCCCAGATCTCCAGCTACCTCAGGGACAGGGTCGGGGTCCCCATGGAGGGGTTGGGTCCAGTGAGGCCCAGAATTGCACCTGTTCAGACTGCTCAGCCTGTGAGGTTCGTTTGTGCCACCTCGCCTGCCGTCTGCCACTCTCCTCCTCGTTACATATGGCTCCTTGGCAGCCGAGAGCCATCAGTCCGGACAGTGCCTGGCTCTGCTCGCCAAGAACCAGGCATGAAGCACGGGGGGCCGGCAGCCTGTTCCAGCTTCCTTGATTAGCCACAAATTAAACAGCTCCCGAACCTTACAGCAAACAGGGCGATTTAACCCAAAGCATGTGGATGAAACATGCTTAGAGCAAACTGGATTAGGAAACGAACTCCGGGGCTCACTGCAGCTTTTTCCAGTCCAACATTCCCTGTGTTCTCCATCCTCAGGTGGACCAGGCAGAGCCACCACTATTAGGATTGGATTAATTGTGGGAGGCAGGATGGGGACAGGGAGAGGGGAAGATGCAGGGGCAGAGCGGAGACTGGAACTGAGATGAGGGCTGAGGCAGAGGCAGGAAAGAGAACTTCACTCTCAGTTTTGAGTCTGGGAAATGATCTTCATCATTAGCTTTCCGAGACCAGCACAGATCTCTTCTGGGTGAACTGGCAAGTCAAAGAGAACTAGTTAGGTAATTTCTCATTAACAGTTTTGTCCCTGCCAGAAGAGCCACTTCACCAACTGCTCACCACACTGCCTGGGCAGTGAATTGCCAAACTCATTTCCTGAATACAAAATAGGGTTCCCATCTCCCAGATGTTACTTTCCTTCTGCTGGGTACTTTATTAGGAAGGGCACTTAGTCTCTCATGGGCAGCACTATTTTAAGTGAGTCCTCTGACATAAATTATTATTATTATACTATCATTTGATGGTATCTGTTCAGCACTTTCTTAACAAATACCTTTCTTAGAGTACTGTGACAAGTAATCTACTAAGCACTGGGGTGAATACAAGCAAACCAGGTTGGACACAGTCCCTGACATGGGGCTCACAGTCTCAATCCCCATTTTACAGAGGAGATAACTGAGGCACAGAGAAGTGAAGTGATTTGCTTAAGGTCACACAGCAAACGTGGCAAAGTGGGGATTAGAACCCATGACCCTCTAACTCCCAAGCCCATGTTCTATCCACTATGCCACACGTAGGAAAATACAGCCCTCTGGGTAGTGATGGGGTAATGTCATTCTTTCTCCGGGTAGGAGTGTGAGCCCACACTAGACTGTGAGCCCACTGTTGGGTAGGGACTGTCCCTATATATTGCCAGCTTGTACTTCCCAAGCACTTAGTACAGTGCTCTGCACACAGTAAGCACTCAATAAATACGATTGATTGATTGATTGATAGGAGTCATGACGTCCCAGAACAGAAACAGGAGATCAGCAGGTGACTCATCAAAGCTGCTGCCAATGCATTTTTATTTTATTCTCTCTCAAGGAAGGAAACAATAATAATAAATCAATCAATGGTATCTATCAAAGGCTTACTGTAGGCAGAATATTATTCTAAATGCTTGGAAGATTACAAAACAACAGATAGAGCAGTATCTACCCCAGTGTTTAGTACAGTGCCTGGCACATAGTAAGCACTTACCAATTACAAAAAAAGAGTTGGTTGACATTTTCCCTCCCCAAAAGTACCTAAGAATGATAGTAATAATAATGGCAATTGTTAAGTTCTTACAGAGTGTTAGGCTCTGTATTAAGCACCTTAGGTAGATACAGCATACGCAGTTTGGACACAGGTCCTGTCCCACACAAGACTCCCAGTCTCAGTAGGAGAGAGAAGGCATTGAATTGTACTTTCCAAGTGCTTTGAACAGTGTTCTGCACACAGTAAGCGCTGAATAAATACAACTGAATAAATGAATGAGTACTGAATCCCCATATTACAGATGAGGAAGCTGAAGCACAGAGACATTGAGTGACTTTTCCAAATTCACACAGCAGGTAAGTGGCAGAGCTGGGATTAGACCCCAGGTCCTCTGACTCCAAGGCCTGGGCTCTTTCCACTAGGCCACGCTGGTTTTGAGATGTTACACTTTGGTGCTTCCTTTTGTGGAAGGTGGCAAAGAAAGTGTCCAGAAGGATAAGGCCTGCTTTCTACAGAGACACCAGGCTACCCAGATTATTTATATATATATACTGGCAGGTCACCTCTGACTCGTGTTCTACCCGAAAACTAATTGACGTGATGGGGCGGTTAACTTTTTGGCAGTATCATTGTAAACTTTGTCATGTGAAATTCGGCAGGGACAGCTCAGAAAGATCTGTGCCTTCTGAGCTATTAAAATATTGTCTCTTCACAGTATAGCATTTATAACCACTGACATATGGAAAAGGTCATTTTTATAAGCCAAAAAATTGTCATTTCATAAAAGATGACACCGTACAACTTAAGCTACCTTTCCCAAGGAATCGATGAACGTAAATAGTGATAGAGCGCTTGTTTGGAAGACATGGCAAGTGTATTATTCATCTAGTTCTCGTCAAAAGGAGCGAAAAATACATCCTAGAGCAGAAACAGTTGGGGTTTCACAAGGTGACACACAGTGCTGGTCCCAGATGTAGTTGGCCATTTTTCCCCAGTTGTCAGGGCCTTTCCGCAACATGACCCAACGTGGCAGGCTGTGGATGTTGCCAAAGGATGCTGCTGTTGCTGCTAATTTCACTCTGG
The DNA here is from genome assembly GCF_015852505.1 of Tachyglossus aculeatus. Taxonomy (NCBI): domain Eukaryota; kingdom Metazoa; phylum Chordata; class Mammalia; order Monotremata; family Tachyglossidae; genus Tachyglossus; species Tachyglossus aculeatus. Next base: position 100,784,588 of record NC_052067.1, on the reverse strand, counting down.
GTATTTCTCCCACAGTCCAATGCCTCCTGACCTGGAACCAGGAACAGCATTCTACTGATACGTACAATCAGGCCCATCAGTGAAAAAGACAGACATTTACTTCCAGGGGCTACCATGGGACCCCCAATACCTTGGAAGCTCTGGGCTCAACGGCGATTTCCCATTGTCTGAGGCCACCTCAGTCCCCCTGACCACCACATTGAGGGGGCAGTACTGACCCCTGCAACCTTTAGTAACTGATAAAACCTTGGAAAGGCTGGGCCGTTCATAACCAAGGGATGGTAGGATGGGACAGGGAATAACCAGAGGATTTTCCCTCCAGACGGTAAGCTCCTTGTGGGCAAGAATAGGGTCTACCAAATCTGTTGTATTGTACTCTCCCCAGTAAATGCTCAATAAATACCATTGATTGACTGATTGTTTTTCCATGGTATTGTCTTTCTTTCTGAATTCCATGTTATTCATTGCTCCAACTATGTATGACTTGTCCTGCTTTTTATGTGGTGGGTCTATTCTCTCCCACTTATACTATGAGTCCTTTGTGGAACAGAGGACTTCCTCTGAACTGTTTATTTGTTCCTATCCCAATAGTTGGTGCATAATAATTGTGTAATGGGCATTATAATAATCAACAGGGGGTCCAAATGTTGGGACCCTATCCACTAGGAGAGGAACAGGTAGCAGCAGCTCTTTGCTTGCCTTTGTGACCGAGCAATCAGTCATCAATCAATGCTATTTTGTGAATATTTACTTTGTGCAGAGCACTGTACTAAGCTCTCTCCCAAGAGAGCTCTTGGGAGAGTTCAGTTCAATAGAGTTGGTAGACATGATCACTGCCCACAAAGAGCTTACAGTCCAGAGAGAAGAGGTTACATTCTCGAGCAATCATGGGAAAATCCACCTCCCAGGGCCTCTTAGCAGTGTATGTTGATTCTGCTGCTCATTGTAGATATCAGTTTTATGAGAATGGAAGGAGCATGGCATGGGACAGGGAGAGCGGAAGATGCAGTGGCAGGGCACAGCCTGGGACTGAGACAGGGGTTGAGGCAGAGGTAGGAAAGAGAACTCAACCCTCAGTTTTGTGTCTGAGGAGCAATCCACATTGTTAGCTTTCCAAAACCAATATGGATCTCTTCTGTGTGAACTTGCCATTCAAAGAGACCTGGTTTGGTAACTTCTACCTGGTTTCATAATTTCCTGGGCAAGGAGATGTGAACAGCGTGAGAAATGGTCAGGGTTGGGAGCATTTCTGCTTTTGCAGAGAAAGGAGGGAAGAGGTCTGATTAGTTTGGGGAGGGAGGGGGTGTATGACTAGGGAGAAGGAAGCATGACCAGTGGGAGGAGCTGATGGAGGCACCACCCGGAGTCACTTTCTGACAGCCCTGTGGAGTTCAGTAATCCTTTGCCAAGAGTATTGGACTGACCCCTTATACAGGGGAATGATCTTCCCTCCCAGGTTTCCTGGAGATATGTTGACCCTAGAGAAAGTCTGGCTTGTCAAAGTTTGTGGGGCCAAACAGGTGACAATTGTGATGGCAACAGTAATGACTGTAATAGAGGAGTTGGTGGTGACAGTATTAGCAACTGAGTTGGGGGGGTCCTGACCCTGCAGAGCACCCCCATCCCCTATCCTTAGTGGATCCAGGGAAAGTAATGGCATAATAGTGTCCTTCAATGGGACAGAGCAATTCCAGTGAAGTCCTAGCCTCTGGGGAAACATTACTATTATTATTATCAATAACAATAATAATAATAATAATGGTATTTGCTTAACACTTATGTGTCAAGCACTGTATTAAGCACTGGGGATTAAGATAGAGATAATCAGGTCCCACATGGGGCTCATAGTCTAAGTAGGAGGGGGAACAGATATTAAATCCACATTTTGCAGATGAGGGAACTGGGACATGGTTAAATGACTTGTCCAAGGGATTAGGACCCAGGAGGAGGAGCCAGGATTAGAAACAAGGTCCTCTGAGTTCCAGGCCCCTGTTCTTGCCACTAGGCCATGCTGCTTCTCTGGTCCTCCAGGAAAAGGCAGTATGTCCACCTCTTAGAATTGAGTCACACCCAGCCAGGCCCTCTAAAGTACCAACAGTCCAGTCCTCCTGCCCACAGTCTTCCTCTACCAGAACCAGCCCAGCTTCTGGAGCATCCCAGAATTCAGTCTGCCATTGGCTAACAGGGTCATCCCAGCTCACCTCTAAAAAACATTTCCCCACTCTCCTTCCCTTCTCCAACCTCTCCCTCTGATGCTTCTTTTGCCTCAATCTTCAAAACACATTCAAGCCTCCCTCCAGCTATTTCCCCATTTTTCTGATCCAAACCATTTAATAGGATTTTATATGCCCATGACTTAACTTCCTCTCTAACCAACTCTCATTTTGCCCTACTGTGAATGAGATTTTCACCTCTTTACCTTCATGCAGCCTGGACATTCCAGGGCCAACAAAGACCTCTTCATAGCCAAGCACATCAGGCTCTACTTTACCCTAATCCTACTAGAACTTTCAGATATCTCTGACACTCAGCACCAATTCCTCCTTGAAACACTTTCAGACCTTGGCTTCACTGACATAGTGAGACTGAGATGAAGCAGTCCATGAGATCACTTGTGAGCCTATATCGGTGAAACAGTACACACAAGTCATCTCACTGACAGCTTCCCCTCAGTCTCATTCTCACGTTCCTTTTCCATCTCTCATCCCTCGAATTGCGGCTGTCCTACAAGGTCCTCTAGATTGTATTGTCCTTGTGAGAAAGGAACGTGTCTACCACCTCTGTGGCATTTTACTCTCCCCAGTACTTAGTACAGAGCTGTGCATACAGTAAGCACTCAATAAATACCACTGATTGATTGATTCTGTCCTGAGCCATCTACTTAACTCACAGTACATTGGCTCTCTCCCTAGGAGTTTACCCTTGCACATGATTTCAGTTTCCTCCTCTCTGCTTACCCAGATTAAACTCTCCCACCCCTATCTCACTTAATCTACACACCCACATTTCCTCCCAGACATCTCCACTCATATGTTTTATTGACATCTCACACTCATTTTGTCCAAGCCCACACTTCTCATCTTCCCTCCTACTATTTCCATTTCTGTTCCTATCACCACTATCTTCTCTATTCCAAAAGCCCACAACATTGGTGTCGTCACTGTTTCTCACCGTTCACATTCACTCAGCTAGCTCAGTCCCACTCACTTTCAGTCAGTTGTATTTATTGAGCACCTACTGAATGATGAGCACTGTTTCCATTTCTGTTCCTATTACCACTATCTTCCCTATTCCAAAAGACTACAACGTTGGTCTCATCACTGTTTCTCACCACTCACATTCACTCAGCTAGCTCAGTATCACTCATCTGGGCCCGACAGCAGTTCCCAGATTTGTCCCAATGTTTCCACCCAAACAGCTACTATTGGGTTCCAAGCTCTTACCATATATCATTGTATCTGTTGTGTTACTTATCCCCGGGCATCCAGCCTCTTCATCCTTCAATCTATATTACAGCTTGCTGATGGATCATCATCCTCTTTTGTATTGAACTCTCCCAAGTGCCTAGTATAGTGCTCTGTACACAGAGTCACACTTGGAGAATTTCCAGTACTCTTCCAGTCTCGACTATGAGAGGGAGAGTCAAGCGGGGGCATACCCATTCCATTCCTAGCTTGGGCAATGGCTAGCAAGTGGAAGACAATCTGCTACAAGTCAAAACCCATTTGTACTGTGCAACAGCAGCATGGGAGAAAGTCAAGGGTAGATACTGCATGGAAGGAGACAATGGTAAACCACTTCCTTATTTTACCAAGAAAACTCTATGAGCACACTACCAGAACAATTGCAGATGGAGGTGGGACATTCTGGGAGAGATGTGTTTATGGCATCGCTATGGGTTGGAGAAAACTTGACAGCATAAGATGAGAAAAGACACAGTAAGTGCTCAATAAATATCAGTGATTGATTGATTAAATCATTATTCAGCAAGCAACCCTCCACTTCTCAAAGTCTCTAAACAATAAGTCAATCAATTGTATTTACTAAGCACTTACTCTGTGATGAGCTTTGTACTAAGCACTTGGAGGAGTACAAAGAACTATATAGCAGACAAATTTCCTCTCCACAATGATCTTTCTCCACATATCAAGCCAAAGTGCCTCACAGTTGACTTCGAGGCTCTTCAATTCTTCCCGTCTTTCATGTCAGCTTTCTTCACCCACACCTTTCCATCTGGCAACTGTACTCCTCCCAAGATAGCTAGCTAACTGTCTCTCACCCTTAAATCTGCTGCTCTTTGCTTGAGACCTTCCTCTTTCCCAGAACTCCCTGACCCTTCAGATCCGGCAGACCACAGCCGTCTCCATTTTCAAAAACCCTACTAAAATTACATCTCCGCTGGGAAGACTTCTCTGATGAATTTTCAATGCCCTAGTCACATCTATGTCACAGTACCCTAGTCACAGCCACACATTTGCATTCTAATCCTATCCTCAGCACTCTTGTACATATGTATTTTTCTGTTCTATTATTTGTTCAATTATTTCACCCTAACACAGTGGTACTAATGCTACTTATAATAATAATAATAATAATAATAATAATAATAACGGTATTTGTTAAGCACTTACTATGTGCCAAGCACTGTTCTAAGAGCTGGGGTAGATACAAGGCAATCAGGTTGTCCCACGTGGGGCTCACAGTCTTAATCCCCATTTTACAGATGAGGGAACTGAGGTACAGAGAAGTGAAGTGATTTGCCCAAGGTCACACAGCAGACATGTGGCGGAGCCAGGGTTAGAACCCGGGACCTTCTGACTCCCAAGCTCTTTCCACTGAGCCATGCTGCTTCTCTAACAAAAAAAGGAGAATAAAAATATAAGACAAGGAAAAATAAGATGAGAGGTGAGGGGAGAAAAATAAGTTCGGGGAAGGAACAAGAATCAACAAAAATAATGAATGGTGATAAAAAGGATGCAAAACTGAGTCAGAAAGAGGACAAAATGCAGAACAATACGAGAAGGAGCAGCAAAGTGAAGTCAAGGAATAACTTTTCAAATTTCATTACTACAGCCATAGGTATCAGTGGAAAAAATATTTTTACAATGTATTAAGGAAAAATTCCTTCCTCTTTTGCTCTATACCACTAGCAAAACCCTATTTTTTGCTGTTCCAACTGCTTAGAAATAATTTCTATCTGTTTCCATTAGAGCGTAAATTTCTTGAGATCAGGGAACATGTCACTTGCCTTTGTTAGACTCTCCCAAGCACTTAGTACAGTGCTTTGCACTTAGACTTAGGAAATGTAACTGACTGGTTGGACCCAGGAAAATCTTGTTCCCTCATCTTGAGAAGCAGCATGGCTTAGTGGTAAGAGCATAGGCCCAGAAGTCAGAGGACTCAAGTTTGAATTCTGGCTCTACCTCTTGCTTGCTGTGTGATCTTGGGCAAGTCACTTTACTGCCCTGTGCCTCGGTTTCCTCAATTGTAGAAATGGGGATTCAATATCTATACTCTGCCTTACTTAGACTGTGAGCCCTGTGTTCCTTCATTCATCCAATCAATCATATTTACTGACTGATTACTGTGTGCAAAGCACTTTACTAAGTGCTTGGGAGAGTACAATATAACAATAAACATGTGGAACCTAATTATCTTTTATCTACCCCAGCACTTAGAACAGAGCTTGAGACATAGTAAACCCTTAACAAATACTATAAAGGAAAAAAAAGTGCCCATCACCACATCTGATTACCATCAAACTTGGGCCTGGTGGGAATCAAGGCCTCTGCCACCATTCTCTGGTGTCTCTGTGTGATTACAGTACAGATTCTATCTTAATTAGTGGGGAAAGGCAGCTCAACAGACTTGTGTGTGAATCTGCGTAGGTGGCGAGGTATGTAAACAAGGAACAGAGAGACGGTACCCAAGGAAAACACAGTCTTTCCCGGCACATTGGAAGCTACCAAACATCGTCTGTCTCACTTTGTTTGGGAAAAGGACATGCCAAGGCGATCAGAGTGTTTTTAAGTCAGCTTCAGAAGCTCAGGCCCAGAGCAGCTGTTGGCTGAGTCTGTGGGCTTTTTGGGTAGGTTTGGCATGGATGGGATGGATACCCGCTCTCTGAATTGAGGAGGGGCACCGTATTTGAAAGGAATGATTTATTTCCCCAAATTTTCCAATCTTGTCATGTTCCATTAGATGACGCAACAGATTTTAGCTGGGTAATGAGACACAAATGCTCAAACATAAAGGAGAGCACACTTTTCTAGATTAGACATAAGCTATCATTTCGACAGCAGCAGCATTCCAAACAGCTGACATTTTTTATCTGCAAACCAGATGTTGTGAATTCTGGCCAAAGAGAAGGTAGACAAAGCAGTTCCAGATTTCCAGGGAAACCAAAGCCATCCCAGAGGGACATTTTCTTGATCGCTTTGAGCCGACTGAGCTGACTCAGTTGCTGTGGTGAACCCAGAGTATCCACTCGAGGTCTCTGCGGTGCTCCAACCAGGCGACTTGGCCCTGTCCTTGAACCATCACTGGCTGCTCACTTTCAGACTGACAGTCCTATTCAGGAGACTCCATGGGCTGGAGTTTCAAGGCCCAAGCCAGCCCCGCCCAACTGAACTCTGAATATTTCAAAATTTCCCTGCCGCGGCATGGACACTCAGAGAATTCCGTTAGACCCCTTCAGATGCCTCTTGGACACCGTGGCTATTGCAGTCAATGAATCAGTTCATCATATTTATTGAGTGCTTCCTATGTGCAGAGTGCTGTACTATGCATTTGGGAGAGTACAGTATAACAGAGTTAGTAGACACATCCCCTGCCCATAATGACTTTACAGTCTAGACAGTCCAGCTGATCCCAGGACCAGATGAGGCCGTAGATAAATATCCATTGCCACAGTCCTTATTTGGTGCTGGTGAGACCGAACGAGAGAAGATGGGAAATGTTCCCTATCTCTTTCACCTCCTTAGCGGGGCAGTGGTGGGTGGGGGATTTGAGGCAGGAGAATCAGGCCCAAATCAGACCCCAAGGGGCCCATGAATCAGGCTCGGCCTTCACAGGGCTCCTCAATCTCACTGGTTTATCAGTTGTTTTTTTGTGCCAGAAAACGATGATGACAGGGTCCAGATGCCATAGACTTCTGTAAAACAGATGGGTTCCTCCTATGACTCAGATGGGGAGCAGCAATGCATCTTGGGGGGGGGGGGGGGAAGAGAGAGAGAGAGAGAGAGAGAGAGAGAGAGAGAGAGAGAGAGAGAGAGAGAGAGAGAGAGAGAGAGAACGCGCGCGCTAGGTATCAACTAAAATTCCAAGGAGACTTCCGATGCTGAGAACTCAACTGTCTGCTCTGCCCGGCTTGCCTGACCACGTGAGGGACTGGACTTGCCATGCCAGTGGCCAACATCAGCAGTGTTCTAATTAGCCCGAGAGGTGAAGGAGGCCATTTTCAACTTTTTTTATGACATTTGTTTAGCACTCACTCCGTGTCATGCACCGTTCTAAGCACTGGGGTAGATACAAGTTAATTAGGCTAGATGCAGTACCCGTCCCACATGGAATTTACAGTCTAAGTAGGAGGAAGAACAGTTGAATGTGGATAGAGCACGGACCTGAGGGTAAGGAGGACCTGGGTTCCAATCCCAGCTCTACCACTTTCCCTCTGGGTAACCTTGGGTAACTCACTTCATTTCTCTGTATCTCAGTTACCTCCTCTGTAAAACGGCGATTAAGACTGCGAACCCCATGTGGGACAACCTGATAATCTAATATCTACCCCAGTGCCTAGAACAGTTCCAGACACATAGTAACTTCTTGACATATATTATTAAAAAAAATTATTCAAGCCAGTGGCCCAGCCAACTCTTGCCTTGGTAGTCCCCACTCTTCCTACCTGGAGCAAAGACTTGTGCCACTGTCGTGGCCCTAGGAGTAATTAGTCTGGCTCCTTCCCTGGTTTCTGCTGCCTCTCTCTACCCACCCCCCGACCCATTATGGACATTTCTCAAAGCATCCATGGGGAGAAAAGCTCCAGACTCTCTAGGTGCCGAGCTCCAGATCCCCTCAGTCCTCAGAACCAGACACAAATTGGTCCTGCTGCAGTTCCATCCCATTCCCCGGTGGAAGAGCCAGCCAGCTGCTTCCCTCACCCCTACAGACAGTGTCCACAGGCTCCCCTGTGGACTAACTGATGAAACGCCCCAGCAAGGCCCCATACTGCTTGGCCAATCATGACAGCATAGCAGCCACCAGCTGGGCTCTCGAGTTGGGTTGGAGGGGGTGAGGGAGGAGGAGCTCATTTAGAACGATGCATGGTTATATCAGAGTTTTGAGATTTTAGCTGATGAAAATTGAAAGGGAAAACTGATTCCCTAATCTGCAGACAGAGCCAGGGGTGTCAGTGGTCACAGTCCCCTAACGGGGCCACCTGAAGGCTTGGGGGACATGAGGTGTGAGCTCACCAGAGAAGCAGCGTGGCTCAGTGGAAAGACCCCAGGCTTTGGAGTCAGAGGTCATGGGTTCAAATCCCAGCTCTGCCAATTGTCAGCTGTGTGACTTTGGGCAAGTCACTTCACTTCTCTGTGCCTCAGTTCCCTCATCTGTAAAATGGGGATTAAAACTGTGAGCCCCCATGGGACAACCTGATCACCTTATAAACCTCCCAGCGCTTAGAACAGTGCTTTGCACATAGTAGGCGCTTAATATATGCCATTATTATTATTATTATTATGCCCTCCTGCCTTGGCCAAGTTACCACAAGAGCCCAGAACCTCAGCTATATAAGTTCCATTGTAGAACCACGGCCAGGCATGGGCTGGGTGAGGTATAGAGTGTAAGTAGGATGGCCTATTGGAAACCTCACAATCTTAATCTCCATTTTGCCAATGAGGGAACTGAGGCACAGAGAAGTGAAGTGACTTGCCCAAGGTCACACAGTTGATATTAGGTGAAGCTGGATTAGAACAGAGGTCCTCCCAACTCCCAAGCCCATGCTCTATCCACTTAAATTCTAATCCTAGTTTCACTACATACATGCTGTCTGATATAGGGCAAGTCAATTTATATTCTCTGTGAGTCAGTTTCCTCATCTGTAAAATGGGGATTTAATATGTGTTCTTCCTCCCTTTTAGAACATGAGCCCTATTTTGAACAGGGACTGTGTCTAACCAAATGATCTTGTATTTGCACCATTGCTTGGTACCATGCTTGTCACATAGCTGTGAGCCCACTGTTGGGTAGGGACCGTCTCTATATGTTGTCAACTTGTACTTCCCAAGTGCTTAGTACAGTGCTCTGCACATAGTAAGCGCTCATAAATACAATTGAATGAATGAATGAATAGCAAGCATTGAACAAATATCAAATATAGAATATAGAAATACCAAAAATAGAATTTAGAATACCAAATCAAGAATATACCAAATAAGGAAGGAGTATGGCCTAGTGAAAGAGCCTGGGCCTAGGAACCAGAGAACCCGGGTTCTAATCCCAACTCTGCCACCTAACAGCTCTGTGATTTTGGGCAAGTCACTTAACTTCTCTGGTGATTCAATACCCATTCTCACTTCTCCTTAGATTGTAAGAACCATCTAGGACCTGTTTATTGTGTATCTACCATTGTACTGTACTCAGCACGTAGTAAGCGCTTAACAAATTCCACAATTACCATTATTACCACTATAATTATGAGTTTAGGGCTAAGTTTCTTTTGGAAACAACTAAAAATGGGACCAGGCCATCCCAGCCAAACTTTTCCTGGATAATTCAGATTGTTCCTTCACAGTCTAAGAATAGACCTCATACCTGAGTTTTATTTCATACCAGAGATGTCAGCAATACAAACCTTTTCTGTCTTGGTCTTCTCTGGAATTACTCCTATGTTGACTTCCACCACAACCCTTCTACCTCACTCTTAATGCAGATGTGATTTCATTTTTTAATGGTATTTGTTGAATACTTACTATGCGCCAGGCATTGTTTTAACTATTGGGGTAGATATAAGTTAATCAAATTGAACATAATCCACATCTCACTTGGGGTTCAAAGTCTTAATACCTATTTTACAGATGAGGTAGCTGAGGTCCAGAGAAGTGAAGTGACTTGCCCGAGGTCATACAGCAGATAAATGGCATTGCCGGGTTTAGAATGCAGCAATGCCTGTGCTCTTCCGCCTAGACCATATTGCATCTTTGAGGTAGAGGACTTAGAACTTTGTCTCTCCTTATTTTGTGAGTATCTCTGTTGGGTAGGTCTTAGATTAAAATGTCATCTCACGAATTGTAGATACTCCTTTAGAGTGGAAACAGGAACCACTACTGTATATTCGCAAGCAGTCAGTGCAGTTCTCAGCACCCGTGATGCACCCAATAAAGATGGATGAAGGTATTGTACACTATTTTCCTCAGTGCCCAGGAGAGTAACAGTAATAATGATTGTGGTATTTGTTAAGCACTGTGCGTCAGGCACTGTACTAAGTGGTGGGGTAGATGCAACAAAATCGGGTTGGACAAGGTCCCTGACCCACATGATGCTCACAGCCTCAATCTTCATTTTACAGATGAGGTGACAGGCACAGAGAAGTGAAATGACTCTCCTAAGGTCACACAGCAGACAAATAGCAAAGTGAGATTAGAACCCATTACCTTCTGAATCCCAGGCCCATGCTCTCTCCACTATGCCATGGAGGTGAATGGACAGTGGCATCCAGTGCCACCAGAACTTCATTGAGGAGTTGTTCTTTATCCCTGTGCCCCTCATCATGCTGAAATCAGACAGCCAAACCAGCTCACTGAAGGAACTGAAGCTTCTCACTACCCACATCCAGTCTCTCCTCCTCTCCAGTCCCTGAGGCCAAAGCGTGCTCCCTTAAAAATGAATCATTAGGATTTCTGCTAGATCTAGGCAAAGAGAAACTCCTGATTGTGCCTCAATGTCTGCAAGATTTTAACTAACATCTGCTCTCCCGGGCAGGGTCGATTTAATTTTTAATCACGTGCTTCCAACCTTTAATTTGCTGCAAAGCAGCCACATCAATTATTTATCCACCTACATTCCTCCAGCCATGCTAAACTTGGGAGGGTCTTCATGCATATTCAAGGATGCCATGGTGCAAAAATCCACACAAACTTTCACTTTTAATTGCAAATTCCAGCACCCGGCAGCAGCAGAACCAGACGGAAGAATCTGTGCTCGGTGAGCTCTGGAGAAGCTCAGTGAGTGCTGGTTCAAAGGACCCCCGTTTAGTGTCAGGTACATTTCCATAGCTAGCCCCACAACTGCCATCACCGCATTCACTTCCCTTGTTCCACAGAGTGTTTCCAGGGACTAAGAATCAGGTCACACAGCCTGTCCTAGCCCCCAGGACACTCTGACTCCCCAAAGACTGGCCACCCGCCTAATCTGACCCAAACCTCCTCTCCATTTTGCCCCAAATTCAATGTTTGTCTCTAGACTGTAAACTTGTCTACCCACCCAATCCAACCAGAACCTTCTCCCCGTTTTGCCCCAAATTCAGCAAGCTCGTCTCTAGACTGTAATGCCTCTAAACTGTAAGCTCGTCTCTAATAATAATGATGGCATTTGTTAAGCACTTACTATGTGCCAAGCACTGTCCTAAGTGCTGGGGAGGATACAAGTTGATCAGGTTCCCTCACGGGGCTCACAGTCTTCATCCCCATTTTACAGATGAGGGAATTGGAGGCCTTCACAGACTGAGCCCCCTCCTTCCTCTCTCCCTCCTCCCCCTCTCCTTACCTCCTTCCCCTCCCCACAGCACCTGTGTATATATATGTTTGTACATATTACTCTATTTTCCTTGTACATATTTATTCTATTTATTTTATTTTGTTAATATGTTTTGTTTTGTTGTCTGTCTCCCCCTTCTAGACTGTGAGCCCGCTGCTGGGTAGGGACCATCTCTATATGTTGCCAACTTGTACTTCCCAAGCGCTTAGCACAGTGTTCTGCACACAGTAAGCGCTCAATAAATACAACTGAATGAATGAATGAACTGAGGCCCAGAGAAGTGAAGTGACTTGCCCGAAGTCACACAGCTGACAAGCAGCGGAGCCAGGATTGGAACCCATGACCTCTGACTCCCAAACCCGGGCTCTTTCCACTGTTGGGTAGGGACTGTCTCTATATGTTGCCAACTTGTACTTCCCAAGTGCTTAGTACAGTGCTCTGCATACAGTAAGCGCTCAATAAATACGATTGATTGATTGACTGATTGATTGATTTCCACTGAGCCAGCTGCTTCTCTAGACTAAGCTCTTTGTGGTCAGGGAATGTCACTGTTTATTATTGTATTGTACTTTCCCAAGCACTTAATACAGTGTTCTGCAAACAGTAAGAACTCAGACTGAGCCCCTTCCTTCCTCTCCCCCTCGTCCCCCTCTCCATCCCCCCTTCTTACCTCCTTCCCTTCCCCACAGCACCTGTATATATGTATATATGTTTGTACATATTTATTACTCTATTTATTTATTTATTTTACTTGTACATATCTATTCTATTTATTTTATTTTGTTAGTATGTTTGGTTTTGTTCTCTGTCTTCCCCTTTTAGACTGTGAGCCCACTGTTGGGTAGGGACTGTCTCTATATGTTGCCAATTTGTACTTCCCAAGAGCTTAGTACAGTGCTCTGCACATAGTAAGCGCTCAATAAATACGATTGATGATGATGATGATGATAAATACGACTGAATGAATGAATCTTCAACAGCCACTGATGGGGCATTGGGATCGCTTGGATCTAGGGAGAACTGGCTCACTGCACTTGCTCAGTGGCCTGAAGAGAGGAACGGACAGTGGGTTACCCACCCACCTACCTCTGACTCAGCCTCCTAAGAAACATTTTCTCCAGTCAAGTGAAGCAAGTCAAGTAAAGCAGCTTGACCTGGTGGATAAAGGATGGGCCAGTAGTCAGAAGGTCCTAGAGTCTAATCCTGGCTCTGCCACTTGTCTGCTGCGTGACCTTGGCCAAGTCACTTCACTTCTCTGTGCCTCACTTACCTCATCTGTGAAATGGAGATTGAGACTGGGAGCCCTATGTGGGACAGGGACTGTGTCCTACCCCATTATCTTCTATCTACCCCAGTGCTTTGAACAGTGCCTGGCACATAGTAAAGCACTTAACAAATACCACAATTATTATTAAGTGTGTGGCCCAAAGATAATCTTTTGAAGAAAAGATCATAACCTACTTGGACCAAACCCATTGCTAAGTTCAAAAGTATATTATTGGGGGCCCACAATGGGCAAACTGGGTTAATTATTTAGAGGCTGCACTCCCTGGCCTCACCTCCAACAGCCCATCAGTGGTATTTGAGCACTTAATGTGTACAGAGCACTGTACTATATTGTGGCATTTCTTGAGTGCTTACTTTGTGCCAGGCACTGTACAAAGCATTGGGATGGATACAAGAAATTGGGTTGGACACAATCCCTCTCCCACATGGGGCTCGCAGTCTCATTTTCCCATTTTACAGATGAGGTAACTGGGGCTCAGGGAAGTGAAGTGACTTGCCCAAGATCACACAGCAGACAAGTGGCGGATCTGGGATTAGAACCCAGGGCCTTGTTATTCCCTGGTCCATGCTGCTTCCCTACTATAAGCACCTGGGAGAGTTTACTCCGGTAGAGAAGCAGCATGGCTAATTGGAAAGAGCCCAGGCTTGGGAGTCAGAAGTTGTGGGTTCTAATCCTGGCTCCACTATTTGTCAGCTGTGTAACCTTGGGCAAGTCACACCTTCTCTGTGCCTCAGTTCCCTCATCTGTAAAATGGGGATGAAGACTGAGAGCCCCACATGGGACAACCTGATCACCTTTTATCTACCCCAACTCTTAGAACAGTGCTCGGCACATAGTAAGCGCTTAACAAATGCAATTATTATTATTATTCTCTGTGCCTCAGTTATCTCACCTGCAAAATGGGGATGAAGACTGTGACCACCACGTGGGACAACCTGATTACCTTGTATCTACCCCAGCACTTAGAACAGTGCTAGGCACATAGTAATTGCTTCACAAATGCCATTATTATTATTATTATTAGACACATCCCTGCCCTTAAGGATCGTTCAGCCTAGGGAACTTACATCTCCAATCTCCACAGATTTACATGTGTAGGCAAGGGCTACACCTGTCCATTGGCCCTCTGAGTCACTCCATCCTCAGGTAAGTGCTCAATAAATACGATTTAATGAATGAATGAAAGAAGTTCAGCTGAAAGCTTGCTGCCACTTTTAGCAAGCAGCTCTGACTGGAACTGGAAAAAGGAAAAATGGCACCATGCACTAAGAGCTGATACTAATGTCCAGCGTTTGTTTGGTGTCCTCCCCGATGCCTGCTTGAGCCATGGGTTAATCACCCCGTTCAACCATCCGGTTGACCTCACTTTGTTATAGAGTTACACAGTCACGTAGGTCATGTGAGTCACGGGTTCCGGGTGGTGGTGAGGCTCCAATAATGAATAGATGCCAAGAGCAAGGCTTCATCAGTGGGGCAGGCAGCAAAAACTCATAAATCCAAAATGCTTTCACTCTGGGGGAAAGGACTGGAGACATGTAGGAAGGGCAAGATGGAAAATGAAACTTCGGTATGTTTATTTCATTTCTAAAAACCCAAGCCTTGGCTTCCTGGTTCTCTGTAGGTCAGGGGAGGTAGCCGCAACGTACCAGCATTGCCCTTTTAACATTCAGCTTTCTGCCCCTGCTATACCCCAGCTCATTTCTTCACTCCTTCCAAGCCAATCTGTGGTTCTTGACTCGGTCTTCAACCCCATGCTCACATTATTCCTCTGGTTGAGAACTCCCTTCCTTCAGAAGTAATGATTTTTACTTACTGAGAAGCAGTGTAGCTCAGTGGAAAGAGCATGGGCTTTGGAGTCAGAAGTCATGGGTTTGAATCCTAGGTCCGCCACGTCTGCTGTGTGACCTTGGGCAAGGCACTTCACTTCTCTGAGCCTCAGTTCCCTCCTCTGAAAATGGGGATTAAGACTGTGAGCCCCATGTGGGACGACCTGATCACCTTGTATCCCCCCCAGTGCTTAGAACAGTGCTTTGCACATAGTAAGCACTTAACAAATGCCATCATTAATTAATTAATTAAGCCCTGCTATGTGCCAAGCACTTCGCTAAGTGCTGTGGTAGATACAAGGTAAATTAATCAGACACAATTCCTGTCCCACATGGGGCTCCCAGGCTAAGAGAAAAAACCCTCCTCACCATTGGCTTTAAGGACTCAATCACCTTGTCCCCTCCTAGGTCACCTCGCTAATCTCCTACTACAACCCAGCCCACACACTTCGCTCTCTAAATGCTAACCTTCTTACTGTACCTTCAATCTAATCTTTCTCACCACCAACCTCTCGCCCACATCCTGCTTCTGACCTGGAACACGGCTCCCTCCTCATATCTGAAATCTGACAGACAATTACTCTTCCCGCCCCTTCAAAGCCTTATTGAAGACACATCTCCTTCAAGAGGCCTACCCTGACTAAGCCCTCCTTTCCTCTTCTCCCACTCCCTTCTGCATTGTTCTGACTTGCTCCCTTTATTCATCTCTACTCTCAGCCTCACAGCACTTATGCACAAGCAGCATGACTCAGTGGAAAGAGCACAGGCTTTGGAGTCAGAGGTCAGGGGTTCAAATCCCAGCTCCACCAATTGTCGGCTGTGTGACTATGGGCAAGTCACAACTTCTCTGTGCCTACCTCATCTGTAAAATGGGGATTAAGACTGTGAACCCCCCATGGGACAACTTGAGCACCTTGTAACCTCCCCAGCGCTTAGAACAGTGCTTTGCACATAGTAAGTACTTAATAAATGCCATCATTATTATTATTATATCTGTAATTTATTTATCTTAATGCCTGCCACCTCCTCTAGACTGTACCCTCACTGTGGGCAGGGAATGTCATTATATTGCTATAGTTTGCTCTCAGTACAATGCTCTGCACACAGTAAGCACTCACTAATTTTGTTTGACTTAGTAAAAGAAGATAATTTTTTCCCAATTCTACAGGCAGATGAAATGAAGGTGTAGCGGAGTTTAGTGAGTTGCCTGAAGGCAAGTAGCAGGGCTAGGATTAAACTTAAGTCTTCTGACTCCCAATTCCCTACTCCTTCCACCAGGCCCGCTTTGAATCCACCAAACTGCAGCTCTTCCCCATCTCAAAGTCCTTCTGAAATCCCACCACTTTCAGGAAGCCTTCCCTAACTAATCCCCACCTCCCTGTCCAGGTCACCCCTTCAGCCATGTGCATATCAATCACATTTAATGAGCACTTACTGTGTGCAGAGCACTATTCTAAGTGCTGCATATCTGTCCATTTTAGCTATCTCATTTCTTCCTTCTGTTTTCTCATTCAAATCTGTGCTCTTGCACTTATTTTTATGCTTGACAGTTTACATCTGCCTCCTTTCCCCAGCATAATGTAAGCTCCTTGAGGGCAGGGACTGTATAGTTTACTTATACTGAACATTCCCAAGCAACCAACTTGCACTTTGCTTACAATGGGCTCTCGAAACTGATGATGATGAAAATGATCATCAGGCCTAAAAAAATGTCAGCATTCACAAATCCAGTGGGTTTGTGGCAAATCTTTCTCCAGACAGGGATAATAATAACGGCATTTGTTAAGTGCTTACTGTGGTGAGACACTACGAGTCTTCTGGGGCGGGGATTCTCAGATGGGGTGGCCCATCCCATCCTCATGGGTTTACATTGAACCTTCATGGAAACAGAGGAAGCAGCATGGCCTAGTGGAAAAAGCACAGGTCTGGGAGTTAGAGAACCTGGGTTCTAATCTTGGCTTTGCCAATTGCTTGCTGTGCGATCAAGTCATTTTACTTCACTGTTCCTCGGTTCTACTTCCTGATTAGACTGTGAGCCCCATGCGGGACAGGGATTGAGTCCAACCTAATTAACTTGTCTATACCCTGGTGCTTAGAGCAGTGTTTGACACACAGTAAGAGCTTAATACCAATAAAAGCAAAAACCAAAAAAATAAGTATTTCTGGTGTGCTCCTCACACTCCAATTATCTGCACTCTGGCTCCTCCGCAGTTCTCTGCAGTGGGAAGAAGCAGCAAGGCTTTGTGGAAAGAGCACAGACCTGATAGTGGAGTAACTGGCTTCTAAACCCAGCTCTGACAATTGTCTACTGTGTGACCTTGGGCAATCAATCAATCGTATTTATTGAGCGCTTGCTATGTGCAGAGCAAATCACAACTTCTCTGTGCCTCTGTTTCCTTAACTATAAAATGGGGATTCAATACCTGTTCTCCCTTATACTGGGAATCCCATGCAAGGCAGGGACTGTGTCTGACCTGATTCACTTGTATCTACCCCAGCACTTAGATAAATGCTTGACACTTAGTAAGTGCTTAACGAATACCATCAAAAAAAAATCATGTGGAGTGTGAGGGTATCCAAGAGGAAGAGACAACCCTAGGGCAGGGTTGAGAAATACAAAGATTCATTCGATCGTATTTATTGAGCGCTTACTGTGTGCAGAGCACTGTACTAAGCACTTGGGAAGTGCAAGTTGGCAACATATAGAGACAGTCCCTACCCAACAGCAGGCTCACAGTCTAGAAGATTCATTCATTCAATTGTATTTATTGAGTGTGCTTACTGTGAGCAAAGCAGTGTACTAAACTCTGATCTTTTCTCTGGCTAAGTTTGTCCCTCAACCTCTGCCCTCACTCTGCTCAGTTTCCCTCTACAATCCCTGCATAGACCTCTGGATTCCCTGATATCATTCTACAGCCAAACCCCTCAAGCTTCCCCCTGCATCTGTGTCTCCTCCACTAGACTTCTAGAGAAGCAGGATGGCCTAGTGGAAAGAGCACAGGCTTGGTGTGATTCTAATACCATCTCTGCCACATGTCTGCCATGTGACCTTAGGCAAGTCACTTCACTTCTCTGTGCTTCAGTTACCTCATCTGTAAAATGGAGATTGAGACTGTGAGCCCCATGTGGGACAGGGACTGTGACCAACCCGCTGTTGGTTAGGGACCGTCTCTATATGTTGCAAACTTGTACTTCCCAAGCGCTTAGTACAGTGCTCTGCACACAGTAAGCACTCAATAAATACGATTGAATGAATGAATGAACCTGATTAACTTGTATCTACCCCAGACATTACAGCAGTGTTTGGCATATACTAAGTGCTTAACAAATACCGCAATTATTATTATTATTACTAGACAAGATCCCAACTACCCACATCTTCTCATGGAATCAGTTACAACTGCCTTTCCCACTGCTGCTGTAAACCCGCTCAGATAATGGGAGACCAGATTTTTTTTTAATGGTTTTTGTTATGCACTATGTGCCAGGTGTTGTTATAAGTGCTGGGGTTAGGTAATAGGGTTGAACAGAGTCCCTCTCCCACATGGGGCTCACAGTTTTCATCCCCATTTTACAGATGAGGTAATGGAGGCATGAGTAATGAAGTGAATTGTCTAAGGTACAAAGCAGAAAAGTGGCAGAGCCGGAATTAGAACCCATGTCTTTCTGACTCCCAAGCCCTTGCTCTATCCACTAGGCTATGCTGCTTCTCTATGAGTTTGAATATCAAGCAACTGGACCCCCTATCTACCCCTCCTTAACCATGTGCCATCCTCTTCAATTAATATTCCCCGCCAGAGATTTAGGCCACTTGAAAGCCCTCCCTTTCAGCTCCCTTGTGTTTAGGGCCAAGACAGCAGGCCTTCCTCTGACCCACCAAACCAGGATGGAAACCCAGGCCCCATCCACCAATCAATGGTGGATCTGCCTGGACAGGTGAAAAAAGAAGGATCTTTTCCAAATCCTGTGACTTATGATGACATTTAGCCAAATTGCAAATAGGCCTGTGCTCTGCCTGCTTGCCGGCACAAATGAGCAGGCTGTTAAGGAAGCCTTCCCTGAGGATGACTTGTAAGAGGAATCAGCTGTTTATATAGCTCATTCTGAGGACAGGAGACAGGAGTATCGCTGTATCCACAGAGATGCTGAAGAGACAGAAATCTTAATAGCTTCTCCTGCTATTTCCATTGAGGGTACAGAGAAAATGAAAAGGTTTTTGAGGTGGTTTAAAGGGGAGACTTGTTAAACTAAGAATCATCTCTCAAAAAGGAAAGGTGCAACAGCTTGAGTTCACTTAGGTACCAAAGGTCATTGAGAGAGTCATCTGAGGACAGCTGTATTCTGATGACTACCCTCTGGAAACTTGCCCACAAAGATGATTTTGAATTGTCTGGCAAGATCAGTAACTGCAAGCCTGCAACCTTGGTGTCATCTTCGACTCTGCTCTCTCATTCACCCCTCACATCCAAGCCGTCACCAAAACCTGCCGGTCTCAGCCCTGCAACATTGCCAAGATCCGCCCTTTCCTCTCCATCCAAACCGCTACCCTGCTCATTCAAGCTCTCATCCTATCCTGTCTGGACTACTGCATCAGCCTTCTCTCTGATCTCCCATCCTCGTGTCTCTCCCCACTTCAATCCATACTTCATGCTGCTGCCTGGATTGTCTTTGTCCAGAAATGCTCTGGGCATGTTACTCCCCTCCTCAAAAATCTCCAGTGGCTACCAATCAATCTACGCATCAGGCAGAAACTCCTCACCCTCGGCTTCAAGGCTGTCCATCACCTCACCCCTTCTACCTCACCTCCCTTCTCTCCTTCTCCAGCCCAGCCTGCACCCTCCGCTCCTCTGCCATTAATTTCCTCACCGTACCTCGTTCTTGCCTGTCCCGCCATCGACCCCCGGCCCACGTCATCCCCCGGGCCTGGAATGCCCTCCCTCTGCCCATCCGCCAAGCTAGCTCTCTTCCTCCCTTCAAGGCCCTACTGAGAGCTCACCTCCTCCAGGAGGCCTTCCCAGACTGAGCCCATTCCTTCCTCTCCCCCTCGTCCCCCTCTTCATCCCCCCCATCTTACCTCCTTCCCTTCCCCACAGCACCTGTATATATGTTTGTACATATTTATTACTCTATTCATTTATTCATTTTACTTGTACATATCTATTCTATTTTATTTTGTTAGTATGTTTGGTTTTGTTCTCTGTCTCCCCCTTCTAGACTGTGAGCCCACTGTTGGGTAGGGACTGTCTCTATATGTTGCCAACTTGTACTTCCCAAGTGCTTAGTACAGTGCTCTGCACATGGTAAGCACTTAATAAATACGGTTGATTGATCAGTAGGGTGATGAACGGACTGGGGAAAGGGGAATTTAGGTATCAGTTACATCCCAAAAGCCTTATCCACAACCAAAAACTCTTTACTCCAGAGCAAATGTGGGTAGGGAACATGTCTACCAACTCTGTTGTATTGTACTCGCCCAAGTGCTTAGTACAGTGCTCTGCACACAGTAAGTGCTCATGATGTAGTGGACAGAGCAGTTGCCTGGGAGTCAGAAGTTCATGGGTTCTAATCCCAGATCTGCCACTTGTCTGCTGTGAGGCCTTGAGCAAGCCACTTCACTTCTCCATACCTCAGTTACCTCATCTGTAAAATGGGGATGAAAACTGGGAGCCCTGTGAGGGACATGGGCTGTGTCCAACACAATTTGCTTGTATCCACCCCAGCACTTAGTACAGTGCTTGGCACATAGAAAGCACTTAATACCATTATTATTACTATTATCATTATTAATGCCACTGATTAAAATAATCTCATCACAGTTCTGTTACCTGAGCAGTGCACTAATAGGCCACAGATGGACAAAGAAGAAAAGAGATGAACGTAACGACAATGCTTGCCTCCATCGTGAATTAGTTGATATGCTTCCCAAGTGAATCTCCAAGTAGTGCATGAAACCCCACTGTACCGGGTTTGGATTGTGTGGACACAGGTGGGAGGTTTGTGGGTGGGAGGTTTGCTGCCTCAGAATATCATCCATAAGAGTACTTGAGCATCAGCCTCAATCCCCCCTGACATCTGCAGTGACATCAGCATAATAATAATAATAATAATGGCATTTGTTAAGCACTTACTATGTGCAAAGCACTGTTCTAAGCACTGGGGGGGGATACAAGGTGATCAGGTTGTCCCACGTGGGGCTCACAGTCTTGATCTCCATTTTACAGATGAGGTAACTGAAGCTCAGAGAAGTTAACTGACTTGCCCAAGGTCACACAACAGACATGTGGTGGAGCCGGGATTCGAACCCCTGACCTCTGACTCCAAAGCCCGTGCTCTTTCCACTGAGCCACGCTGCTTCTCATGGGGAGGGTAGGCCCAGAGGGAGGTGGGGGTGAGTGACAGCCCTTCCAACCAGAGGTAGAATCTCACTCAATCAAGAGAACGAGGAAGTGGTCCCAGTGGATCTACTGCTTTGTTTCCTCAAAGTTGAACAGGGACCAAAAATAATGAGTTAGAAGGCTGGGAACACAGCCGTATTTATTCCAACTGCATATTGCTTGCCTTCTGTAGACCCAGCCCGATGCTAATGAAACTTTCAGAAATGCTGGCAGCACGTAGCAAGTTTACACCCTACGCCAGTTATTTCCCCCAATATCCTCCTCTCATTTTTATGTCTAATAAAGTCATGGAGGTATTCGTTATGGTATTTGAGGGCAGCATGGCATAGAGAAGTGGCACGGCATAGTGGATAGAGCAGGGGCCTGGGACTCAGAAGATCATGGGTTCTAATCCCAGCTCTGCCACTTGTCTGCTGGGTAACCTCGGGCAAGTCACTTCACTTCTCTGGGCCTCAGTGACCTCATCTGTAAAATGGGGATTGAAACTGTGAGCTCCACTTGGGACAGTGGCTGTATCTAACTCAATTTGCTTGTATAATAATAATAATCATAATGACGGTATTTGTTAAGCACTTATTATGTGCCACCCCAGAGCTTAGTACAGTGCCTGGCACATAGTTAAGTGCTTAACAAATACCATCATTATTATTATTAAGCACTTACTATATGCCAGGAACTGAATTAAGCACTGGAGTAGATAAAAAAATAATCAGGGTGGACACTGAATTAACTGTCCCACTTAAACCATTCAATTGTATTCACTGAGCACTTAATGTGTACAGAACACTGTACCAAGTGCTTGAGAAAGTACAAAACAATATAGAAGGCACATTCCCCGCCCACAGTAAGCTTACAGTTTAGGGGTCACAGTCTTAATCCCCATTCTGCAGATGAGGTAACTGAGGTACAGAGAAGTTAAGCACTTAGTACAGTGCTCTGCACACAGTAAGTGCTCAATAAATATGATTGATTGATTAAGTGACTTGCCCCAGGTCGCGCAGCAAAGTGGTGGATCTGGGATTAGAATCCAATTCCTCTGACTCCCATGTCCATGGTCTTTCCACTAGGCTTCTCACCTCCCTGAACCTGCCAGCACTGCCTCACCCCTGACCTCGCCCAACCCATCCCAATTGCTTCCACAGCTGAAGTGTCCCACCTTTCAGAGCTGCATCAGGAGCTGAAGGAGCAGGGAGAGGAGGTGGAAGTGATGATCAGAGGCTCTGTGTTGTCCACCATCTACTCGTCTCCTCCACAAGCTCTATCCCCAGCTCTCCTTGGTCGGGCCTGGTCTTCTAGAGTTTGAATCCTTGGTATTATCTCCTTGAGGGCAGGGATATCTATTGTACTCCACCAAGTGCTTACTGCTTACTACAGTGTACTGCACAGAGTAAACATTCACTAGATATTTGGGAATTGGCAGCTATTGGGGTTTGCCAGGGGCCACAGATGCAAGGAGGTCTCCAGTGGGAAAAGCTATAATAGCTTTTCCAGTTAGAAAAGCTCTAAAGGGAGCCCAGGGAAGCCAAAAGCCACAGGAATCTGAGGAAGCAGGTTGAGGAACTGGAACTAGATTTGAGTGTTACATACCATGGAAGGAGAGGGGCTACCTTAACAGGAAAGTGGGTAGTTGCACAGTTCCTTTTGTTTATAATTACAGTCAGAAAGGAAACAGTCCCCAGTAATTACATGACGAAAAAAATGATATTCACTCTTCTGAACTGTAAAACTGCCAGCGGGTAAACTGATCATCAGTAGATAAATTGATTTAAAAAGACAGCAGCCTAGATTCCTTCACATTCCCTCAGAAATAGTCAATAAAATCCTGCCAGGATCCAGCCAGCATTCAGGTCCACATTTACAAGGGAGACACCGGAGATGGGTCCAAGGATCCCCCCTGAATAGAAGGTCAGCTGTGGCATTCTCTTCTGATTGTCCAGTTTGAATGAGCAAACAGGCTGAGAAAACTTTCAGATGGGGAAGTTAAGGGACAACGATGCTCTGTCCTCTCATTGTTTTCTAGGTTTCCCTCTAGACTTTGGCAGAGAATTCTGCATCTCACCTTCCAAGCATATTCATTCAAGCATGTTTATTGAGCACATAGTGTGTGCAGAACACTGTACTAAGCACTTGGAAAATGCAATTCAACAACAAAGAGAGACAATCCCTGCCCACAACAGACTCACAGTCTAAATGGGGGGGAAACAGACATCAAAACAAGTAAACAGGCATCAATAACATCAATATAAATAAATAGAATTATCGATATATACACATCAAAACAAGTAAACAGACATGAATTTTAAATAAATAGAATTATAGATATGTACATATACATAAGTGCTGTGGGGCAGGGTGGAGAGGTAGAGCAAAGGGAGCAAGTTGAGGCAATGGGGAGGGAAGGGTGAGCTGAGGAAAAATAGGGGGCTCAGACTGGGAAGGCCTCCTGGAGGAGGTGAGCCTTCAGTAGAGCTTTGAAGGGGGGAAGTGTGATTGTTTGGCAAATTTGAGGAGGGAGGGTGTTCCAGGCCAGAAGTAGGACATGGGCCAGGGGTCAATGGCGGAACAGGCGAGATCGAGGCCCATTGAGGAGGTTAGCGGCAGAGGAGCGGAGGGCGTGGGCTGGGTTGTAGAAGGAGAGAAGGGAGGTGAGGTAGGAGGGGGCGAGGTGATGGAGAGCTTTATAGCCAATAGTGTGGAGTTTTAACTTGATATGGAGGTTGATAGACAACCATTGGAGATTTTTGAGGAGGGGGGTGACATGCCCAAAATGTTTCTGTAAAAAGATATTCCAGGCAGCAGAGTGAAGTATAGACTGCATTGGGGAGAGACAGGAGGTTGGGAGATCACAAGGGATGCTGATGCAATAATCCAGTCAGGATAGGATGAATGATTCCCACAGGCTTTCAGGAGCTTCTCCCAGGGTTCTGTTTCAGAAAAACTCTTCTTAAGGACTAAATATTTAGGAAAACATCTGTTTAGATCTTCCTTCGTGGTGTGTGTGGGGGGGGGGGGGGGGGGGAATGAGGCGGAGGGAGGGGGAGGAGGAGAAGAAGAAGAAGGAGGAGAAGAAGAACATTTGTTAAGTGCTTACTATGTGCCGAGCACTGTTCTAAACGCTGGGGTAGATACAAGGTAATCAGGTTGTCCCATGTGGGGCTCACAGTTTTAATCCCCATTTTACAGATGAGGTAACTGAAGCACAGAGAAGGCAAGTGACTTGCCCAAAGTCACACAGCTGATCAGTGGTAGATCCGGGATTAGAACGCATGACCTCTGACTCCCAAGCCTGTGCTCTTTCCACTATGCCATGCTGCTTCTCTGCTTCTAAAACATGCAGCTTTGAGTCACACACACACACACATACACACACACACACACACACACACACACACACACAAAGAGAGAGTAAACAACATAGAGAACTGGAGCAGTGAATCCTCAGCCAACGGTGGAACATTCAATCAATGCTATTTATTGAGCACTTACTCTGTGCAGAGCACTGTACTAGGGTCTTGGGAGAGTACCATACACTAGAGTTAGTAGACCCCACCCCTGCCTATAAGGAGCTTACAGCCTACAGAGAGACAGACACTAAAATAAATTACCAAGAGGGGAAATGGCAGTGTAAGGATATCTACATAATAATTGCTGTGAAGCAAGTATCAAAGCGCTCAAGAGGTACACATCCAAGGGCATAGGCAATAGGGAGGGTGAATAGGGTGGGGGAAATGAGCGCTTCCTGAGGGAAGGCCTTTTGGAGGAGATAGGATTTTAGTAAGGCTTTGAAGGTGGGGAGAGTGGTGGTCTTCGGGATATGTAGGGGAAGGAAGGTCCAAACCAAAGGTAGAATGTGGTCAGGGGGTTGGTGGTGATGAGAAAAAGGCACAGTGAGTAAGTTGGTGTTAGAGGAGATATTTGTGCCATCTGGAATGAAGTGGGAGGTTAAGGAGGGAAGGTAGAACTGATTGAGTGCCTTAAAGCCTGTGGTAAAGTGTTTCTTGACTGTGAGCCCACTGCTGGGTAGGGACTGTTTCTATATGTTGCCACCTTGTACTTCCCAAGTGCTTAGTACAGTGCTCTGCACACAGTAAGTGCTCAATAAATACGATTGATGATGATGATGATGGGGGCTAATTGGAAGTTTCTGAAGAATAGGGAAACATGGACTGAATGATTTAATAGAAAAGTGACCCAGGCAGCAGAGTGAAACATGGACTGGAGTCCGGAGAGAGAGGAGGCAATGAGATCAGCAAGGATGCAGTAATTCATTCATTCGTTCATTTAATTGTATTTATTGAGCGCTTACTGTGTGCAGAGCACTGTACTAAGCACTTGGGAAGTGCAAGTTGGCAACATATAGAGACGGTCCCTACCCAACAGTGGGCTTACAGTCTAGAAGGGGGAGACAGAGAACAAAACAAAACATATTAACAAAATAAAATAAATAGAAGAAACATGTACAAATAAAATAAATAAATATGTGCAGAGCACTGTACTAAGTGCTTGGGAGAGTACAGTGCAAACGACTTAGCAGGCACATTCCCTACCCACAAGCTTAGGCGGGGAGACAGACTCAGCTCAAACTAATATATACTATACAGTCCCAAGCACTTAGAATGGTGCTCTGCACATAAATAGTAATGTTATTTATTAAGTGTTCAAAAAATACCGTTGATTGATGATCTATTTTGACCACACTGTTTGAAAATTTTAATCAAAGTGGGATAGGAAAATAATAATAATAATGGCATTTATTAAGCACTTACTATGTTGAAAGCACTGTTCTAAGCACTGGAGAGGTTACAAGGTGATCAGGTTGTCCCACCGGGGGGTCACAGTTTTAATCCCCATTTTACAGATGAGGTAACTGAGGCCCAGAGAAGTTAAAAGTGACTTGCCCAAAGTCACACAGCTGACAACTGGCAGAGCCGGGATTTGAACCCATGACCTCTGTCTCCAAAGCCCATGCTCATTCCACTGAGCCATGCTGCTTGGATCAGTGTGATAGCGATTTGGATAAGGAGGAAGGGATGGATTCTAGAGATGTTGTGAAGCTAGAACCAACAAGACTTTGTGACAGGCTATGTGGGTTGAATGAGAGTGATGAGTCAAGTGTAATGGCCAAGTTTTGGGCTTGTGAATAAGGAAGGTTGATGGTTCAGTCTACGCTGATGGGAATTTCTGGGGGAAGACATGGTTTGGGTGGGAAGATGAGGACTTCTATTTTGGACATGTGTGAGATGTTGGCACCACAGCCAAGTTGGGATGTTCTGACAGCAGGAGGAAATGTGAGAGTGAAAAGACGACAAAAAGACAGGACTGGAGAGAGAAATTGGGGAATCAAGTCAAATCTCAGGGGAGATTCTCTGTGCCTCAATTGTCTCGTCTTATGCTGTCGAGTTGTCTCCGACCCATAGCAACGGCATAGACACATCTCTTCCAGGTCACCCC
This sequence comes from Tachyglossus aculeatus, assembly GCF_015852505.1. NCBI lineage: Eukaryota > Metazoa > Chordata > Mammalia > Monotremata > Tachyglossidae > Tachyglossus > Tachyglossus aculeatus. Next base: position 100,757,874 of record NC_052067.1, on the reverse strand, counting down.
ACCCCCACCTGCAATTCTTCTGGTAGTGTATCTGCAGAGTTTTCTTGATAAAAACATGGAATTAGTTTACCACTGCCTCCTTCCACGCAGTTAACCTGAATCTCTGCCCTCAGCTCTCTCCCATGCTGCTGCTGCCCAGCACAGGTGAGTTTTGACTTGTAGCAGATTGCCTTCCACTCGTTAGCAACTGGCCAAGCTAGGAATGGAATGGGCATGCCTCTGCTTGACTCTCCCTTCTATAGCCGAGACTGGTAGAGTACTGCAAACTCTCCAGGTGCGACCCTGAGAGGGAGTGCCTCAATTACCTCTCTGTAAAATGGGGATTAAGACTGTGAGTGCCATGTGGGACAGGGACTCTGTCCAACCTGATTAGCTTGTACCTACTCCAGCGCTTTAGTACAGTGCTACAGCACATAGTAAGCATTTAGCAATTACTATTGAAAAAATCCATATAAAGATGGTAGTTGAAGCCATGATAAGGAATAATTTCTCTGAAGGACTGGTTGTAAATGAAGAATAGATAGAAAAGTAGATTGTCTGATTTCAATTTTAATAATGAGTTTACATAGTAAGATCGTTAGGGGCAAGAGATAGGGGATGCTAGGGACAAGGAGTACGAGGAGGCAATTAAAAGTCTGAAGCAGATGGTGTGGGAAACGGGAATGGGAGTCAGTAAGGATGTGAATGTATTGCTGTTGGGCAGAGGAAGAGGTGGAACTAAAGCAGGTGAGGAAGAGTTTGAAATGAACCAAGTTGGTCGGATTTCTATGTCATGCACTAAGTGCTGAGGTTGATATAAAGTAATCATGTTGGACACAGTCGCTGCCCCACATGTCGTTCACAGTCTAACTAGGAGAGAAGAGAGGGATTGAATCCTCATTTTATAGACGAAGAAGCTGAGGCACAGGAAAGTGAATTGTATAGTCCACGGTCTCACAGCAGATAAGGGGTAGAGCCAGGATTAGAACCCAGGTCCTCTAACTCCAAGGCCCGTGCTCTTTCCACTAGGTTATGGTGCTCTGCCATTCTACTGCATGGATCATTTTCTAAAAAGACATTCAGTCTATGTCTCCCCACTCCTCCAGAACCTCAGTGATACCCACCACCTCGGCATCAATTGGAAACTCCTTACCATCGGCTTTAAGACATTCAGTCAGGTCCCGTGCTCCCTTCTTAAATCACTGATCTATTTCAGCCCAGCCCACACATTCGCTCCTCTAGTGCCACCTTACTCACTATGCTCCAAACTCATCTATCTCACAGTCAACTCCTTTCCTTTGTCCTCGCTGTAGCTTGGAACTCCCTCCCACTCCATATATGCCAGACCAACACTCTCCCCAACTTCAAAGCAAGCATCATTAAGCTCACATCTCCCCCAAGAGACCTTCTCCACTTACACCCCCTTTTCCCCGGCTCCCTCTCCATTCTGAGTCTTCTATGCACTTGGACCTATGACCTTTGGACACTTGATATTCACCTCATCATCAACCCCATGGCACTCATATACGTATCTTCAAATTAAATTTCATAAATTAAGTAAATATAGAGTGTAAGCTCATTGTGGGCAGGGAATGTGTCTGTCATATTGTTATACTCTCCCAAGCACTTAGAACAGTGCTCTATACACAGTAAGCACTCAATAGACATGATTGATTGATTCACTGGGAGAGTTTAACCTAAAGGAGCTGGTGGATATGTTCCCTGCCCACAAGGAACTTAGAATCTAGAAGGGGAGAAAGATATTAATATAAGTAAATAAATTATGACTATCTACATAAGTACTGTGTGGGGCCGAGGGTCTGGTGGAAAGGTATAAAGAGGTCAGAGGGGAACCAGATTCAGGGTTGCTGTGGTTTGATCTCTGAGGAGAGGGGGCTGGGAATGTTGTCAGCCCCACAACAGCATTGTCCAGAGATCCCCAGGAGGAGACCACACCCACACCTCCCTTTTTCATTTATAAATGGCTTTTGTTAAGGGTTTACTATGTGTCAATCACTGTTCTAAGCTCTGGGGTAGATGTAAGTTAACCAGGTGGGACACAGTCCCTGTCCCACATGGGGCTCACAGTCTAAGTCTGAGGAAGGAGGATTTAACCTCCATTTTACAGATGAAGTAACTGAGGCACAGAGAAGTGAAGGGACTTGGTCAAGGTCACACAGCAGACAAGTGGTGGAGACAGAATTAAGACCCAAGTCTTCTGATTCCCAGGCCCGTGCTCTTTCCACTAGGCCACACTGCTTCACTAAAAAATCCAATAAGAGTAGAAGAGAGTCCTTGCCCTTGAGGAGTTTACTATATGATGGGGGAGATAGACTGATCCAGCTAATGTGCATTCAATGGGAACAAGAGCAATTACATTCTTCTAACTATTGAGCTCTCCCATGTGCTTGATATAGGGCCTAGATAGCACCAGAGACTCAATAAATGCCATCAATTCATTGATGGATTAAATAAACTGACATGTGCATAAGAACTGAGGGTGGCTAATGGCATCACCTGATCAGGGAAGTAGAAATTAGGCAGAAAAGACCATCTGGAAGAGGGGGATTTGTAGGAGGTACTGAAGGTGGGGAGCGGTATAGCTGTGTGGATTTAAAAGGGGAAGAAGTTCCAGCAAGAGGAGGAAGGGTATATGCTAGAGGTCAGAAACTGGAACATCGAGAGCCAGGCAGTTTGGCGGAGCAAAGGATAGGAATTTGAGTGGATCAGGAGAAGAGAGTAATAATAATTGTGCTATTTGTTAAGTGCTTACTATGTGCCAAGCACTGTTCTAAGTGCTGGGGTAGATAATAATAATAATAGTAATAATGATGGCATTTATTAAAAGCTTACTGGAAGGTAAGGAGGAAAAATGCTCATGGAAAGTCTTGGAACCAATAGTCGGGCCAACAGTAGAGAGAATGATGCATTCTGAATGCCTTTTTCGGGGCATGATCTTGGCAGCTGAGTGCAGGACAGACCGAAAAGGGAAGAAGTCACTTGGATGCAGTCAGCTTTCTGAACAGAGATTACTGGATGGTCCCAAAATGGCTTGTACCTTTCCTGCAGCAGAGCTGATAAGCAGTTGGCCAGAAGCCTGCTTGCCCATACACATCTGTTACCATCAAGATCTCTGAACCCAGAACACCAGAGCTGATTTTGGACCAACTGTAGATGCATCTGGTTTTGTAAGGATGATTCTACGTGACTTATGCTTACCATATGCTTGTTTCAGATTCCCTCCACTTCAATACTATCTGTATGCATTTTTAAAATTAGAAACAAGAATGAGAGATGGAAACAGAACTCTCCCCCTCTAGACTTTGAGCTCATTGTGTGCAGAAATGTGTTGTTATATCGCATTCTCCCAAGCACTTAGTACAGTGCTTTGCACACTAAGTGCTCAAAAAATAAGATTAAATGAATGAATGAAGGACTCGAAGCAGAGTATTCTAGTGGATAGAGCATGGGTCTGGGAATCAGAAGGACTTGGGTTCTAGTCCCTGCTATGCCACTTGTCTGCTGTGTGACCTTGGGCAAGACACTTAACTTCTTTGTGCCTCAGTTACCTCATCTGTAAAATGGGGATTAAGAGTCTGAGCCCCATGTCAGGGCAGGAACTGTGTCCAATCTGATTAACCTGAATCTACCCCAGCATTTAGAACAATTGCTTAACAGTTATTATTACTATTAATGCTATTTACCCAAGGTCCAGCCAGCCTCCATCGCTCTGCTGGCTTTCTCCATCAGCCTCAAACCTAGAGCAGCTTTCTTCTTCTTTCCCAGGAATGTTGGGAAGGTTTCATAGATGTTTGTCAGAAATTCCTAGGCCTGGGCCCGTAGCTCTCAGTTGCTGCCATCGCCAGCATCTTTGGATGTTCATGAAGAGAGTGGATAGGATAAATGACAAATTGTTCTTCCTCAGAACCCGACACAGCACCAAGAGAGTGGCTTAGCCAGACTCTACTGTTATACTGTACTCTCCAAAGCACTTATTCGTATGGTGCTCCACACACAGTAAGTGCTCAATAAAATTGATTGACTGAAAAAAAAAATACTGATTGACTGATTGCCTCCCCCTCTAGAAGCAGCATGGCTCAATGGAAAGAGCCCAGGGTCGGGAGTCAGAGGTTATAGGTTCAAATCCCAACTCTGCCAATTGTCTGCTGTGTGACTTTGGGCCAGTCACTTAACTTCTCTGTGCCTCAGTTACCTCATCTGTAAAATGGGGATGTGAGCCCCATGTGGGACAATCTGATCACCTTGTATCCTCCGCAGTGCTTAGAACAGTGCTTTGTACGTAGTAAGCACTTAACAAGTGCCATTATTATTATTATTATTATTATAAGCACACTGTGGGCAGAGAACATGGCTGCTAACTCTGTTGTATTGCACTCTTCCAAGGGCTTAGTACAGTGGTCTGCACATAGTAAGCAGTTAATAAATATCACTGATTGATTGACTGGAAAAATACAATTCAACAGGGCCAGACTCAGAGCTGATCCATCCCTCCTGATCCTCCAGGAGACCTTCCCAGACTGAGCCCCCTCCTTCCTCTCCCCCTCCTCCCCATCACACCTCCTTCCCTTCCCCATACCACCTGTATATATGTTTGTACGTATTTAGTACTCTATTTATTTATACATATTTATTCTATTTATTTTATTTTGTTAATATGTTTTGTTTTGTTGTCTGTCTCACCCTTCTAGACTGTGAGCCTGCTGTTGGGTAGGGACCATCTCTATATGTTGCCAACTTGTACTTCCCAAGCGCTTAGTACAGTGTTCTGCATACAGTAAGCGCTCAATAAACACAATCGAATGGATGAATGAATCCATCCATGCTGGATCAACAGAGGTAAAGTTAGGAGCAGAGATGAGAGAAGACTGTTGGAATGATGAGGGTGTGTCTCTAAGAGGGCAATTAACATCCAGTTCACCAGTGATCTTGGGACTCCTGGGAGAGACATGGATGGTCCATGGGGTGACCGAGTATGAAAGTCCTCAGGGCCTTGTGTCAACTCACAGGGTGAATCTTCTGACTTCTTAGGAAGTTGTTTGTAGGCAGGAAGGAGAGCTTCATGATCAAAGGGGATAGTTATTTAGTCCCAGGCGGTTTCTCACGTCTATGGCTCTGAGTTCTGGCATGCTACACAGCAAGTGGCTGTGGGAAATGGATTGTTTACATCTTTAACATCATTAACTTCCAACACCAGCCAATGCTGTACTTCACTCCTTTTTACCCCAGCCACTTGGTGCCAGGCCTAGAATCTTGGCACAGGAGATGGTGATTAATTCATTAAATGATGTTTTTTGTGCCACTGAAGCCCCAAAGGACTATCGGCACTTAGCCAAATCAGTCTTAGACATCATCATTATAAGGAGCAGTTTGCCCGAGTGGAAAGAAGGCAGAGCTGGGAGTCAGAGAACCTAGGTTCTAATCTTGGCTCTGCCAGTTGCCTACCAGGTGGCCTTGAGCAAGTCACTTAACTTCCCTGTACCTAAATTTTCTCATCTGTAAATGGCAACGCAATGCCTGCTGTCCTCCCTGCTTAGCCTGGGAGTCCCATGTGGGAAAGGGACTGTATCATCTCATGAGCTTAACTCTACCTCAGTACTTAGAACAGTGTTTAATATTCATTCATTCAATCAATCATATTTATTGAACATTTACTGTGTGCTGAGTAATGTACTAAGTGCTTGGGAAAGTAGAATACAGCAATGAAGAGACAATCCCTGCCTACAATAAACTCCAAGTCTAGAGGGAAAAAGACAGATATCAATACAAGTAAATAGACATCAAAGCCCGTTGTTGGGTAGGGATTGTCCTTATTTCTTGCTGAATTGTACTTTCCAAGTTCTTAGTACAGTGCTCTGAACACAGTAAGTGCTCAATAAATAAGATTGAATGAATATAAATAAAATTACAGATATATACCTAAGTGCTGTGGGGCAGTGAGAGGATGGCAGAAAAAAGACAGCAAGTTAGGGTGACATGGAAGGGAGTGGGAGAAGTGGAAAATAATAATAATAATGGTATTTGTTTAGCATTTACTGTGTGCCTGGGGTTCAGTCTGAGAAGGCCTCTTGGAGGAGATGTGACTTCAGTAAGGATTTGAAGAGGGGGGGGAAAGAGTAATTGTCTGGCAGATTTGAGGAGGCAGGGCATTCCAGGCCAGAGGTAGGATGTGGGCCAGGGGTTGGAGGCAAGACAGGTGAGAATGAGGCACAGTGAGAAGGTTAGCACCCGAGGAGCAAAGTGTGTGGACTGGGATGTAGAAGGAGAGAAGGGAGGTGAAGTAGGAGGGAGCAAGTTGATGGAGAGCTAGGTGACCGACATCTAGTAAGCACTAAATATAATAATTATCACCATCATAATAACCAAACCCTGCTCAAGACTTAGTCCCTGCTTAGGCCCCTAATGTAGCCCCTCACCCCATCCTCTAGATTGTAAGCTCCTTGTGGGAAGGGATCATGTCTATCAACTCGGTTGCATTGCACTCTCCCAATGGTTAGTACAGTGGTCTGCACACAGGAAGCACTCAGTATGTACCACTGACTGATGGATCCTCACCCTGGGTCCCTAACCCTGTCCTATCAGTTGTTAGTATTTATGAAGTGCTTACTCTATGTAGGGCACTGTCCTATGTGTTTAAGAGAGCACAGGAGAGTTAGTAGACGTAATCCCTGCCTTTATAATGTGTGAAGCAGACAGCCACCAAAATGAGTTACAGGAAGAGAAAGTAATGGAATTTAAATCAGTGATATGTGCTGAACATTCACAGTGTGAAGAAAGCTTGGGAGAGCACAATAAAATAGCATTGCTGGGCATGAAGCTGTGAATCCCCATGCCCTGGCTCCAGTTCTTGGAGATTTCCTGGCATGTCATGTGGAAAGAGGACAGGAATTAACTTTATCAGCCCTGCACCTTGAATCATCTGCTGCAGCCTCCAATCCCCTTGGATACATCTTTTCCTGGATAACTCAGGCCCCATAATCCCATTTAGGATTTGATTTTATGGTCCATTCACGCTCAGGGAGAGTTTTTTCTTTTGGTCTAAATGATTCTAATAGTATATGAAAGTGTTAGGCCTAAATTATCCAGATCATACCCTACCTCCCAAGTTGCAGCCTGGCGAGACTCCCCAAAAGCGTCCCAACTGGACCCATGTCTCTGCCTTCCTCAGGAAAGGGATTTAATCCAAAAACAGTGGGGTGTCCAGGGACAACACCCCACTACCAAATTTTGGGTCAGAGCCCCATGTTTGAGAGAAATGATTTGAGGCCTCACTGGCCGATGTACCAGCTGTGAAATTCTTGCTCTACCCCTAGCATCATGGCAGCCTCAGGCCCAGGCTCTAAGTAATAATACTGATGGCATTTGTTAAGTGCTTACCATGTGTGAAGCACTGTTCTAAGTGCTGAGGGGGATACAAGGTGATCAGGTTGTTGTTACGTGGGGCTCACAGTCTTAATCCCCATTTTACAGATGAGGTAACAGGCACAGAGAAGTGACTTGCCCAAAGTTACACAGCTGACAAGTGGTGGAGCCGGGATTAGAACCCATGACCTCTGACTCCCAAGCCCAGGCTCTTTCCCCTGAGCCACACTGCTTCTCTAAGGGGAGAGGTAGGTCCAACAGGGGCATTTTTGCACACAGGAGGCCTAGCGACTACCGCCAAGTGTGCGTACTTGGCTAATGATAATTATAATAATGATGCTTGTTAAGTGCTTTTTGCCTTGACTTGTCTTATTCTGTCAAGTCGTTTCTGGCCCATAGCGATGCTATGGACACATCTCTCCCAGAACGCCCCACCTCCATCTGCAATTGTTCTGGTAGTATCTCCATAAACCACTACAGAAGTGGTTTATCATTGCCTTCTTTCACACAGTCAACTTGAATCCCCTCCCTTGATTCTCTCCCATGCAGCTGCTGCCCAGCACAGGTGAGTTTTGACTTGTAGCAGATTGCCTCCACTAGATAGCCACTGCCCAAGGTAGGAATGGAATGGACAGACCTCTGCTCGGCTCTCCCTCCCACAGTCGAGACTGGTAGAGAATTGGAAACTCTCCAGCTGTGACCCTGAGAGGGTTATTAAGTGCTTACTCTGTGCTAAATGCTGTACTAAGCGCTGAGGTAGATACAAGATAATGAAGTTGGACACAGTCCTTGCAGCACATGGAGCTCACAGTCTAAGAGGGAGGGAGAAGTTAATGTCAGTCATATTTATTGAGCACTTACTGTGTGCAGAGCACTGTACTAAGCGCTTGGGAGAGAACAATGCAACAATAAACAGTGACATTCCCTGCCCACTATAAGTTTACAATATAATGATAAACAGATAAATTCCCTGCTCAAAACAAGCTTCAAGTCTAGAGGGAGAGAGAGACATTAATACAAATGAATACATTACAGATATGTACAAATGTGCTGTGGGGCTGGGAGGGTGGACGAATTAAGGGAGCAGGTCAAGGTGAAACAGAAGGGAGTGGAAGAAGAGGAAAGGAGGGCTTAGGGAAGTCATCTCGGAGAAGATGTGCCTTCAATAAGGCTTTGAAGTGTGAGGGAGGGTAATTCACTGTTGGGTATGAGGAATGAGGGTGTTCCAGGCCAAAGATAGAATTTGGGCAAGAGGTCAGAGGTGAGATAAATGAGGAGATAGATCAATCAATCAATCGTATTTATTGAGCACTTACTGTGTGCAGAGCACTGTACTAAGCGCTTGGGAAATACAAGTTGGCAACACATAGAGGTGGTCCCTACCCAACAGTGGGCTCACAGTCTAGAAGGGGGAGACAGAGAACAAAACCAAACATATTAACAAAATAAAATAGAAGATATGTACAAGTCAAATAAATAGAGTAATAAATATGTACAAAACATATATACAGGTGCTGTGGGGAAGGGAAGGAGGTAAGACGGGGGACATGGAGAGGGGGACGAGGGGGAGAGGAAGGAGGGGGCTCAGTCTGGGAAGTCCTCCTGGAGGAGGTGAGCTCTCAGCAGGGCCTTGAAGGGAGGAAGAGAGCTAGCTTGGCAGATGTGGGGAGGGAGGGCATTCCAGGCCAGGGGTATGACATGGGCCGGGGGTCGATGGCGGGACAGGTGAGAGTGAGGCATGGTGAGGAGATTAGCAGCAGAGAAGCGGAGGGTGTGGGCTGGGCTGTAGAAGGAGAGAAGGGAGGTGAGGTAGGAGGGGGCCAGGTGATGGACAGCCTTGAAGCCGAGGGTGAGGAGTTTCTGCCTGATGCGCAGATTGATTTGTAGCCACTGGAGATTTTTGAGGAGGGGAGTAACATGCCCAGAGCGTTTCTGGACAAAGACAATCCGGACAGTGGCATGAAGTATGGATTGAAGTGGGGAGAGACACGAGGATGGGAGATCAGAGAGAAGGCTGATGCAGTAGTCCAGACGGGATAGGATGAGAGCTTGAACGAGCAGGGTAGCGGAGCTGAGACAGGCAGGTTTTGGTGACGGCTTGGATGTGAGGGGTGAACGAGAGAGCAGAATCGAGGATGACACCAAGGTTGCGGGCTTGTGACACGGGAAGGATGGTAGTGCCGTCAACAGTGATGGGAAAGTCAGGGAGAGGGCAGGGTTTGGGAGGGAAGACAAGGAGTTCAGTCTTGGACATGTTGAGTTTTAGGTGGCGGGCAGACATCCAGATGGAGATGCGAGCCTGGAGGGAAGGGGAGAGAGCAGGGGCAGAGATGTAGATCTGGGTGTCATCAGTGTAGAGATGATAGTTGAAGCCATGGGAGCGAATGAGGTCACTAAGGGAGTAAGTGTAGATCAAGAACAGAAGGGGACCAAGAACTGAACCTTGGGGTACCCCCACAGTAAGGGGATGGGAGGGGGAGGAGGAGCCTGCAAATTCATTAGATGAAATTGAGTTAAGTGACTTGCCCAACGTCACAGAATAGGGAAGTGGCAGTGTCAAGATTAGAACCTGGTGATCCTCTAGACTGTAAGCCTATTGTGGACAGGGATTGTCTCTATTGCTGTACTGTACTTTCCAGACCCTTAGTATTGTGCTCTGCACACAGTAAGGCTTCAATAAATACGATTGAATGAAAGAATGAACTCTCCCAGGCCTGTGCTCCTTCCACTAGGCTATGCTGCTTCTCAGTCTGGCCAAGACAGAGTGGGGTCGATTTTCCCCTAGTCCCCAGGCTTAGCCACTCTCTAAGCAATCATCTGAGGTCTTGGGGTAACTGATTCCTCCCTCCACAGGCCCCAAGGCCCAGGGGGAGTCCGCTTCAACGGCGACATGGACACAAGAGACCCCATCCTCAGCTTTACGACATTGCTTCTGGTACCTTTCCCCCTTACTCAGTGCAGGTTATGGCACAGAGTGAAAGCATAACAAATGTCAGAAATAATTTTTTAAAAGCCCCTGCCTGCTTTATGTCCAGTATGATCTGATTTCCATAACTTTAGTTAGACAGTTCTGTGTTATTTTTCATCCCTTCAACCACCAACTACAAAAAAAATCATCCCCTACAAAAGCAGTATTACCAGAGCAGAATTCAGAACAACAAAGCTTCTAAGAAGCAGACTCAGTATGATCCCTTTTCCTTTGAATCAGATTGACTTTTTATGGTATTTGTTAAGTGCTTATTCTGTGCCAGCCAGTGTACTAAATACCGGGGTAGAGTAATCAGTTAATCAATGGTATTCACTGAGTGCTTACTTTGTGCAGAGTACTGTACTCTAACAAGTGTTTAGTACAGTACAGCACAACTAGCATTGTGTTGAAGCATTGTATTGGGAGAAGCGGCTTGGCTCAGTGGAAATAGCCCGGGCTTTGGAGTCAGAGGTCATGGGTTCAAATTCTGGCTCCGCCAATTGTCAGCTGTGTGACTTCGGGCAAGTCACTTCACTTCTCCGGGCCTCAGTTACCTCATCTGTAAAATGGGGATTAAGACTGTGAGCCCCCCATGGGACAATCTGATCTCCTTGTAACCTCCCCAGCACTTAGAACAGTGCTTTGCACACAGTAAGTGCTTAACAAATACCATCATCATCATTATTATTATTATTAGAGGTTCTTGAGGATTGGGGAAACATGGACTGAATGTTTCTTTCTGAAAAATGATCCGGGCAGCAGAGTAAAGTATGGATTGGAGTAGGGAGAGGCAGGAGGCCCAGAGGTCAGCAAGGAGGCAGAAGCAGCAGTCAAGGCAAGATAGGAAAAGTGCTTGGATCAGCATGTTAGCAGTTTGGATGGAGAAGAAAGGGTGGATTTTAGAATATTGTGAAAGGAGAAGGGAGGAATAAACTAATGAGGTTGGACACAGTCCGTATCCTCAAGATCCCCGTTTAGAAGTTGAAGTAACCGAGGCACAGATAAATTACCCAAAGTCAAAGCAGTGGTGGAGCTCGGCACAGAACCCATGTCCTTCTGACTACCAGGTTCTGCTCTATCCACTAGGCTAAGCTGCTTCTCTTTTTCTTCCTTTCATTCATTCAATCAATCATATTTATTGAGCGCTTACTGTGTGCAGAGTATAAGTTGGCAACTTATAGAGACGGTCCCTACCCAGCAACGGGCTCACAGTCTAGATGGGGGAGACAGACAACAAAACATGTGGACAGGTGTCAAGTCATCAGAACAAATAGAATTAAAGCTAAATGCACATCATTAACAAAATGTATTTAATAGTAAATATGTGCAAGTAAAATAGAGTAATAAATCTGTACAAACATGTATACAGGTGCTGTGGGGAGGGGAAGGAGGTAGGGCGTGGGGGATTGCATTTATTGAGCACTTACTGTGTGCAGAGCACTGTACTAAGTGCTTGGGAAGTACAAGTCAACAACATATACAAACATCTGTGACCCCACCTGATCTGCTGCACCAACATTCATTCATTCATTCAATTGTATTTATTGAGCGCTTACTGTGCAGAGCACTGTACTAAGCACTTGGGAAGTACAAGTTGGCAACATATAGAGACAGTCCCTACCCAACAGTGGGCTCACAGTCTAGAAGGGGGAGACAGAGAACAAAACAAAACACATTAACAAAATAAAATAAATAGAATAAATATGTACAAATAAAATAGATTAATAAATATGTACAAACAAATACAGGTGCTGTGGGGAGGGGAAGGAGGTAAGGCGGAGGGGATGGGGAGGGGTAGGAGGGGGAGAGGAAGGGGAGGGCTCAGTCTGGGAAGGCCTCCTGGAGGAGGTGAGCTCTCAGTAGGGCTTTGAAGGGAGCCAAAGAATTCTTTTCCTTTGATGATCGAGTTCTCTTTCTCTTTCTCTCTCTGCTTGTTTCAAGCAGATCTGTTCTGCCACATGTTACTCAAAGCTGCTATAGCCCAGAAAAGGGATGTCCAACTTGCTTGAAAGGGCAGATTTAACTAAGCCTGCATGCTCCGAATCAGAAAGAGGTAGAAGGGCATCAGGGCACCTACAGATGCATTGACTGCATTGAGAAGCAGCATGGCTCAGTGGAAAGAGTGTGGGCTTGGGAGAAAGAGGTCATGGGTTCAAATCCCAGCTCCGCCAATTGTCAGCTGGGTGACTTTGGGCAAGTCACTTAACTTCTCTATGCCTCAGTTACTTCATCTGGAAAATGGGGATTAAGACTGTGAGCCCCGCATGGGACACCCTGATTACCTTATACCCCACTCCAGTGCTTAGAACAGTGCTTGGCACATAGTTAGTGCTCAACAAATGCCATCCTTATTTTATAGAGAAGCAGCATGGCTCAATGGAAAGAGCACAGGCTTGGGAGTCAGAAGTCATGGGTTCAAATCCCAGCTCTGCCACTTGTCAGCTGTGTGACCTTGGGCAAGTCACTTCACTTCTCTGGGCCTCAGTTACCTCATCTGTAAAATGGGGATTAAGACTGTAAGCCCCACATGGTACAACCTGATCACCTTTTATCCCCCCAGCCCTTAGAACAGTGCTTCGTACATAGTAAATACCATTATTATTATTATTATTATTGACTGTGAATTGTTTATTGTTATATTGTACTGAGAAGCAGCATGGCTCAGTGGAAAGAGCCAGGGCTTGGAGTCAGAGGTCATGGGTTCTAATCCTAGCTCTGCCACTTGTCTGCTCTGTGACATTGGGCAAATCGCTTAACTTCTCTGAGCCTCAGTTCCCTCATCTGGAAAATGGGGATTAAGACTGTGAGCCCTACGTGGGACAACCTTATCACCTTGCATCCTCCCCAGAACTAAGAACAGTGTGTCACACATAGTAAGTGCTTAACAAATGCCAAAATTATTAGTATTATCATTACTCTCCCAAGTGCTTAGTACACTAAGCACTCAATAAATGATTGAATGAATGAACTGAGGTTCACTGACCTTAAGGATTTCCCATAGCACTCCCTGCCTGCTATCTGAATATCAGGCAGATGTTGCCTTAAGGGGGCTCACAATAGGCAAGCCTGGGTCAAAAGCTGCAGCCTCACACTTCCGGCATTTTATCAAGGCCCACCTTGGAGAGCCTGCTGAAAAAGAGAACTGGGAACAGCGGCCAAGAAGAGGGGAGGCTAACCAGCCTGTTGGTCAGTCAGTCAATCATATTTATTGAGTGCTTACTGTATGACAACACTATACTAAACACTTGGGAGAGTACAATATTACAACATAACAGACACATTCTTTGCCCACATTGAGCCTACAGTCCAGATAGGGAGACAGATATTACTATAAATAAATTGTCTGAGAATGGTCTACAGAGCTTCCCTAGTGGTTTTCTGTCTCTGCAGGAAGCATTCATTCAATCAATCAATCGTATTTATTGAGCACTTCCTGCGTGCAGAGCACTGTACTAAGCACTTGGGAAGTACAAGTTGGCAACATAGAGACGGTTCCTACCCAACAACGGGCTCACAGTCTAGAAGGGGGAACAGTCACAACTCCAGGGAAGGACATTGTTCTGTATCCCCCTCATCTTACCTCCTTCCCTTCCCCACAGCACCTGTATATATGTATATATGTTTGCACATATTTATTACTCTATTTATTTTACTTGTACATATCTATTCTATTTTATTTTGTTAGTATGTTTGGTTTTGTTCTCTGTCTCCCCCTTTTAGACTGTGCACCCACTGTTGGGTAGGGACTGTCTATATGTTGCCAACTTGTAATTCCCAAGTGCTTAGTACAGTGCTCTGCACACAGTAAGCACTCAATAAGTACGATTGATTGATTGATTGTAGTGATCCAACTTGGGGCCACCTGCAAGCCACAGTTCTAGAGCAAAGCCCAGACCTTGGAGCCAGAGGATATGGGTTCTAATCCTGGTTCTGTCACTTGTCTGCTGTGTGACACTGGGAAAGTCAACTGACATTTCTATGCCTCAGTAAAATCCATAAAATGGAGATTAAATCCCACTCTTTATTTTTGTCGGGGGCGGGGGCGGTTGGGGGGTACTTGTTAAGCACTTACTATGTACCAAGCCCCATACAAGCTCTGGGGTAGATACAAGATAATCAGGTTAGACACAGACCATGTTCCACATGATGCTCACAGTCTTAATCCCCACTGAGTACTTACTGTGTGAAGACCAATGTAGCAACTGCTTGGGTGAGTACAGTATAATGGACACATTTCTTGCCCACAAAGAGCTTATGGTCTAGAGCAGTCAGAATAACTTTAAGGGTAACCTGCAGACTCCAAACTTGTTGTGGACAGGGAGACTGACTAACTGACTACTCTAGTTGTAAATATTTCTATGTTTGGCTCCTCATTAATAATAATAATAATAATAATATTTTTTAAGTGCTTAGTATGTGTCAAGCACTGTTTCAAGCACTGGGGTAGATACGAGCTAAACAGGTTGGACACAGTCCCTGTCCCATATGGGGCTCACAATCTTAGTCCCAATTTTACAGATGAGGGAACTGAGGCACAGAGAAGTTAGGTGATGCCCAAGATCACACAGCATACAAGTGGTGGACCAGGGATTAGAACCCAGATCCTTCTGACTCCCAGACTCATGGGAGGGCATGCTGCTTCCCTGTGTAAGGTCCAACAGGGCAGGGCAGGTGACATTTATTTATTCTGTACTTCCCAAATCTTACAGCAGTGCATGGCATCAAGAGGATTACTAATATTGCTGTTACTAGAACTACTTCTATAGGAAAATCACCAAAAATCCCTCAGAGACACATCTATTTTTCAGCTCTCAAACAGAAGAGTTTGGCCACTTACTGGGAGACCAAGTGGTCTCCTTTTCTCACTTCCTCCTTTCCAGATTTCCCCAGATTCAAAGGGATCTAACTGTGCTGGTTTGAGCCATTCTGAAATGGCTCTCCTCTGTACTGGAAGTAAACTCAGGTACACTCCTGCCGAGAGGGAACTTGTGAACGTTCCCAAACCTCAAAATTTGCTGGAAGTGCCTGGGACTCAGTGCTACATCCAAAGCAGGTATCAGCATGGCAACACGGGGATTTGGGAGGGAAAGGTGATTGATCTGGACTTGCTCAGTGCCACCCAGTTTTACAAATACCCAAAACCTTTGGGTACCCAAAAAATACCCCCCAAATTCCTTCTGTCCTCATATTCATTCATTCAATCATATTTATTGAGTGCTTACTGTGTGCAGAGCACTGTACTAAGCACTTGGAAAGTACAATTTGGCAACAGAGACAATTCCTACCCAACAACGGGCTCACAGATTAGAAGGGGGAGACAGACAACAAAACAAGTAGACAGGCATCAATACCATCAGAATAAACAGAATTATAAATATATATGCATCATTAATAAAATAGAATAATAAATATGTACAAATATACACAAGTGATGTGGGGTGAGGAAGGGGGTGGAGCAGAGGAAGGGAGTAGGGGAGATGAGGAGGGGAGGAGGTGCAGAGGAAAAGGGGGGCTCAGTCTGGGAAGACCTCCTGGAGGAGGTGGGCTCTCAGTAGGACTTTGAAGGGGGGAAGTGAGTTAGTTTGGCGGATGCGAGGAGGGAGGGCATTCCAGGCCAGAGGTAGGATGTAGGCTGGGGTCCATGGCGGGACAGGCAAGAACAAGGCCCAGTGAGGAGGTTAGCGGCTGCAGAGGAGCAGAGTGGATGGAGTGGGCTATAGAAGGAGAGAAGGGAGGTGAGGTAGGAGGGGGATATGATCTCATATCATACAGTTAATTGCTCCTCCCCATCCCACTTCAAAGCCTTATTGAAGGCACATCTCCTCCAAAAAGCCTTTCCTAAGCCCTCCTTTCCTCTTCTCCCACTCCCTTCTACACCATTCTTACTTGCTCCTTCATTCATCCTCCCTCCCATCCCTATAGCACATGCATATATTTGTAATTTAATTTTTTATCTATCTATTTATATTAATCTCTGTCTCCCCCACTAGACTGTGAGCTTGTTGTGGGCAGGAATGTGTCAGTTTGTTGTTATACTGTACTCTCCAAGGGCTTAATACAGTGCTTTGCAAACAGTAAGCGCTCACATATGATTGAATGAATGAAAACATTCAATCAAGCATATTTACTGAGCATTTACTGTTCATTCATTTGTATTTATTGAGGGCTTACTGTGTGCAGGGCACGGTACTAAGTGCTTAGAAAGTATAATTCAGCAATAGGGACAATCCCTGCCCACAACAGGCTTGTAGTCTAGAAGGGGGAAGACAGACATCAAAACAAGTAACCAGGCATTAGTATAAATAAATAGAATTATAGATATATATACACATCAAAACAAGTAAGCAGGCATCAATATAAATAGAATCACATATACATACATATATACACAAGTGCTGTGGGGCAGGTAGGGAGGTAGAGAAAAGGGAGCGAGTCAGGATAACATGGAGGGGGGGGAGCTGAGGAAATGGGGAGCTTAGTCTGGGAAGGCCACTTGGAGGAGGTGAGCCTTCAGTAGGACTTTGAAGGGAGGAAGTGTGATTGTTTGGCAGATTTGAGAAGGGAGGGCATTCCACAGTCTTCATCTCCATTTTTAGACTGTGAGCCTGTTGTTGGGTAAGGACTGTCTCTATATGTTGCTGAATTGTACTTCCCAAGCACTTAATACAGTGCTCTGCACACAGTAAGTGCTCAATAAATATGATTGAATGAATGAATGAAGTAGGACGTGGGCCAGGGACAGGTGAGAACGAGGCACAGAGAGGCGGTTAGTGGCAGAGGAGCAGAGTGTGTGGGCTGGGATGTGGAAGGAGAGAAAGGAGGTGAGGTAAGAAGGGCCAAGGTGATGGAGAGCTTTGAAGCTCATAGTAAGGAGTTTTTGTTTGATATGGAGGTTGATAGGCAACCACTGGAGATTTCTGAGGGGGGGAGGGGGTGACAAGCCCAGAACATTTCTGTAGAAGGATACAGAATATGGGGCAGCAGAGTGAAGTATGGACTGAAGACGGGAGAGACAGGAGGTTGGGAGGTCAGAAAGGAGGCTGATGCAGTCATACAGTCAGGATAGGACGAGTGATTGTGTGCCAAGCACTTGGGAAGGTAATATAATAGAGTTGGTAGGCAGGTTCCCTGCCCACAAAAAAACAGCTAGGGCAGCCTCCTAGCCTAGGAAGGAAACCTGGATTCAGTTATGCTTGTTGCTTCTGCTCCTGTCCTTTAGCCCTGGCTAGAATCAGAACTGACAGCATTGATTGAACCTATTGGGAATGCAGCACCAGACTAAGCCTTTTCTGGAAGGAGGAAGGATTAAAAGACTCTCTGACCACAAGGAGTAAGCCATCAACATAGATGTAATGTGATATGGTGGTCAGTGGAGGTGACTGGAAGCCAGATGGTAGAACAGTGGACCAGGAGTAACGATAACAAAGGCTCTCTCCCTGCCTTTTCCATTCCTGTAGACAACACCACTCTCTTCCCTGTTTTACAAGCCCATAATCTTGGCATTATTAATAGATCAATCAGTGGAATTTATCAAGTACTATGTGCAGAGCACTGTTCTAAGTGATTGGGAGAATACAAAACATTATCCTCAAATAATCTCTTTCATTTAACCCACATATTCAATCTGTCACCAAATTCTATCAGGTCTATTTTCACAGAATCGCTATAATCCACATTGATCCAAGCACACTTGGTATATCTTGCCTTTAAGACTGTTTCAGCCTCCTCACTGACCTCCCTGCTTCCTGTCGCTACACACTCCAGCACTTAGTATACTTCACTCTACTTCCTTGATCGTTTTTCTAAAAAAAACCCAAAACACACACACAAAAAAACCCCTTCAGTCCGTGTCTCCCCACTGTTCAAGAACCTTCAGTAGCTGACCATCCATCACCACATTAAATAGAAACTCTCCCATTGGTTTTAAAGTACTCAATCAGTTTGCCCTCTGTCATCTTATTTCACTGATTTCCTACAAAAACCTGGCTTTCATTCTTCGCTCCTCCAATGCCAACCTACTCACTTTACCTTCATCTTACCTATCTCTCCACCAACACCTTTCCCAAGTCCCCTCTCTGACCTGGACCTCCCCAGCCCTTCACATATGACAAACCACCACTCTCCCCACCTTCAAAGCCTTATTAAAATAATCAAGTCCTCGTTTACTCTCTCTACCCTCTCCATCACCTATGACTTTGGATCTGTACCCTTTAAGCACTCGATATTCATCCCATCCTCAGTCCCAAGTACTTATGTACATATCCATAATTTATTTTGTCTGTCTTCCCCTGTAGACTATAAGCCTCTCATGGGAAAGGAACATGTTTGTTGAATATTACTCTCCCAAATGTTTAGTACAGTGCTTTACACACAGTAAGCACTCAGTAAATACCATTTATGCATTGATTATTAAATGATTACTATGCGCTCAGAACCACACTAAGTGCTGGGGTACTTGGTAATCAAATCAGATGCATTACTTGTTCCAAATGGGGCTCCCAAACTAAGAAAGGAGGACAATAGATATTTTATCCCCATTTCACAGGTGAGGAAACTGAGGCTCAGAGAAATAAAATGATTCACCTAAACTCACACAGAAGGCAAGAAAAGGATCTGGGACTTGAATCAGGCCTGTCACCTGTTAGACTGTAAGCTCATTGTGGGCAGGGAATGTACCTATTTATTATTGTATTGTACTCTCCCAAGTGCTTAGTACAGTGCTCCGCACACTAAGTGAATTTGTTCAGTCATGTTTATTGAGTGCTTACTGTGTGCAGAGCAATTCTGACTCCCTCAACAGTCTTTTTTTCAGCAGACCCTGCATCCCCTATTGCTTTGGGGGGGCTTTGGTTCTATGTCCCAGTCACTTTTGTTTTCTCGGAGTGTTCCCAGGGGGGAAGTGACTGCCCAAGCTTAATGAGAATAAAGATGACAGTACCCAGATCCAGAGCTGCCTTGCCAGTGCTGTCAATGAGTTCACTGCAGAGGCATGAGGGAGCTCCTGAATTAAGGAATGCCAGACCCAGGCTAAGACAAAAAACACCATGACCTAGTGGATAGAACATGGGCCTTGAAGTCAGAAGGATACCAGAGTTCTAATCCCAACTCCACCAATTGTCTGCTGTGTGACTTTGGGTAAGTCACTTAACTTCTCTGAGCCTCAGTGACCTTATCTGCAAATGGGGATTAAGCCTGTAAGCCTCCATGTGGGACAAGGACTGTGGCCAAACTGATTTGCTTATATCTACCCCAGAGCTTAGTGCAGTGCTCGAAACAGAGTATAAGGGCTAAGCAAATACCATAAAAAAATATGCCAGCAGTCCCAGTCTAAAAAACTTTGGAATGTCTGGGGTAGAGAATAAGGACAGAACATATCAATGAAAAACAACAGAAAAGTCCAGAGATTATGGAAAAATGCATCCAGCAATGGGTGTACACATGGAATCGGTTTTAGACTACTGTGTAGCCAGAAACACTAGCATATAAATCCAGAAACAAGCAGTTCATGCTGTTTCACTGGAAGAAAAGTTAGGGATGGAGAAGGGAGAGTTTGAGATAATAAAAATAATTATAGAAGAGAAGCACTGTGGACTAGTGGATAGAGCACAGGACTGTGAATCAGAAGGACCTGGATTCTAATCCCAGCTCCACCACTTGTCAGCTGTGTGACCTTGGCAAATTATTTAACTTCTTTGTGCCTTAGTTACCTCATCTGTAAATTGGAATTAAGGCTTCTGAATCCCAGGTGGGAAATGGATTGTAGCAACCTGATTAACTAGTGTCTTCCCCAGTGCTTAGTACAGTGCCTGGCACATGGTAATCACTCACCAAATGCATTATAAATATGACTGATGGATTAATAGATAATAATAATAATGATGGTAGTTGTTAAGCACTTACTATGCACCAAGAACTCTTCTAAGATTGAATGTCTTTTTAGAAAAATGATCTGTGCAGCAGAGTAAAGTATGGACTGGAGTAGTGTGAGACAAGAGGCAGGGAGGTCAGCCGGAGGCAGATGCAATAGTCAAGGTGGGATAGGTTAAGTGCTTGGATCAGTATAGTAACAGTTTGGATGGAGAAGAAAGGGTGGATTTTAGCAATGTTGTGGAGGTAGAGCCAACAGGATTTTGTGACAGGTTAATATGCGTGTTGAATGAGAGAGCTGAATCAAGGATAATGTCAAGGTTACAGGCTTGTGATATGGGGAGGGTGGTGGATTTATCTACAGTGATGGGAAAACAGGAGGAGGACAAGGTTTGGATGGGAAAATAATTCTGTTTTGAACATCAGCCTCCTCTGGCCTCCCTGCCTCCAGTCCATCCTTCATTCTGCTGCCTGGATGATTTTTCTAAAACATCCCTCTCTAATAATGATGGTATTAGTTGAACACTTACTATGTGTCAAGCACTGCTCCTCCCCACCCTGTCAACTCCTCAGATCCTTCAAAAGCTACCTATTTCTCCCCAAATCAAACAAAAACTAATGATTGGCTTTAAGGCACTGGATCAGCTCTTCTCCGACTACACCCCAGATCATAACTCTTCATACTTCTCAAGCTAACCTAATCACTGTGTCTTGGTTTTCTCTCTCATGCCCTTCCACTAAACCTCCTTCCCCTTACTCCTTCCCCTTTCAAATATTCTAATTTAGAGAAACACCACATCTTCAAAGCTGTATCTTCTCCAGTAAGCTCTTCCTAAATAAGTTCTCTTCCCCCAGCATCTACCTTGGGGAATCAGTCAATTGTATTTATTGAGTGCTTACTGTGTGCAGAGCACTGTACTAAGCGCTTGGGAAGTACAAGTCGGCAACACATAGAGACAGTCCCTATCCAACAGCGGGCTCACAGTCTAGAAGGGGGAGACAGAGAACAAAACCAAACATACTAACAAAATAAAATAAATAGAATAGATATGTATAAGATAAGTAAATAAATAAATAGAGTAATAAATATGTACAAACATATACATATATACAGGTGCTGTGGGGAAGGGAAGGAGGTAAGATGGGGGGATGGAGAGGGGAACGAGGGGGAGAGGAAGTAAGTCACTGAACTTCTCTGTGCCTCAGTTTCTGCATCTGTAAAATGGGGATTAAATCCTATGCTCTCCTAACTAGACTGTGAGCATCATGTGGGACAGGGACTGTGTCCAACCTAATATCCTTGTATCTATCTCATCACTTAAAACAGGGCTCAGTAAAGAATAAGCGCTAACAAATACCAAAATTCTTATTGCTTTTACTACTTAAGAATTTCTGTAATAGCATTGTAATGGAGTCCTCACAATTATCTATAAAACTTCTGAACATATCAATGAACATACTCTTTTTAAGAGGTAACTCAAATCCATATTTTCTTCTCCCTCTTAGCTGTAAAATAATTTCAGTGTTCGACTCCCCTGCTAGATTATAAATGCCTTAAGGCACTACTAATATTTACTAATCCTACCACACTTTCCCAAGCATTTAGCACAGTGCTCTGTAACTAGATGTATCAGTAAATGCCACGGTATGAACTATTCCATATTTATACAGTCACACATGCATATGCTGCTTGGAGAAGCAATGTAGCCTAGTAGAAAGAACATAGGCCTGGAAATCAGAGAATTTGGATTCTAATCCCAGTTCCTCCAATCGTCTGTTGTGTGATCTTGAGCAAGTCATTTCACTTTTCTGTGCCTTAGTTACCCCATCTGTAAAATAAGGATTAAGACTGTGAGCCCCAAGTGAGACAGGGACTGGGTCCAACCTGATTAGACTGTGAGTCCGTTGTTGGGTAGGGACTATATATGTTGCCAATTTGTACTTCCTAAAATCTTAATACAGTGCTCTGCACATAGTAAGCGCTCTGTGGCTCAGTGGAAAGAGCACGGGCTTTGGCGTCAGAGGTCATGGGTTCAAACCCCACCTCCACCAACTGTCAGCTGTGTGACTTTGGGCAAGTCACAACTTCTCTGTGCCTCAGTTACCACATCTGTAAAATGGGGATTAAGACTGTGAGCCCCCCGTGGGACAACCTGATCACCTTGTAACCTCCCCAACGCTTAGAACAGTGCTTTGCATGTAGTAAGCGCTTAATAAATGCCATCATTATTAAAATAAATGCGATTGAATCAATGAATGAATGATTAGCTTGTATCTACCGCAGTGCTTAGTATAGTAACTGGCATATAGTTAGAGCTTAACAACTGCCATTAAAAAAATATACAATATATTTATACAAAACAAATACAATTCATTGATAAATTGAATAAGCCATGAGACTTGGGAATATCTCATGGGAGCTGAGGAGCCATCTGGGCTACTGAGGAGAGAGAAGGAACAAAGACCAGAAGTCCTGAAGACTTTGTCTTTCCCTAAGGGCTTGTGGGAAGTGGGTGGCTGATTATGTCATTGTGCCGCTGGATGGAGGACAGGCTCCTGATGCCAGACACCTGATGTTCATTGCAGTGTTTATAGTGAAACATTGAATTGATGGAATTTACAACAAGTAATGCACTTGGAATCAGCTGTCTGCTTGAATAATTTAGCAGTATTGCCTTATTCTTCAAAGGCTGAGCCCGTGCACAGGATTTTTAACAGTTGGAGAATTAAAGGAAAAGAGCAACAAAGAAGAAACAGAGAAAAAGCTTCCCTCAATGCAGAGGATCTGGATTTGATTTTTGACTTGTTCAGGGACCAAAATTCAGTCAATTAAGCAATGGTATTTACTGAGCACTGTACTAAACACTTGGAAGAGTAATTAATTGAGTAATCAATCAATCGTATTTATTGAGTGCTTACTGTGTGCAGAGCACTGTACTAAGCGCTTGGGAAGTACAAGTCGGCAACACATAGAGACAGTTCCTACCCAACAGCGGGCTCACATTCTAGAAGGAGGAGACAGAGAACAAAACCAAACATACTAACAAAATAAAATAAATAAAATAGGTACAGATAAATAAATAGACTAATAAATATGTACAAACATATATACATATATACAGGTGCTGTGGGGAAGGGAAGGAGGTAGGATGGGGGGATGGAGAGGGGGACGAGGGGGATAGGAAGGAAGGGGCTCAGTCTGGGAAGGCCTCCTGGAGGAGGTGAGCTCTCAGTAGGGCCTTGAAGGGAGGAAGAGAGCTAGCTTGGCGGATGGGCAGAGGGAGGGCATTCCAGGCTCGGGGGATGACGTGGGCCGGGGGTCGATGGCAGGACAGGCGAGAACGAGGCACAGTGAGGAGATTAGCGGCGGAGGAGCAGAGGGTGTGGGGTGGGCTGGAGAAGGAGAGAAGGGAGGTGAGGTAGGAGGGGGCGAGGTGATGGAGAGCCTTGAAGCCCGGGGTGAGGAGTTTCTGCCTAATACCAGAGTACCAGAGTTGGTAGACATGGCCTCTGCTCACAAAGAGCTTACAGTCTAGAAAAAGTAATAAGTAGTAACGATGATAATGGTGGTATTTAAGCACTTACTTTGTGCCAAGTAGTGTACTATGTGCTACAGGATCATCAGATTGGTCATAGACCCTCTCCCACATGGAACTCACAGTCTAAAGGGGAAGAAGAACATACACTGAATCCCAATTTTACAGAGAAGTAAAAGTCACACAGCAGGTAAGTGGTGGAGCCAGAAGTAGAACCTGGTCTCCTGACTTCCAATCCACTACATCAATGTCATCTAGTGGATAGGGCACAAGCCTGGGCATCAGAAAGACCTGGGTTCTAATCCTGACTCCACCACTTGTCTGCTGTGTGATTTTGGACGTCACAAATTCTCTATGCCTCAGATAACTCATCTGTAAAACAGGGATTAAGATTGTGAGCTCCCTGGGGGATAGGGATTGTGTTCAACTTGACAACTTTGTATCTTCCCCAGCGCTTAGTACAGTACCTGGAACAAGGGGAAGGTGATTGATCTGGACTTTCTGATTCTGGGCAGTTAACCCCAATTTGGTGTGCTTGTAAGCTAGAACGCCTCTACCTTAGTGTACTATTTCCCCAAGGCACTTTCACAATGGCTTTCTCACTTCATCCTCACAGCACCCCTTGGAAGGAGGGAAAGACAAGGATTATTACTCCCATTTTACAGTTAAGGAAACTGAGGGTCAGGACTGTTGACTGTCTTTCCCAGCAGGCCAGGGCTAGAGCTGGGACTCGAAGGGGCTGAAAGACATTGAACCCGTGTGGATGTGAGGAAGGGCAAGGGGTGGGTCACAGGAGCCATCTGAGTATTCCTGTTTCCTCCTCCATCTGGGTGAGTCGAGGTAGTCCCTGGGCCACCCTGGGAGAAGAGCAAGAGGAGAGTATGGCTAAAGGCGAACTCACGCTGCTCCAGAAGGCAGAGGGTGCAAGGATGAGCCTCTCTGCCTTATGCCAATTGCCTCCCCACCCTGAACTGTAGAAGGACAAGATCCCAGAGGACAGTCTCCATCCCCAGTCAGCCCTGTGGACCAGGCCCAGATAGCCTATGCCCTCTGTTAGCCTTAAGAGCCAAGTTGGAACGACCTTCACCCCCATTCAGCACCCAGGGCTGGACTATGTCAGTTTCCACCCCCAGGCAGCCCAACTGGGACAGCTGGTTACAAGTTGACACCATGCAGGAGGGCTCAGGTGGAGCAGATGACTCTCAGATCCCTCACTCAGAAGGTGGCCCCTGAGAAGAAAGGCGGGCTGGTTCCCAACATCGGAAGCCAGGAGCTCCACACCAGCATAATTATGGTATGCGTTAAGTGCTTACTATGTGCCGAACACTGCTCTAAGTGCTGGGTAGATACAAGGTAATCAAGTTGTCCCACAGGGACTCACAGTTTTAATCTCCATTTTACAGATGAGGTAACTGAGGCTCAGGGAAGTTAAGCAGGTTTTGCAAATCACACAGTAGACAAGTGGTGGAGCCGGAATTAGAACCCATGTCCTCTGACTCCCAAACCTGTGCTTTTTCCATTAAGCCACGATGCTAGGCTCAGGGGTCTCCTTCGTGTCCACTCAGACATAGCTGATAGAAACATTTGCATAGATGCTTTCTGAGATGAAACCCGAACAGCAGTCAACAGCCTTTTCTAGTCTGGCCTCAGGGCCTGGTGGTTGGGGCCGACAGCCTCTGGGGCATGTTCTAAAGCACACCTCAGAGTAGCATAAGTTAAACCAAAGCGATGTCAAAAGACCCAGAGCATAAATCCCCCAAATCTTTCTTTTCAGCATGTCCATCTTCCTTGAGTTCCAAAAGTTAAATATGCACAATCCCATTGAGACCAACCTGTTCATGATTGGCAGCTTGTCCCTGGGCCTAGGATTGCTCCGTCCAGACATCTCACGCCTCTCTACTGCTCTGGTAGACCAACTTGATCAAACAGTGCTCAGAAGAGGAAGGTAACAGGCCCCCACTTCAGAATGCTTTGTCTCCTAAGAGAAAGCTCTGAAAATGGGGAAAATTTCCCAGTCAGCTACTCCCTCCATCTAGAAGCACTAACACATTTCACTTGGTCATGACTACAGGTCAATTTCCAAAGGGAGGCTAATTCCTGTTCGTGTTTCCCCTGTCTCCTCCTCCTCCTCCCCTTCCTTTCCTATTGGTAGGTAGGCCAGGGCTGGGCAGCTGAAGCCAGAGTAGGGCAGCTGTTTCCTGTGATGGCTGAGAGGGTAGTTGTAAGGATAAAGGAAGATTGGGCAGGCAGCAAGAGTTGGTTGAAGGCAGAGAAGGAAATGTGTGCTTATCGTTATAATTGTGGGTTGGGGGAGGGGGCAGGCCACCTGGCAACGCTGTGTCTTTAAAGGACTGGAGTTTATCAGGGAGCACTAACTGCCGACTATCAGGCTGCTCCTCCCTTCAGAGCAGGCCATAGTGAAGGAACAATCCTGGCTGCCTACCTAACATAGAAAGAAAAATGCTCTGCATACAGAAAGTTCTCATTAAGTAGCAAAAAATCAGGGCTTTGGTCTCAGCCATTGAGATAGTAGCCTAAGAAGAGAGCTACCTCCAAACCCACTGACCATCCCAGGGTACTTGCTAAGGGGATTTTTCTAAAGTGGAAGTGTACAAGTTTTTAAAGAATTTGGCAAGTTGTCTTATATCAACTCCTCAGTCAAATGGTGCTGCTTTGGTCCCTTTACATGTAACTTTTTAAAAACTGGCTGTTGTATATTGTCTCCCCTCTTTCTCCACATTCAAAGCATAATTAAGGTCACATCTTCTCCAGGATGCCTTCCCCAATTAAGCCCTCTTTTCCCTGGCTCATTCTGCCTTCTGTGTCATCTATGCTCTTGGATTGGTGACCTTGGGACACTCGATACTTGCCCAAGACTAGACTAGACTAGGGCTAGACTGTGAGCCCACTGTTGGGTAGGCACTGTCTCTATATGTTGCCAACTTGTACTTCCCAAGCACTTAGTAC
Source organism: Tachyglossus aculeatus (assembly GCF_015852505.1). Taxonomy (NCBI): domain Eukaryota; kingdom Metazoa; phylum Chordata; class Mammalia; order Monotremata; family Tachyglossidae; genus Tachyglossus; species Tachyglossus aculeatus. The sequence continues at coordinate 100,731,177 of NC_052067.1, read as the reverse complement.
AGTGCTCTGCACACAGTAAGCGCTCAATAAATCCGATTGATGATGGTTGATATTTGCCCAACCACCAACCCCACAAGACTTATGTTTTAGAGTAGCAGCGTGGCTCAGTGGAAAGAGCATGGGCTTCAGAGTCAGAGGTCATGAGTTCAAATTCCGACTCTGTGACCTGTCAGCTGTGTGACTTTGGAAAAGTCACTTCACTTCTCTGAGCCTCAGTTACCTCATCTGTAAAATGGGGATTAAGAGTGTGAGCCCCACGTGGGACAACATGATCACCTTGTAACCTCCCCAGTGCTTAGAACAGTGTTTTGCACATAGTAAGTGCTTAATGAATGTCATTGTTAAGAGAAACAGTGTGGCTCAGTGGAAAGAGCCCGGGCTTTGGAGTTAGAGGTTTTGGGTTCAAATCCCAGCTCCACCAATTGTCAGCTGTGTGCCCTTGGGCAAGTCACTTGACTTCTCTGTGTCACAGTTACCTCATTTGGAAAATGGGGGATTAAGACCGTGAGCCTCCCGCAGGACAGCTTGATCACCTTGTATCCTCCTCAGCACTTAGAACAGTGCTTTGCACGTAGTAAGCACTTAACAAATGCCATCATCATTATTATTATCAAGTACATATCTTTAAAGTATATATTATAAATTACTTATCCACATTAATGTCTGCCTCCCCCTCTAGACTGTAAGCTCATTATGGGCAGGGAACATAACTGCCAATTGTATTGTACTCTCCTAAGCACTTAGTACAGTACTCTGCACATAGTAAGTGCTCAATAAATACCACTGATTGAGCTCATAAAACAGCCAGTTGGGCACAAAACTGTTTCTTTGGTCAGTAAAAAAAAGTGTCCAGGTGGTTAAGCCAGGTTCTGCCACCAGACTCTTACATGATCTCCGCAGCATCACTTACTTTCATTCAATCATTCATTCATTCATTCATTCATTCATTCATTCAGTCACATTTATTGAGTGCATACTGTGTGCAGAGCACCGTACAAATTGGCAACATATAGAGACAGTCCCTACCCAACAACTGGCATTCTACAGGAGGATATAAACAGTCCCTTTCTCTCACTGCATGATTGCAAGGTGCTCTACATCCTGTAGACAGTAAGCACCTTGTGGGTAGGGATCATGCCTAATACTAATAATAACTATGTATATGTTAAGCGCTTACTATTTTCCAAGCACTGTTCTAAGTTTTGGGGTAGATAGATGGTAATCAGGTTGTCCCACATGGGGGCTTGCAATCTTAATCCCTATTTTACAGATGAAGTAACTGAGGCACAGAGAAGTTAAATGGCTTGCCCAAGACCACACAGTGGACACATCTTCTGACTCCCAAGCCTGTGCTCTTTCCAGTAAGCAACATTGCTTCTAATGGGAAATTCTTGTGTTGTACTTTCCCAAGAGCTTAGTTCAGCACTCTTCACACAGTATGTGTTTGAATACAAATGATGGATTGATCCAAAGTGCTACCATCTTCATGTGAAGATGAGCTGCTGCATTGTTGTGAAGATCCAGCATTCTCAAGGCAAAACAGTTTTAATAAAAAGCGGGGCTTGTGGGAATGACATACAATGACTCTATTTTGGCAGTGCACAGAATTCCAGGAGATGAATATTTTATATAAACAAAGAGGATACCCACTCTATAAATAGATGAACTAAAGAAGTACTGAAGCAGAATGAACGGAAAGAACCTCGGTGTTCGTGAAAAACAGTGCTTCCTGGAACCTGTATTTTTCTGATGGCTGATCTCAGTTTATTGAGCACTATATTAAGCATTTGGGAGAAAACAGTCAATTGAGTTGGTTAGACATGATCCTTGCTGTAGAGGAGCTTACAATCTAGAGATCTCTGGTTCCTGAGGAGCCAACACCCATCTGATGAGAGCAAATGCCACTACACCACATCTCCCACTTTAATAATTATAATAATTATGGTATTTGGTAAGCTCTTATTATGTGCCAGGCATTGTACTAAGCACTGGGGTGGATACAAGCAAATGGGGTTGGACACAGTCCCTGTTCCTTCTGGGGCTCACAGTTGAATCCCCACTTTCACAGGTGAGGTTCTGAGGCACAGAGAAGTGAAGTGACTTTTCCAATGTCACATAGCATTTAGGGGAGTTGAGATTAGAACCCATGACCTTCTGATTCCCAGGCCTGTGTTCGATCCACTACACCATGCTGCTTCCCTGCAGCCTTTCCTGCTTCCCTTCTAGACTGTGAGCCCTCTGTTGGGTAGGGACTGTCTCTATGTGTTGCCGACTTGTACTTCCCAAGCGCTCAGTACAGTGCTCTGCACACAGTAAGCGCTCAATAAATATGACTGATTGATTGATTGATTGATTCCCTGTCTTATCTTCTTCCCTCAGCTATATCAGCAGTGGTCCCCTCTCTATGTAACTTATCTGCCCTCTCTCTGGAATATCTCTCTGCCTCATGGAGGCTGCCCTGTCTCTCTATCAGACTTGCTGGTCCTTTGTATATATGGGGATTTCTCTGCTTTTCTCACTGGTGTCTCTGTATCACTAGGAAGATAAAATAAGAACCGACGGGAATGCACTCTGGGAAAATAAATAATAAGGGCTCTTCAGGTCCAGGGTGTAATTATCATCATTACCATTAACAGAAGGGGCCTTGTCAGTAGTGGTCTAATGAGCAAACCACACCGCTCAGCAAAGCCGTAACCAGGTCCTACTCTCTTCCTCCTTTCATAATTTCTATAGAAACCGGAACCCCGATGAGAGTCTTTCTGCACCTCTGGGGTGCCCAGTGGTGGAAAGGAAGGGGCAGATTGGTTGATGTGGGTAATTGGGGGAGACTGTGGGGAGGAAAGTTTGGGTTTGCTCTGAGGGGAGGACAGGAGGACTCACCTGCCACCTCCCATCTGAACTAAAATTCCTAATATGAGGGTGTGGACCAACACTCCCACCTAACCTAGGGGGTAAGAGTCTCTCTCACTGGGCACCTGAGCCATCTGTATTCTCACTGCCTCTCTGATTTTCTCTCCCCTCATTTCCCCTAGTTGGTGGTGAGGCTTTTCGGGGTCTCAAATGGAATATCCCTTCCTGAGTGTGTTTCTGTGCATTTCTGCAAGAAAAAGGGCTGGATTTCTCCTTTGCATACATGAGAGGAATTCCTCTGGTCCAATCTGCACTTCAACATTCTCTGGACAAGTATTCTGCCTCAGCAAAGAGAGAGCCTCAGTTTGCTTTCTCTTTAGCAGGAGTGCTTGCAGTCCCAGAATAAAGGGCCAGGGTGCAATTTTGTTTTGTTCTGTGGGATCAGGGTGCTGCTGAGGTCAGGGAGTTGGGGGGCTATAGAGCCTGCCCTAGTGCAGTCCCTTTGTCATAGAGCCCCAGGACAGTAGGACAAGGAATGTGGGGGATCTGGAGATCATGTTGGGCCTGGTTCAAGATTTACAAGGAGTGAGGGGAGCAGACAGAAGCAAGGTGGTCAAGTTTCGGGGGAGGAATGAGGACAGAATGGGGGAATGAAATTAGAGAAGTATGTCTCTACTGCTGTTTCCCATTTAAGGCCCATTCCACCTGTCTCTCCCCTAATTCTATTTCTCTCCCCCATCTCTTTGGCACCACCTGACAATAGACAACCTGGGTGGAGTGTGTGGTGCGCATAAGTGACTCTATTTTGTAACACAGAAGCCGTTTTATGAGCGACCATAATTTGACCCTGTGAACAACAACATAGAAGGAGGAATTTGGGGAGGAACTGTTAACATAGAAGGAAGACCTTGAGGAAGCACTGAACTGTCTTGCCAATGGGCAAAAGGAGGACTGCCAGAGGAACACAAGATAAGCTAGCTTGCAAAAATAGCCCACGGGGCGGGCGCGGGAGGAGGGGTAGCTGACCCCCTGACTTTACCCGGTAATCAATCAATCAATCGTATTTATTGAGCGCTTACTGTGTGCAGAGCACTGTACTGGGCTAGAGACAGCAGGAAAGTCAAAGCAGTGAAACAGGACTCCTCTGAAACAATCGACATGAGTGGATAAAAGGGGGAAGAGCCTGTCTGTAATTGCCACTGGCGTGTCATGTGGTGTCATGCCATGCCATGTTGAACAAATGCCAAATAAGGGGGCTGAACAACTGAAGCAGGTGGTCAACGTGAGCTGAAGAATCCAACCCCGGGTGGAGGCAGAGACCACCTGAGCTGAGACGCCTATGGCATGCCCGCCAAGAACCACCTAAAGACTTGCACGAGGACAACATGCTGAGAGCAGCCGGACTCCTCCAACTCCTCCGACGTGGGACCGTCTGCATGAGCTTGGGATAACAGTTGGACAATGTAGCTATATATGTGAGTGTGTGTGTGTGTGTGTGTGTGTGTGTGTGCACATGCATGCATATGCATTTACCCCTTCAATTAGATTAAGAATTGAATAAAGCTTTCCACTATATACCATGGTGGTTTGGTTTCACTGTGATTTGACTTGTCATTGAGTGCCTGGTCTAGTGATGGACCTATAGGAGAGGTGCCTGATGGGGTGAAATAGAACCAGGGATGGATTTATAGGATATAAGTGTCTGACTGTGTGAGACAGGATCGTGACAGAGTCGTTCTAGGTCCAGGGATGGGGAGCTTAGAGGAGGCCTCAAGGCTTAGATTGACGGGCCAAGGAGAGGGAGGTGTCGCCCTGGTAAAGAGAGGCATGGTGATCAGGGCGTGGGGTGTATCATCATAAGTATGGCCTGTATCATCATAAGTATGGGCTAGTGGAGGGAACACAGGCCTGAGAGTCAGAAAAACCTGAGTTCTAATCCCGCCACCGCCACACATCTGCTCTGTGATCTTAGGCAAGTCTCTTCACTTCTCTGGGCTTCAGTTATCTCATCTGTAAAATGGGGATTAAGACTGTGAGCCCCATGTGAGGCAGAGACTGTGTCTGACCTGATTAGCTTGTATCTATCCTGGCACTTGGAACAGTGCTTGATACATAACAATAATAATAACTGTGGTATTTCTTAAGCACTTTCTATATGCCAGGTACTGTACTAAGTGCTGGGGTGGATACCAGCAAATCGGGTTGGACATAGTCCCTGTCCCACATGGGGCTCACAGTCCTAATCCCCATATTACATATGAGGTAACTGAGGCACAGAGAAGTGAAGTGATTTGCCCAAGGCCACATACCAAACAAGCGGCATAGGCAGGATTAGAACCCATGACCTTCTGACTCCCAGTCCCAGACTCTATCCACTACAAACCACTGCTTTTCATAGTAAGCGCTTAACAAATACTATCATTCTTATTACTATCATTATATTTATTGAGCACTTACTGTGTGCAGAGCACTGTACTAAGCACTTGGGAGAGTACAAAACAACAGAGTTGGTAGACATGTTCCCTTCCCACAATGAGTTTAGTGGCCTGTGAGCCCAGCCCTGAATTATTTTTGGAAAATTCTTTCATGACACACTTTTCTTTGTGGCAGCCATCCCCAGAGCAGCAAATCATCTTAGTACAGTGCTCTGCACACAGCAAGAACTCAATAAATACCAATAATAATAATAATGTTGGTATTTGTTAAGTGCTTGCCATGTTCCAAGCACTGTTCTAAGTGCTAGGGTGGATACAAGGTAATCAGGTTGTCCCACGTGGAGCTCACAGTCTTCATTCCCATTTTCCAGATGAGGGAACTGAGGCCCAGAGAAGTGAAGTGACTGGCCCAAGGTCACACACCAGACATATGGCGGAGCCGGGATTAGAACCCACGACCTCTGACTCCCAAGCCCGGGCTCTTCCCACTGAGCCACGCTGTTTATCAATGATTGACATCAGTCAACACATTACCATTTCCAACTGGTAGTTATTGTCTTCACCAGGGCTTGTTAAGTCAACTGGAGACCCTGCCATCTTATTCTTGTTACTACTGATATCCGTTGACTCTATGCAGAGATATCAATCAATCAATGGTATTTATTGATTACCTTGTGCAGCGTACTGCATTAGGTGCTTGGCAAAATATAATAAGGCATCAGTTGGAAAGAGTATTTGTTCACGAGGCATTTACAATCTAGGTGGGCACAGAAAAATAATGAACTTTCAAACATGCAAACTAAACCTAACTTTTTCCCCATCCCTCACTCCAATCTCTGCTCCCTAGCTAAATTCTTGGTAATAGAAATAGTAGTTGTAGGAGTGGTATTAATTAATTGCTTACTGTGTGCAGAGCACTGTACTAAGCCCTGGGAAAGAATACACAGGTGGGAATTTGGCAATACTATTAATGATGGTATTTATTATGTGCTTACTATGTGCCAGGCACTGTACTATGCACCGGGGTGGATACAAGCAAATTGAGTTGGACACAGTCTCAATCTCCATTTTACAGATGAGGTAACTGAGGCCCAGAGAAGTGAAGTAATAATGATGATAATGATGGCATTTATTAAGCACTTACTATGTGCAAAGCACTGTTCCAAGCACTGGGGAGGTTACAAGGTGATCAGGTTGTCCCACGGGGGGCTCACAGTCAATCCCCATTTTCCAGATGAGGCAACTGAGGCACAGAGAAGTTAAGTGACTTGCCCAAGGTCACACAGCAGACAAGTGGTGAAACCAGGATTAGAACCCATGACCTTCTGATTTCCAGGCCCCTGCTCTATCCACTACACCAGTCGGGGGGTTCAGTTTAGGAAGTTTCCATCCCCGTTTCACCCACCATGACAGGAAGGGGGAGGCTGGATTTGGAGAAAATGATGTCAGGTGGTGCTCTGGAAAGGAGGGGTTCAAAACTACCTGTCCTAGGTGGCCTGGTTAAAGAAGGGATACCTAGAGCCAAAGTCTTGCCCTTGAAGCATGATTTCTGAATGGGGGAAGAATTGTTTTCTCGATAATTGACTGACTTGGAGAGTTTGAATGTGATCTTGAAACTTTTTGAGAAAGTTCCAGTTTCTAGGAAAAGCCTGGTTTTATGGAGGAAGGATCTGAGCTTATAAAACAACTGAGGGAAAAATTTCTGTGGAAACCTACTGGGGTGGGCCTGAGAGAACCCATTTTGAATCTTGTTAAATTCAAATGGGTTAAGTAATGGTTCTGATTTTGAAGAGAAAACACCTTCTAGATTCATGAGGAACAGAAATTCTAGGCAACATTCAAACTCATAGGACTATAATTTTAACCTTAATATAATCAAGCTCTGAGCCCTGCTTCCTTCCCAACTGAAAATTTGTCATGAATATCCTCCTCAATTGGAGAAAATGAGTTTCATCATTTCCTACTCCTGATTATTAGGAAGGAGAGAAGGAGAGAAAGGAGGGGGGAGGATGGAATGAAATTGAGGATTAAATAAATTGCTAAAGAACTTTTGTATTGAGAAGGATCTCTTTTTGGTATTTAAGACCAAATTTTCCTGCTCATTATCCCTCAATGTTAAATGCTCCCGTTAGGGTTTTAAAACGGAAAGACCATTCTTTGGCCCAAACGCATTAAAACCCAGGAAGCGAGCCAAAGCATCCCGTAGCTGCATGTCAAGGCAGATGATTTCATTTACCTCTGGGTGTTTGTGCACATGGCAACCACCGGGCTGAAAGCTCTCAATCTCGGAATTTCTCCCGATTCGATGGACTCCTTTTTCAATGTGGTGAATTCTGAGTTCCGATTGGTCCCCGGACAATCCTTGAATTGAGGGGAGGCTGTGCGAGCTAATCAGGGGTGGAATCGCCTTCGACTTTATTGCTGCTGCCCTGCAAACTTAGCAATAAAAGAAATTGTAGATTCAGGATTTCTTCCGCGCAGGGGTGTGCCCCCGCCTGGAAGATTAATGAGGAACGCGTGGTCCTCTGTTTATTAAAGATCCCACCATTCTATGGCATTTAATTGTAAGTCCACTCCTTGACATCCTAACTAATGGCTCCTGCTAAATTAATAAAAGCAGCATATTAACTTTAAACCCCTGATAAAGTAGAGATTGCCGATTTAATATCCCATCCATATCCTTTATTTTCTGCGGGGCCTTTCAGGCCAGGAGTTTTAATAACATGCATGAATGAAGATGCTCTTTCTTAACTCAAATGGTGGCAAAGAGTTTTTCCTTTATATTAGCAGGCAATCAATTCCAATAGCTTTTTAATGCTTTCTTAAAGAATCAATTTTCAAGCCAAGGCTCTTCAGGGGACCCTCTTAAACTTCTTCACAGCCGGTCTCCTAATTTTCTATTACAATGCAATCTAGAGCAGCTAGGAGAATAATGCAGATAATGTTTGCCAGGCAATGATTTCCAATTTCCCCATCCCCAGTACCCTGTTATTAGGCGGATGATCTTGGTTGTGTAAATTAATTTTCAATTCACTTCAGGGGGAGCATTACAATGATTTATCCAACATCGGGGTGGAGGAAAGTGTTAGGAGGATTTTAGCAATCTGAGAAACAAAATCAATTTGTTCTGATTATCTCCGCAGCGGAGCAGGAATGGGAGCAGACTGAAGTAAGATCATGAGACTGGGTTTTTGGGGGGCTGCAGGCATTCCATGGAGATGCACTGCTAGGAGATGCCTTTGGAACTGGGAAGAGCCTAGGATGGCCACCCATTGCTGGATGTGTCTGTCTAAACCCAGACCCCTTCAGTGGCGGGAGAGGAAGCAGAGGGGTTTAGTGGAAAGAACAGAGGCCCGTGAGTCAGAGGACCTGGATTCTAATCCCAACTTCACCACTTACCTGCTGAGTCACCTTGGGCAAATCACTTAACTGTTCTGTGCCTCAGTTCCCTCATCTGCAAAATGGGGATTCAATCTCTATTCTTCTTCCTACTTAGAATGGAAGCCCCATTTGGGACCTGATTATTTTTTAATCTATCCCAGCTCTTAGTACAGTGTTCGACACAAGGTAAATGCTTAATAAATAACACAATTTATTATTATCATTATTATTATTATTGTTGTTAATATCTGTGACTTTTAAAAAAATAACTTTAATAATAATAATAATAATAACTTTAATAACTTTTTTTCAAACTTTTAGACTGTGAGCCCACTGTTGGGTAGGGACTGTCTCTATGTGTTGCCAATTTGTACTTCCCAAGCGCTTAGTACAGTGTTCTGCACATAGTAAGCGCTCAATAAATACGATTGATGATGACGATGATGATGTGAGGGTACCAGAGAGGCATGGGAGTGGATGGGCACTGATTACCTGCTAAGTGATAACCAAGATCCTTTTGGAAGAATAAAAACAAAGCAGCAAAGTACAGTGCCAATTGATCTCTCCCAGGAAAATGCGCTAACCATCAAAATGCCAAAGTTTAGCTGGACTAACACTAGTGCATGGGCCACTAAGTTGCCATCCCAAATGTGAGTCAAAGCAGGGAAGTAGGCAATGAGGAAACGGGAGCATGCGGTTGGTCAATTCATTCATTCATTCAATCGTATTTATTGAGCGCTTACTGTCTGCAGAACACTGGCAGGTGATTAGCTCAAGAGTCCAGCACAGATGTAAACTGCACTCTCCTAACTCCAGTGAAAAAGGTTGGGGTTTGGAGAATAGCCATTGCATGCTTTTCCTGACCTCCTTCCTGGTGTTGCTGTAAGTTATAATTCTGTTCCCTTTCGGCCAGCATCTCTCCCCTCTCAGATTTTCCTGTTGGTGTGAATCTGGGATGGTCTGCTCAGCCCTCTAGACTGTAAGCTTGTTGTGGGCAGGGAATGTGTCTGTTATATTGTTATATTGTACTCTCCCAAGAGCTTAGTACAATGCTCTTCACACAGTAAGTGCTCAACAAATATGATTGATTGAACGGACGGAGTTGTAGGAAGACAAATCAAAGGCTGCCAATCTTGAGGGGAGAGACACTGAAGTAACCTATTAATCACTCCTGGAGAAGCCAGCTCTCCTGATGATGGCATTAGGTGGAGCTTAGCCAATTGCAGCATCAGGTCAACTTAAAGGGGAGATCAGAACCACCAGTTAGAACTGGGTGAGAGGTTGAATAATAATAATTATGGTATTTATTATTTACTTCGTGCCAAGCACTGTGCTAAGTGCTGGGGTGGGTACAAAGAAATCAGGTTGGACACAGTTCCTGTCCTGCATAGGGCTCACAGACTTAACCCCCATTTTGCAGATGAGGTAACTGAGTCACAGAGAAGTGAAATGACTTGGCCAAGGCCACACAGCAGACAAATGGCAGAGCTGGGATTTAAACCCATGACCTTCTGAATCCCAGGCCCATGGTCTAGAGTGCTCCTGCCCGTTTGTTAAGAAGCAGCGTGGCTCAGTGGAAAGAGCCCGGGCTTTGGAGTCAGAGGTCATGGGTTCAAATTCCGGCTCCGCCAATTGTCAGCTGTGCGACTTTGGGCAAGTCACTTAACTTCTCTGCCCCATTTACCTCATCTGTAAAATGGGGATTAAGACTGTGAGCCCCATGTGGGACAACCCAATCACCTTGTAACCTCCCTAGCACTTAGAACAGTGCTTTGCACACAGTAAGTGCTTAAAAATGCCATTATTATTATTATTATTAACTGAAGAAGAATCCTGTGGTTTGGGGATGGAGAATAATCTATGTGTAGATTCTTCCAAGAAGAGAAAAGATAAGTCGACGTTACTAGCTTTGGGATAACCCAGAGTAAATTAAGACTAATTTCAGACAAGAAATCATCTGTGGCTAAGACAGGATTTTCTTGGAAAATCTCTATTGCCTAGTTATTGTGCCTATTTGTTTCTACTTGCCCTTTCCAACTGAGACATGTTTAAGATTCTAACCTGGATAGTTTGTTAAGAATAGTAACTGTGTTTACAGTTTTATTTTAGAAAGAGTATTGTCTGTGAAAGCCATGCTTAGTACAGTGCCTGGCACATAGTAAGAGCTTAACAAATACCATTATTATAATTATTTCTTATTTATTAATAATAAAAACACTATTTTGCGGAAGGAATGGAAGAAATTGGCTTTCTTTCCCAACTAGTTGCTGAATTGACAGGGCTCAAGTGAGCAGAAAATCCACTGAAAACTTCCCATGCCTCTCGGGATTCTAAATGAAATGAATAGAAAATTAAATTACCTGGGAATTTTAGGGAGCCCAAACCAGAACCATGTCCCCATGAAGCAAAGCTATCCTCTTAACTGAGATGGGTCTAATCAAGGAAGATTGAGAGGATTTTTTTTCTGTGGCATTTAAGTGCTATGTGCCAGTCACTGTACTAAGTGCTGGGGTAGATACAAGATAATCAGGTTGGACACAGTCCCTGTCCCACAGTCTTAATCCCCATTTTACAGATGAGGTAATTGAAGCCTAGAGAAGTGAAATGACTTGGTCAAGGTACCACAATAAGCAAGTGGAGGAGCTGGGGCTCCCAGACCTGGGCTCTATCCATTAGGCCACGCTGTTTAGCGTGGCTCAGTGGAAACAGCTCGGGCTTTGGAGTCAGAGGTCATGGGTTCAAATCCCAGCTCTGCCAATTGTCAGCTGTGTGACTTTGGGCAAGTCACTTAACTTCTCTGTGCCTCAGTTACCTCATCTGTAAAATGGGGATGAAGACTGCGAGCCCCCCATGGGGCAACCTGGTCACCTTGGAACCTCCCCAGCACTTAGAACAGTGCTTTGCACATAGTAAGTGCTTAATAAATGCCATTATTATTATTATTATTTGCAGTCTGGCATGGGGAATCTGAGAGTCTTTGAGTTTTGGGTTAACAATGCCCCTCCTGTTCTCTTCTCTCTGTGACATGACCAGTCCCACAGGGAACCAGAAGTGACTTTGTCTCTCAATGTTTCCCAGCAAATGCAGCAAAACATTACTGATGTTGAATCTGAGGTAAAATTTCCTCCTGAAATGATGTAGACCACCATAGAGTCAGTAGTTGGGGAAGCAACCACGAATTAATTAATCAGTGGTATTTACTGTATGCACAGCACTGTTTTGAGCACTGGGACAGTACAGTATTCATTCATTCAATCATATTTATTGAGCTCTTAGTGTGTGCAGAGCACTGTACTAAGCTAGGCACAATCTACAAGGATCTTACAGTCAAGAGTGGGGACAGACATTGAACCAAAAACAGACAGGGGAAATTGCAAAGTATAGGATATGTACCTAAATGCTGTGGGGCTGAGGGTAGGGTGAATATAAAGTGCTTAAAAGGTGCTGATCTAAGTACTTAAGCGAAACAGAAGGGAGAGGGTGAGTAGGGGAAATGAGAGCTTAGTCAAAGGAGGTCTCTTGGTGGAGTTGTGATCTTAGAAGGGCTATGAAAGTGGGAAGAGTGGTGGTAACCTGCATATTAAGGGGGAGGGAGGATATGGAGAAGGGGTCAGCAATGAGATAGATGAGATAGAGGTACAGGGTTGAAGTAGAAAAGCAGCGAGGTAAGTTGGGAGGGGGAGAGCTGATTGAGTGATGGTAAGTTTCTGTTTGATGCAGAGGTAGATGGGCAACTACTGGAGCTTCTTGAAGATGGTGAGACATGGACTAAATGTTTTTTAGAAAAATGATCTGGGCAACAGAGTGAACTAAGGATTGGAATGGAGAGAGACAGGAGAGGTAATGAGGAGACTGATGCAGTAGACAAGGTGAGAAAAAAGTGGCTGGATGGGGAGGGTGACAGTTTGGAGAGGTCACAGGGGCCCCAGTGGGTCACTGGGATCCTCCAGCTCTTGGTCCCAGCCTTGGGCTTTGAGTCTGGTTAAGTTTCAGGCCCTGGTAAACTAGCCAGGCCACTTGCAGATACTCCACTCCTAATGTTAGTTCTGCCTGAAGAGCCGATACCCGAGGTCTGCCATGGCCACCAATCAATCAATCAAGCAATCGATCAAGCTATCACATCTTCCCTCAGGCTTTATCCCTGCCCTGCCTGGAGGGGTCTTGCTGGCATTTCCCCAGAGCCTTGAACTGGGAGGCTGGAAAGGGAAGGCATCAAGTGGTGACCTCTGCCCCACTGCAGTGGTGTTCCTGAGTGTTTAGTATAGGGCCATTGGATGTACCTACACAAATATGTTCATTTCCTCTTCTCCCACTCCTTTCTGCCTCACCCTTGCACTGGTTTTGCTCTCTTTATTCACCCCTCCCTTGGCCCCATAGCACTTATGTATCTGTAATTGATTTATTCCTTCATTCCATCGTATTTGAGCACTTACTGTGTGCAGAGCACTGTACTAAGTGCTTGGGAGAGTACAGTACAACAATGAACAGACATATTGCCCACAACTAATTTGCAGTCTAGAGGGGGAGACAGATAATAATATAAATACATGAATTAGAGATATGTACATAAGTGCTGTGGGGCTAGGAGGGGTGATGAATAAAGGGAGCAAGTCAGGGTGACACAGAAAGGAGTGGGAGAAAAGGAAAGGGGGTTAAGTCAGGGAAGGCTTCTTGGAGGAGATGTACCTTCAATAAGGTTTTGAATGGGCGGAGAGAAATTGTCTGTCGGATTTGAGGAGGGAGGGCATTCCAAGCCATAGGGAGGATGTGGGCTAGGGGTTAGTGGTGAGATACACAAGATCGAGGTACAGTGGGAAGGTTAGCATTAGAGGAGTGAAGTATGTGGGCTGTGTTTTAGTAGGAGAATAGTGAGGTGAGTTAGAAAGGAGCAAGGTGACTGAATGCTTTAAAATCAATGGTGAGGAGTTTTTGTTTGATGCAAAGGTGGATGGGTGACCCCTGGAGTTTCTTAAGGAGGGAGGGAACATGGCCTGAAAGTTTTTGTAGAAAAATGATCCAGGCAGGAGAGTGGAGTATGGACTGTAGTGGGAAGAGACAGGAGGCTGAGAAGTCAGCAAGGAGGCTGATAGAATAATCATGGCAGGAGTGGGTAAGTGATTGTATTAACATGGTAGCAGTCTAGAGTCTTCCCCTCTAGACTGTAAGATCGTTGTGGGCAGGGAACATGTCTACTAACTCTGTTATATTGTTATTTCCCAAACACTTGGTACTGTGCTCTGCACAAAGTAGGTGCTCAATAAATATGACTGATTGAATGAGTGGACCACTGGGCAGGAAATCCATGTGTGTGTACATCATCCACCCCAAAACCCTGCTCTGCTCCTAACCATCGCTTCCTCACAACTCTTCTCCCGGAGACTCATTGTTCACACCATTTTCCTCCCAGGAATGAACTCCTCTCTCAACTTTATAAACCAACATCCCTTCCCTTTTTCAGAATTCTCCTAAAAATCCTCCTTTTCCAGGGAGACCACCCCTGTTTATTACTCCACCCTGTCCCTCTACCCAAATACGATCCCAATCATGTAAACTCCTTGTTAGCAGGGAGCGTGCCTACCAACTCTATTGTGCTGTGTGTTGTGCTCTCCCAAGAAGTACAGTTCTCTGTAAATGGTAAGTGCTCAAGAAAGCAGCATGATCTAATGGATACAACACAGGCCTGAGAGTCAGAAGGACCTGGGTTCTAATCCCTGCTCTGCCACTTGTCTGCTCTGTGACCTTGGGCAAATCACTTAACTTCTCTGTGCCTTAGTTACCTCATCTGTAAAGTGGGGATTAAGACTTTGAGCCCCATGTGAGACAGGGACTGTGTCCAACCAAATTACCTTGTATCTACCCAAACACTTAGTACAGTGTCTGGCACATAGTAAGCTATTAACAAATACCATAAAAAATACGACTGACTGATGCCATCCCCTCAGCATTCACATAATTATCTGTTTGTTACTGACTTATGTATTCACTCATGTTTATTCATTCATTCAGTCAAATTTATTGAGTGCTTACTGTGTGCAGAACACTTTACTAAGCACTTGATGTTTACTGGTTTACCGCCAACTTCTGTACAATCTTTTCACGCCTCCTACTTCTTGAGGGCAGGGACCACGTCTTCAACATTTATGGGTTTGGGTTTTTTTTAACAGAATTTGTTGAGCACTTACTAAGTATGATGCACTATAGTAAGCACTGGGATAGATAATCAGGTTGGACACTATCCCTGTTCCACATGGGGCTCACGGTCTCAATCCCCATTTTCCAGATGAGTGAACTAAGGCATGGAGAAGTTAAATGATTTGCCCAAGTTTACACAACGGACAGGTGGCGGAGCTGGGATTAGAACCCAGGTCCTGCTGATTGCCAGGCCTGGGCTCTATCCACTAGGCCACGATGCTTCCCAATCTCCTAGTACTGCCCAAGTAGGTGCCCACTATAACACCCTGAATGCTGTGGTAGCTTAATGTTTATAATAATAAATAATGATGGCATTTAGCAAGTGCTTACTATGTGCAAAGCACTGTTCTAAGCACTGGGGAGGTTACAAAGTGATCCAGCTGTCCCACGTGGGGCTCACAGTCTTAATCCCCATTTTACAGGTGAGGGAACTGAAGCCCAGAGAAGTTAAGTGACTTGCCCAAAGTCACACAGCTGACAATCGGTAGAGCCAGGATTTGAACTCATGACCCATGACCTCTGACTCCAAAGCTCATGCTCTTTCCACTGAGCCACACTGCTTCCCAATACTTGTCAGGGAGCGCATCGAGCTCGTTGTGGGCAGGGAATGTGTCTGTTTATTGTTGTCTTGTACTCTCCCAAGTGCTTAGTACAGTGCTCTGCACATAGTAAGTGCTCAACAAATGCGATTGAATGAATAATAACGCCTAATGATGGGCAAGTGGAAATGCCATATCTAGCAAAAATGCAGAATATGGAAGCCCCAACTATAAGTAATGGAATGATGTTAGCTCTTTTACACTCCCCAAATCCATTATCAAAGCTGTCAGAAGAATAGAAGCTAACAGGATTTCAAATAAGAGAAATGAAAAATGCATTGACGAATACTTATCTCTTGATCCTCTCTGAATCTAAAGTAGAAATTGACACCCTGACTCGAGAAACAATCACATTTAAATACCCTGCATGGAGTGGGGAAAGGAAGGAGGGTGGTGGGTAGAGGGGTGAGAGTAGCGGGTTGATGAGTGATTTTTTTTCTCATTTCAAGTAGGTAACATAAACCTTTCTAAAGTCTGTAGATGTCCCCCACACAAACCTTACAGTGCAGCTGCTGGAGAATAGAAATCCAATTAGACCATTCATTCATTCAATCATATTTATTGAGCACTTACTGTGTGCAGAGCATTGTACTAAGCACTTGGGAAGTACAAGTCGGCAACATATAGAGACGGTCCTTACCCAACAATGGGTTCACAGTCTAGAAGGGGGAGACAGACATGGCCTAGTGGATAGAGCATGGTCCTGAGAGTCAGAAGGACCTGGGCTCTAATCCCTGCTCTGCCACTTGTCCCCCTCTCCATCCCCCCCATCTTACCTCCTTCCCTTTCCCACAGCACCTGTATATATGTATATATGTTTGTACATATTTATTACTCTATTTATTTATTTATTTATTTATTTTACTTGTACATATCTATTCTATTTATTTTATTTTGTTAATATGTTTGGTTTTGTTCTCTGTCTCCCCCTTCTAGACTGTGAGCCCACTGTTGGGTAGGGACTGTCTCTATATGTTGCCAACTTGTACTTCCCAAGCGCTTAGTACAATGCTCTGCACCCAGTAAGCGCTCAATAAATACAACTGATTGATTGATTGATTGATTGATTGCTCTGTGCACCTGGGCAAGTCACTTCAGTTCTCAGTGCCTCAGTTCCCTCATCTGCAAAATGGGGATTGAGTCTGTGAGCCCTATGTCAGACAGGGACTATGTGCAACCTGATTAGCTTGCTTATACCCCCAGAGCCTGGCACATAGTAAGCGTTTAACAAGTACCACAAGTCTTCTTATTATTACAGTTATTAATGCTGCCACTTTAAATTTTTTAAAAATACATGGCAACCCAACCATTTCCAAGAATTTTGCCCCTGATAGGCAGTGTGGCTCAGTGGAAAGAGCACTGTCTTGGGAGTCAGAGGTTGTGGGTTCGAATCCCAGCTCTGCCACTTGTCAGCTGTGTGAACTTGGGCAAGCCACTTAACGTCTCTGGGCCTCAGTTCCCTCATCTGTAAAATGGAGATTAAGACTGTGAGTCCCACGTGGGACAGCCTGATTACTTTGTATCCCTCCCCCAGTGCTTAGAACAGTGCTTTGTACATAGAAAGTGCTTAACAAATACCATCATTATTCTTATATGCACCTTTCGATCAGAGACTCTATACAACAGTAGGTCCTAGCCTAAGAGATCTGGACACTCATGTTGGGAAAAAAGATATGAAGCCCAGAAAGAGGAAAAGCTCTGCTACTTCCTCTCTTTCAAAGTTTGGACTAATGAAGCTCTTAATGCATGCAAATTTGTCATTTCTTAGATGGTTGAAGAAGCTATAATTCTCTCCACTCTGCTATTTAAACTAGTTTTACCCTTGCTGAGACAGCTTGGATGTGGACTTTCTGTTCGCCTCATAAACCATCATCTGAAGCTCCATTAATCTCAACTCTAACCTCCCTCTAGACTGTAAGCTCGTTATGGGCAGGGAATGGTTGGTGAGCCCACAACAATTTTCTTTACCAGTGACTGTCTGTGATCCTGCAGACAACAACCAAGAAGAAACTTGTGAAGGAACTGGGGTGCTCTACTTCAGGATGGGTCATTGCTGGCCTGAGGGGTCAGGGCACAGCGGGAGATGTGGCCTTCTCTCCTTGCTTCATCCAGTAACGGCCGAAACAATCAATGACTGCACAGCTGTGGTCACAGCTGTGATGCCTAAGGCACATAAAAGGCAGTCACTTTGAATCAAGAGGAAGCAGAGAAGAAGAAGAGAGGAAGCAGCATTTGTGGGGAAGTGTTTGAAGGGGAAGCAGCACTGGGGAGAAGCAGTGTTTGGAGGGATTGAGTGTGAGGGACATGTTTCAGGGTAGCAGCGTGCGAAGGAGGCTTGCAGTGTCAGTAGTCTGAGTTGCCGGTAAGTTCTCCCAATCTTCTGCTGTGGGATTGGCAGAATGAGCTTCTCTTGAACAGCAGACTGGTACTGGACCCTTGATGGAATGAGTGAGAGTGTGCATGGTGGTAAAAACAACAGCAACTAGGGGTAGGGAAGAGAGCTGGCTGTAGTGTCAGTCAATCATATTTATTAAGCACTTACTCTGCGGGAGAGTACAATATAATAATAAACAGACACATTCCCTGCCACAACGAGCTGCGACGAAAGGTATTTCAACCCATACCATTCGTAAACCTCAGTACTTAGCTGGACTAAGCCCCAAAACTAAGCCCCCCTTTTCCTCTGCTCCTCCTCCTCTCCCCATCGCCCTGACTTGCTCCCTCTTGCTCCCACCTCCCCACCCAACAGCACTTGTGTGTGTATATATATATATGTACGTATTTATTATTCTATTTATATTATTAATGATGTGCATAAATTCTATTTATTCATATTAATGCCTGTTACTTGTTTTGATGTCTGTCTCCCCCCTCCTAGACTGTGAGCCCATTGTTGGGCAGCGATTGTTTCTATTTGTTGCTGAATTGTATTTTCCAAACACTTTACAGAGTTCTGGACACAGTAACCACTCAATATATATGATTGAATGGAGTAGACACAAGCTCGGGAGGAGACCTGTGAATGCAGAGATTGGAGGGACAGAATGGAAAACAGTTTTCCCTTTGACGGGTTTCTCCATCGAGGCCAAGTTTACTGTGCAGCTTGAATCTTGCTCTTCCAATGGGTGTTCGGGGCCCAGTCCTTGCTTCCATTGCAACCCACAGTGTTCAGGGAACGATTCCTGTGGAAACGTTCTGCACAAACACCAGAGGTGGTCTTCATTATAGTGATTTGAATCTTAGAATCCTTAATGAGCTTTCTCTGGAATTTGGGACGGGAGGATACATGAGAAATGAAGGCAGGTTTCTTTCTCTGTAACCAAAGGAAGTGGAATTGAGACTCACTGTCATCCTGCCCCTCACACAGGACAGGCTGCAGACAGTCAGCAAAATAATTGGGTGTCTCAAGGTGGCAATCAATTCGTTCATTCACTCAGTTGTATTTATTGAGTGCTTACTGTGTGCAGAGCACTGTACTAAGCGCTTGGGAAGTACAAGTTGGCAACATATAGAGACAGTCCCTACCCAACAGTGGGCTCACAGTCTAGAAGGGGGAGACAGAGAACAAAACAAAGCATATTAACAGAATAAAATAAATAGAATAAATATGTACAAGTAAAATAATAGAGTAATAAATACATACAAACATATATACAGGTGCTGTGGGGAAGGGAAGGAGGTAAGGTGGGGGGGATGAGGAGGGGGAGAGGAAGGAGGGGGCTCAGTCTGGGAAGGCTTCCTGGAGGAGGTGAGCTCTCAGTAGGGCCTTGAGGGAGGAAGAGAGCTAGCTTGGCGGATGTGCGGAGGGAGGGTATTCCAGGCCAGGGGGATGACGCGGGCCAGGGGTCGACGGCGGGACAGTCAGTCAATCAATGGTGTTTGCTGAATGCTAACTGTGTGCAGAGCATTGGGCTAAGGAATTGGGAGAGTATGTTACCACAGAGTTGATAGACACATTCTCTTCCCACAAGAAGCGTATAGTCTAGAGGGGGAGAGAGACATAAAAATAAATTTTAGTTATTTTCATAAGTGCTTTGGGACGGAGGTGGAGTGAATATTAGGTGGCTAAAGGGAACGATCCAAATCTTAGGCAATGGAATTGGGGAAATGAAGGCTTAATTGGGGAAGGCCTCTAGGAGGAGATGTGATTTTAATAAGGCTTTTGAAGGTAGGGAAATAATAATAATAATAATAATAATAATAATAATAATGATTATTTGTTAAGTGCTTACTTTGTGTCAGGCACTGCAATAAGCACTGGGGTGGATTCAAGCAAATCAAGTTGGACACAGTTCCTAGAGAAGCAACGTGGCTCAGTGGAAAGAGCACGGGCTTTGGAGTCAGAGGTCATGGGTTCAAATCCTGGCTCCGCCAATTGTCAGCTGTGTGACTTTGGGCAAGTCACTTCACTTCTCTGTGCCGCAGTGACCTCATCTGTAAAATGGGGATTAAGACTGTGAGCCCCCCGTGGGACAACCTGATCACCTTGTAACCTCCCCAGTGCTTAGAACAGTGCTTTGCACAAAGTAAGCGCTTAATAAATGCCATTATTATTAGTAGTAGTAGTAGTATTATGTGGGGCTCACAGTTTCAATCCCCATTTTACAGATGAGTTAACTGAAGCACAGAGAGGTGAAGTGACCTCATCTGTAAAATGGGGATTAAGACTGTGAGCCCCACGTGGGACAACCTGATCACCTTATATCCTCCCCAGCGCTTAGAACAGTGGTTTGCACATAGTAAGCACTTAACAAATGCCATCATTGTTATTATTATTATTATTGTTAAGTGACTTGCCCAAGGTCACAGTGGTGGTCTGTCGTATATGAAGGGGAGGGAGTTCCAGGCCAGACAGAGGACATGATCCTATAGCAGAGTGAAGTAAGGACTGGAGTGGGGAGAGACAGGAGGAAGGGAGATCCAGAACATTTCAGGCTTCTCCCAGCCCCAACCTGACTGCAGTTGGGAGAGGTCTCTGAAGGAGTTCCTGGCCGTTCCTCTGGGACTCGTGGGAAGAACAAAAATTGTGAGGTCATCCCGTTGTGGGGTGGGGAGGGTACATTTGCACCCCAGCGTTCTTCATCTATGGGAAGGCAGTAGAATGGACCACATTTGTCAGAATGAGGGGGTAGTTACCGCTTAGCAGTAATAATGATAATAATGATGTTATTAGTTAGGCACTTACTATGTGTTAAGCACTGTTCTAAGCACTAATAATAATAATAATGGCATTTATGAAGCGCTTACTATGTGCAGAGCACTGTTCTAAGTGCTGGGGAATTTACAAGGTGATCAGGTTGTCCCCTGTGGGGCTCACAGTGTTAATCCCCGTTTTACAGATGAGGTAACTGAGGCCCAGAGAAGTTAAGTGACTTGCCCAAAGTCACACAGCTGACGAGTGGTGGAGCCAGGATTTGAACCCATGACCTCTGACTCCAAAGCCCAGGCTCTTTCCACTGAGCCACGCTGCACTGGGGTAAGTACAATCTGTAAGGTGGGACGCAATCCCTTTTTCACATGGGGCTCACAGTCTTAATCCCCAGTTTACAGATGAGGTAACTGAGGCCCAGAGAACTGAAGTGACTTGCCCAAGGACACAGCAGACAAGTGGTGGAGCTGAAATTAGAACCCAAGTCCTTCTGGCTTCCAGGCCCATCTATTCACTAGCACACAGTGCTTTCTTCTCCCACCCCTTTCTGCATCCCCCTTGTACTTGTCTGCAATATTCACCCCACCCAAAACCCCACAGCACTTATGTGCATATCGTTGTTATATATTATTACTTATTTATTCGTGTTAATGTCTGTCACCCCCTCTAGACTGTAAGCTTGTTATGGGTAGAGAACGTGTCTGCTAATTCTGTTGTATTCTTCCAAGCACTTAATACAGTGCTATACATACAGTAAGTGCTCAATAAATAACTAATAAATAACTAATTGCCTCAGTTACCTCATCTGTAAAATGAGAATTAAGACTGTGAGCCCCCTGTGGGACAACCTGATCACCTTGTAACCTCCCCAGGGCTTAGAACAGTGCTTTGCACATAGTAAGTGCTTAATAAATGCCATTAAAAAAAATAACATTGATTGATTCTCTTCCCTTATTTCCCCTTTCCTCCCTGACTTTCCTTCTCTTGCCACCCTTCCAGGGAGCAGCATGACCTAATGAATAGAGCACAAGCCTGGGAGTCGGAAGACCTGGGTTATAATCCCGGCTAAACCACTTGTCTGCTGTGTGATTTTAGGTGAGTCACTTAATTTCTCTGAGCCTCAGTTACCTCATCTGTAAAATGGGAATTCGGATTGTGAGCCCCAGGTGAGATAGGGAAGGTGTCCAACCTGATTAGCTTGTATCTACCCCGGCGTTTAGGGCCGTGCTTGGCACATAGTAAGCACTTAACAAATACCACCATCATCATCATCATTCCTGCACCAGTGCAATTGGCTCCAGAATGGTTGGGGCCAGGTGGGATTTGTGAATTGGGAGTCCTTCGCATTCTGAGGGTTCCATTAATTCATTCAATCATATACTGAGGACTTACTGTGTGCAGAACACTACACTAAGCACTTGGAAAATATGATAGAACAATAAACAGACACATGAGAGCCCGTTGTTGGGCAAGGATTGTCTCTGTTGCTGAGTTGTAATTTCCAAGCACTTTAGTACAGTGCTCTGCACACAATAAGCACTCAATAAATATGATTGAATGAATAAATCATATCATATTCATATTAAAGCAGCATGGCTCAGTGGAAAGAGCCCGGGCTTTAGAGTCAGAGGTCATGGGTTCGAATTCCGGCTCCACCACAAGTCTGCTGTGTGACCTTGGGCAAGTCACTTAACTTCTCTGAGCCTCAGTTACCTCATCTGTAAAAATGGGGATTAAGACTGCGAGCCCCACGTGGGACAACTTGATCACATTGTATCCCCCCCAGCGCTTAGAACAGTGCTTTGCACATAGTAAGCGCTTAACAAATGCCATCATTATTATCATTAAATGAATGAATTCCTTGCCCACAACGATCTTATTCATTCAATCGTGTTTATTAGAGCACTTATTGTGTGCAGAGCACTGTACTAAGCTAAGGGTCTAGAGTTTCCATTCTCCATATAGAGCAGAATAGCTGCTGGAAGCTCATGGACTGGAAGCTTCTAGACTGTGAGCCCACTGTTGGGTAGGGACCGTCTCTATATGTTGCCAAAAAGCGCTTAGTACAGTGCTCTTCACAAAGTAAGCGCTCAATAAATGCGATTGGATGAATGGAGGCCTTGGCCTCATTGGTGGGGTTCCGGCTTGGCAGAGAGAACTGAATGGTGGGCCCCATTTACATCCCAGCCTGAAAGCGGCTCTGCCATCAGGTTGTGTTTGCCTTGCTCTTTCTCTTCATGTCATCAAGCCCCAGCCTAGAGAGCAGCTGGTGCTTAGCGAAGCAGCAGTAGAGAAGGGAAACAACCCTCATGTTTGGATTCTATTTCTTTTGTCAGGAGGAGGCAGCTATTGGCTCTAGCAGAGGAACTCGGCTGTTGCGTATCTCTTGGCTCTACACACTGATTAACAGCACGGCAGCTCGGGCCTAATTGCATGTCCAGGTCCTACTGCAGGCAGAGCACTTTACCAAGGGATGGGGAGAGTACGGTAGAGGTGGAAGACACCGGCTCTGCCTGTGAGGGGCTTTCAATCAAAGGGAAAGGTTGTCGCTAAATAACGTACAAAATGGATGGAAGAAAATAATTCCAATAATAGCGGTCACATTTATGAGCATCCTTTTGGTGAGGGGCTCTATACTAAGTGCGTAGGTCATACAGAATAACAAAATGAAATGTTCCTTGTCCTCGAGGACCTCTCACTGTAATAAGGAAGACAAACATAAAAATATTGGCAATTAGAGAGGTCCAGAATAAAGTGGACACATATCCAGAAGGGCTGAGGAGGCAGGGGTTGGTTGAAGGGACGTTAAGGTCCAGTGTGCCCGGAGATACTGCTACTACTGATAGTAATAATAATGGCATTTGTGAAGCATTTACTATGTGCCAGATGCTGTTCTAAGCACTGGGGTAGGTACAAGATAATTGGGTTGGACACCGTCCCTGTCCCACATGGGGCTCACAGTCTTAACCCCCATTTTGCAGATGAGGTAACTGAGGCACAGAGAGGTGAAACGACTTGCCCAAGGTCACACAGCAGACAGGTGGCAGAGCTGGGGTTAGAGTCCTGGTCCTTCTGACTCCCAGGGCCGGGCTCTTTCTACTAGGCTAAGGAGATGAATCAGAAAAGGCTTATTGGAGGAGGTGGGATTTCTGGAAAGCTGGGTAGGTGGGGCAAGCCGGGGTCCATCTGTGGGGGGGGGAAGGAGGGAGTTCCAGGCTGGGGGAGTGGTGGGAACGAGGGGACAGAGGTGGGAGAAACGGGACACAGACCCAGTTGGAAGTTTGGCTCCGTAGGAATGGGAAGGTCGGTTGAGGAAGGTGGGGGAAGGGAGCTGATGGGTAAGGTGGGGACAGATGGCAGAGAGCCTGTAACCTGACAGAGAGTGAGTTTCAGGTTGATGTGAAGGGACCTGGGAAGCCAGCGGACAGTCTTGAAGAGAGGAAAGATGTGGTCCGGGCTGTGCTTCAGGCAGATGCTGCGGGTGGCTTCACCTTTAGGCTTGGACTCCTTATCCTCTTTGCTCTTTCTGGGGCACTGTCTCCTGGAGCCTTGCGGATAGGTTTTGTCCCACAGACCCGCCTTCACTCTATGGGGACTCCTTCATTTCAGAGCAGCTCTCAGTTTGAATTCCTGGTGTGGCTTAGTGGGTAGAGCCCAGGCCCGGGAGTCAGAAGGACCTGGGTTCTATTCCCAGCCCCGCCCCATGTCTGCTTCATGACTTTGGGCAATTCACTTAACTTCTCTGGGCCTCAGTTACCCCATCTGTAAGATGGGGATTGAGACTGTGAGCCTCATGTGGGACAGGGACTTTGTCCAACCTGATTTCTAGACTGTGAGCCCATGTTTGGGTAGGGACCGTCCCTACATGTTGCCGATTTGTACTTCCCAAGTGCTTAGTACAGTGCTCTGCACACGGTAAGTGCTCAGTAAATATGATTGAATTCAGTCGTATTTATTGAGCGCTTACTGTGTGCAGAACACTGTACTAAGTGCTTGGAAAGTACAATTCAGCAACAGATAGAGACAATCCCTACCCAACAACGGGCTCACAGTCTAGAAGGGGGAGACAGACAACAAAACAAGTAGACAGGCATCAGTAGCATCAAAATAGATAAATAGAATTGTAGATACATACACAGCATTAATAAAATAAATAGAATAATAAATATGTACAAATATACACAAGTGCTGTGGGACAGGGAAGGGAGGAGAGAGATGGAGGGAATGGGGCGATGGGGAGGGGAGGAGGAGCAGAGGAAAAGGAGGGCTCAGTCTGCTTGAGGGGTTGCATAATCCCCAGGTAAGAGGGAACCATACTCCTTTTTTCCATATCCAACAATGAATGGCTCTGAGTGAGCAACAATAACAGTAATTGTGGTGTTTAAGTGCTTATTATGTGCCAGGCACTGTACTAAGTGCCTGGGTGGGAATACAGGCAAATTTATTCATTCATTCAATTGTATTTATTGAGTGCTTACTGTGTGCAGAGCACTGTACTAAGCACTTGGGAAGTACAAGTTGGCAACATAGAGAGATAGTCCCTACCCAACAGTGGGCTCACAGTCCTGTCCCACATTGGATTTACAGTCTTAATCCCCATTTTGCAGATGAGGCACAGAGAAGTAAAATGACTTGCCTATGGTCACACAGCAGTGAAGTGGTGGAGTCAGAATTGGAATCCATGACCTTCTGACTCTCTATCCACTAAACCGTGCTGCTTCTCTCCCTCTAGACTGTGAGCTCATTTTGGGCAGAGATTATCACTCTTTATTGCTGTATTGTACTTTCCCAGGCACTTAGTACAGTGCTCTGCACATAGTAAAGGCTTAATAAATGTGACTGACTGAATGAATGAATATTTCTCTTCTTCAGTAAGCACTCACTATATGCAGAGCACTGTCCTAGGCCCAGTTGGTAGACATGACCCCTTTTCACGAGAAGCTGAAATCTATTGGGAAAGTCACAGAGGAGGACCCATAGAGTGTCACCTTTCTTTGTTCAATTCATCTTATCAGCATGGCGTAGTGGATAGAGTACAAGCCTGCGAGTTCGTGGATAGAGGTCATGGGTTCTAATCCCTGCTCCACCACTTGTCTACCGTGTGACCTTGGACAAGTCACTTCACTTCTGTGTCTCAGTTCCCTCATCTGTAAAATGGGGATTGAGACCGTGAGTCCCATGTGGGATGGAGATTGTGTCCAACCTGATTTGCTTGTATCCACCCCAGTGCTTAGTACAGTGCCTGGCACATAGTAAGCTCTTAACAAATACCACAGTTATTATTATTATCATTAACATTATTAAGTGTCTCCCTGACCCTGAAAACAACCAGGCCCTCATAGGATTCCAGGTAGCCTGCTTTTCAGGGTAAACCTCCTGTTTTCCTCTTGCAGGAGAGACTCACTTAATGGAAAATGATTTCTCGGTAAATACATTTTCATCCTTCATTTACTTGATTTTTCCCCTTTAAATAGGACAGCTAAGGATTTCATCATTTTGTCACCAATTTCTCCATTATGTTCCTGCTACTTCACACCCTCTCTCTACTTCTTCACCTCAACAACACTCCAAATGCATTAAACAGATTCAGCATCTTCCAAACTGAGCAGCTCCATTCTGGGGAAAGGGCACACAAGGATGATGAATTGGGTCACTGTATGGTGACAGTAGAAAAAGTCACCCAGTGCTGAACTTCTCCAGCCCAACTTTGCCCCAAGTCTATCTAATACTACTACTACTAATAATACTAATACTTCATGCTGCTGCCCGGATCATCTTTGTGCAGAAACGCTATAGGCATGTTACTCCCCTTCTCAAAAATCTCCAGTGGCTGCCAGTCAACCTACGCATCAAGCAAAACCTCCTCACTCTCGGCTTCAAGGCTGTCCATCACCTCGCCCCCTCCTTCCTCACCTCCCTTCTCTCCTTCTCCAGCCCATCCCGCACCCTCCACTCCTCTGCCGCTAACCTTCTCACTGTACCTCATTCTCAACTGTCCCACTGTCAACCCCCAGCCCACGTCCTCCCCCTGGCCTGGAATGCCCTCCCTCTGCACATCCGCCCAGCTAACTCTCTTCCTCCCTTCAAAGCCCTACTGACAGCTCACCTCCTCCAAAAGGCCTTCCCAGACTGAGCCCCCTTTTCCTCTCCTCCTCCCCACCCCCCTGCCCTACCTCCTTCCCCTCCCCACAGCACCCGTATGTATGTTTGTACAGATTTATTACTCTATTTATTTTACTTATACATATTTACTATTCTATTTATTTTATTAATGATTTGTATATAGCTATAATTCTATTTATTCTGATGGTATTGACACCTGTCTACTTTTTTTGTTTTGTTGTTTGTCTCCCCCTTCTAGACTGTGAGCCCACTGTTGGGTAGGGACCATCTCTATATGTTGCCAACTTGTAGTTCCTAAGCGCTTAGTACAGTGCTCTGCACACAGTAAGTGCTCAATAAATACGATTGAATGAATGAATGAAGAATAATTGTACTAAGTGCTTACGATGTGCCAAACACTGTTCTAAGCACTGAGGTAGATATAACTTAATAGCAGCATGGCTCAGTGGAAAGAGCACAGGCTTGGGAATCAGAGGTCATGGGTTCTAATTCCGGCTCCGCCACTTGTCAGCTGTGTGACTTGGGCAAGTCACTTAACTTCTCTGTGCCTCAGTTACCTCATCTGTAAAATGGGGATTAAGGCTGTGAGTCCCATGTGGGACAACCTGATTACCTTGTATCCCCCCAGGGCTTAAAATGGTGCTTGGCATATAGTAACACTTAACAAATTCCATCATTATTATTATTATTAGAGTTGGATGTGGGCCCTGTCCCACGTCGAATCCCCATTTTCCAGATGAGGAAACTGAGACCTAGAGAAGTTAAGTGACTTGTCCAAGGTTATGGAGCTGGCAAGTGGCTGAGCCAGTATTAGAACACAGGTCCTCTGACTCCCGGACATGTGCTCTGTCTACGAGGCCATACTGTACCTCTGCCCTTGGGATGTCTCCCTTCAGTCCCTTCCTTCGTAGGCTCAGGGGAGGAGAGAGCATGAATCTGCTAGCATGGCCCTGGGTATCCATCCCCCATACAATCATCTCTGCCAGTCTCCCCCTTCTAGACTGTGAGCCCACTGTTGGGTAGGGACTGTCTCTATATGTTGCCAACTTGTACTTCCCAAGCGCTTAGTACAGTGCTCTGCACACAGTAAGCACTCAATAAATACGATTGAATGAATGAATGAGACCCTGTGTCTTCCTCACAGCCTCACGCTCTGAGGATGAGGAAGGGAAGAAAGGAGGACCCACAGGACCAGAGGAGGGACAGGGACAGACTGATGGTAACACAGACAGAAAGATGGATGCTTCACAGAGACAGATAATCATGCAGGTGGTCTGACAGGCAGATACAAATATACTGGTAGAAATAATACTACTAATTATAACTGTGGTATTTGTTGAGCACTTAGTATGGGCCAAATTACTAAATGCTGGAGTAGATCCAAGATAGATCAGGTGGACACAATCCCTGACCCACTTGGGGCTCACAGTCAAAGTTAGAGGGAGAAATCAGGTACTGAATCCCTCAGAAGTGGAAACTGAGGTACAGAGCAGTTAAGGGAGTTGGCTCAGATTGTACAGGCAAAGAATTACAGATTACAGAAAAGTGCCAACACTTCATAGTGTAGTAGATAATGTACGACAAGAAGACAGATACACAGACAGGTAGGATAACCAACAGAATGCCAGACAGACACCAGAACAAATTCAAGAATGCTTGTGGAAATAATAGGCAACAGGATCTCATGCAGAATCTGTGAGCCCATCTTCTAGACTGTGAGCCCGTTGTTGGGTAGGGACCACCTCTATATGCCGCCAACTTGTACTTCCCAAGTGCTTAGTACTGTGCTCTGCACACAAAAAGTGCTCAATAAATATGATTGAATGAATGAGTGTGTGGCAGTAGTAGGATAAATCCCTGACCCACAGATTAGCACCGAGAAGTGACCCATGGGCTGTCAATCAATCAATCAATCAATCGTATTTATTGAGCGCTTACTGTGTGCAGAGCACTATTCTAAGTGCTTGGGAAGTACAAGTTGGCAACATATAGAGACGGTCCCTACCCAACAGTGGGCTCACAGTCTAGAAGGGGGAGACAGAGAACAAAACATATTAACAAAATAAAATAAATAGAATAGATATGTACAAGTAAAATAAATAAATATGTACAAACATATATACATATACAGGTGCTGTGGGGAAGGGAAGGAGTTAAGGCGGAGGGATGGAGACAGGGAGGAGAGGGAGGAGGGAGCTCAGTCTGGGAAGGCCTCCTGGAGGAGGTGAGCTCTCAGTAGGGCCTTGAAGGGCACTTCTCCCTAGATCCAGCTGTAAAAACATCAATCCACGCAGGTCTTAAAAACAGTAAACTGAACCTGGGGATGATTTTCGTGCTGAAGCAGAACACAAATGAGATAGAATGCCTTTAATCAGGTTGACTGTGAAACTTCACTCTTTCCCTCCAACGCCATCCTCTAATACTGTGGAAGGAAATATTTTGCTGTTTCAAAACTTCTTAATGCTTTCTGTCAAATGCACAATGCTTTATTGTACGTTGAGCATTTAAGATTTTTTTTAAAGAAAAAATCATTTTTCTTGATACAAGATGTAATTTGTGTACTAAATTGGAAAGAGGAACATTTTGGAGAAGATTGAAAACCCTTCACTTGAGAAATATTTCAAATATGGTTCACTAATCACAGTAAGTCTTATCCAGAATAAAGGATTGAGCTCTTTCTTGGTGGGAAAGGAGAATCAATAAGTCAATCAATGGTATTTACTGAGCAATAACTGTGCAGAGCACAATACTAAGCATTCATCTCTAGACTGTAAGCTCATTATGGGCAGGGAAAGTGTCTACTAACTCTTCTATATTGTACTCTCTCAAGTGCTAAATACAGTACTTTGCACACAGTCAGTGCTCAATAAATATGATTGAATGAGTGAATGTTTAGAACAGTGCTCTGCACGCAGTAGATGCTTAATAAATATGATTAATCGATTGATTGAGTACAATTCAACAGAGTTGTTGACACAATTCCTGGGCATAATCAATCAGTGAATGGTATTTATTGAGCACTTACTCTGTGATGAGCACTGAACTAAGGCCTGGCAGAGAATGATATAGTAGAGTCAAGGGACAAGGAGCTTACAGTCTAGAGAAAATGATGATTGAATGATTGAGAAGCAGGATGGCCTAGTGGAGTCAGAAGGATCAGGATACTAATCCTAGCTCTACCACTTGTCTGCTGTGTGATCTTGGGCAAATCACTTAACTTCTCTGTGCCCAGTTACCTTATCTTTAAAATGGGGATTAATACTATGAGCCCCATGTGGTATATGGATTGTATCCAAGCTGATTAGCTTGTATCTACCCCAGCACTTTCCAATTCCTGGCACAAAGTAACTGCTTAACAAATGCCATTTAGAAAAAAAAAAACATTCCCAAGGGTAGAGCTGAAGGTCATGGGAAATAGTGAATTTCTTCTGGGAAGGCATGCTGCTGGGAGAAAAATTGGAACATGGGGTTTCTACATTAACTAACTTTGTAATGGTTCAGAATTCTGAAATCATTATTTCTAGGTAGTCAAATCTGCTTAAATAAATTAAGATTCATCAGTCAACCAAAAGCCCAACATCATTAATCTATTCTCCTTTCCCCTACCAGTTTCACTGACTGCTTTATAGAGAATGAGTTTTCTGATACCAAACTTTTATCTAAGAAAGAGGAATATGTATGTCTAATTAAACTTCCAGTCAACTCTCAATTATCCCTGATGGGTTTATAATGATAATAATTGTTGTATTAAGACTATTCTATGTACCAGGCACTGCACTATGGACTGGGGTAAATATGATTCATTCAGGCAGTCAGTCTTATTTATTGAGCATTTACTGTGTGCAGAACACTGTACTAAGCACTTGGGAAGTACAAGTCAGCAACATATAGAGACGGTCCCTACCCAACAATGGGCTCACATTCTAGAAGGGGTAGACAGACAATAAAACATGTAGACAGGTGTCAAAATCATCAGAACAAATAGAATTATAGCTATATGCTCATCATTAACAAAATAAATGGAATAGTAAATATGTACAAGAAAAATAAATAGAGTAATAAATCTGTACAAACATATATACAGGTGCTGTGGGAGGGGAAGGAGGTAGGGCGGGGGGATGGCGAGGAGGAGAGGAGAAAGGGGGCTCAGTCTGGGAAGGCCTCCTGGAGGAGGTGAGCTCTCAGTAGGGCTTTGAAGAGAGAAGAGAGCTAGCTTGGCGGATGTGTAGAGGGAGGGCATTCCAGGCCCGGGGAAGGACGTGGGCCAGTGGTCGACAGCGGGACAGGTGATAACAAGGCCCACTGAGGAGGTTAGTGGCAGAGGAGTGGAGGATGCAGGCTGGACTGTAGAAGGTGGGAAGGGAGGTGAGGTAGGAGGGGGCGAGGTGATGGACAGCCTTGAAGCTGAGAGAGAGGTGTTTTTCCTTGATTTGTAGGTTGACAGGCAGCCACTAGAGATTTTTGAGGAGGGGAGTAACGTGCCCATAGTGCTTCTGTACAGAGATAATCCAGGCAGCAGGGTGAAGTATTGCCTGAAGTGGGGAGAGACAGGAGGGTGGGAGATCACAGAGGAGGCTGATGCAATCAGACACAGTCACCATCCCACACGGGCTCACAGTCTGAGGGATTTGGAGAACAAATATTGAATCATCATTGTACAGATGAGGAAACTGAGGCACAGAGAAGCAATGTGACTTGCACAAGGTTCTGCCATAGCAGGAAAGTGGCAAAGCCAGGATTACTGCCCAGGTTCTCTGACTCCCAGGCATTTTCCACTAGGCAAACCTGCTTCTCATTAATCACTGATCTGCTGTGGGGATTATCCCTGGTTGCTGTCCAAACCCACCTGCCTTTGACATCTCTCACAGTGAGTTCCTGCCACCCACAACAGCCTCCTATGGTCCAAACCAGAATTGGCATGGGCCAGTTTGGCATCAAAGTCATCTTTGAGGGATGGGTGTTGTATTACTACCCATCCCTCCCCTTTTCTCTGCTACTGGCGGTAGTTAGGTAATAGCTACCAAGTTGGAAAAATGGAAAATTCCAGGGGCTGACAACAGTAACAAGAAGAGGCCGATGAAAGCCTCTGCTTCCATCTCCAGGATTACATTTATACCAAGGTCCATTTGGTGCACGATGGAAGCACTGAATAAATGATGAGGCTGCTGCAGCTGATGGTGGACATGATGGGAAGGCTGAGAATGCCACCGCAGATTCAGTTTTTCTTAGTTCTCTTCATTACCCCAACATTCCTGACAAGCCTAAAGTAAAAATACTGTAACCTATAATGAAAGCTCTAATACAGCGACAGTGACTGATGGGCTTTTTATAGGGACAGAGCACAGCTGATCAATGGGATGGAGTATTTCCGTATCTTTGAGTTTCTTTGAAAACACTGGGCGCATTTCCGGCTGCAGCGGGACTCCAGTTAACTGGAGGCTATTTTCTCGGTGTCCTAGTGCTTTCTTCCCTTAATGAACACACCTCCTGGGGAAGCCAAGAGGGTAAATTTAGTGATAGGCTTAGAGTTGGCCCTTGAAGCTCACTTATCCAATCTGGTTTCTGCACTATTCAGGTAGTAAAAGATGCGGGGAGCATGTGCAGGCAGTTCCTGTGCAATTATGAGCTTTGGAAGGGAACAAATGTCTGACTCTGGCTGAATTTGAGAGCCTCACAGAACTTAGGAGTCGCATGGAGTAGTGGAGAGAGCACGAGGCTGGGAGTAAGAAGTTTATGGGTCCTAATCCCAGCTCCGTCATTTGTCTTCTGTGTGACCTTGGGCAAGTCACTTCGCTTCTTTGTGCCTCAGTTACCTCATCTGTAAAGTAGGGATTGCGATTATGAGCCTCACGTGGGACAAGGACTGTGTCCAGCCCAATTTGCGTGTATCCATCCCAGGGCTTGGACAGTGCCTGACACGTAATAAGTGCTTAACAAATGCCAGAATGATGATTATTATAATTATTGATTAAAAGTGGTCTGTGTGGGTGCCCTCCAGGTGCCCAGGTGCCCTGAGTTTATCTGATCTTTGACTAGCTGGGAGCAAGATGAATGCATTGCCACTCGGGATACTTACCCCACAGATCATCCAAGGGGCAGGGGTGGCACTCCATGTTCACTTAGTAAGGGAGAATGAGGGGAATGTCTTTTCATTCATTCATTCAATCGTATTTATTGAGCGCTAACTGTGTGCAGAGCACTGTACTAAGCGCTTGGGAAGTACAAGTTGGCAACATTTAGAGATGGTCCCTACCCAACAGTGGGCTCACAGTCTAGAAGGGGGAAAGGTCTATTTTCTTATTTCTTTTCTGTGGGCAATATTAGGGTCTCTTAATGTAAATGAATTATTCACTATTGACATGTGAGTGGTGTTTTAGTTCCCTACACCAGATCAATCAACTGTTCATGCTTTTAAAATTGGTCCCTTCTTTCTACCCCCTCACCCCTCAAAAAAGGCAAAAGGCTCTGGATTCAATATTTGGGGACTTTCAGTAAATACTTTCTTCCTCTGCCTGGATGGGTATGGTACAGCCTGTGCTTCTTTGGGACAAATTCTGAGAAACTTTTTAATATCAGGACATTGGAGGGTGATTAGCATACATTACTTTTGCCTATATTGGCACTTTGTTTATAAATTAAAGTACTGCAGCTGGGAGCTTGCACATTTTTAATTAATCAATTTACTTCTTGGGCTTTGGACAACAGCATGAACTACCATTTATTGCTACTTTTTCAAGTGATAAATGGGGTTGCCACAAATATTCATTAACGGTATTATAAATATCTCCGATTACTGCAAGCCCCTAAGTCCTTCATTTGTAATGTCGTAAGTCCCTCCTTACTGAAATTTCAGTTGGCTGGCTGGAAAGATAGAGCAGCTGATATGCAATAGAGACGGATGATAATAGAAACAGAGATACTGAGTAATCAACAAACACACTACTATTTGCCTTGTTTGGGCTTGTCTGAAGTTAGAAGCCATTTGTTTATCTGCCATATTTATCAGTCTCAGATAAGTTTGGTTAGGGCAGTGGTTGAGTGGTCCATGCTGGTGGCTGGAGGGGAAAGTCAGTGATGGAAATAGGAGAATTAGGGGGTGCTGGATGATCCATTTCTAACTCTGAGGGTGGGAGGGGGGGGGTCCAGGAGGGCAACCAGTTCTTAGTTCCTCTAAGGAGGCCCTGACACAGACGGAACCCTGGACCGGATTCATGCCCACAATGATGCACATATCTATATTTCTGTTCATTTATAATGATGCTACTGATGCCTGTTTCCATGTTTTGATGTCTGTCTTCCCTCCTTCCAGACTGTGAGCCCACTGTGGGCAGGGATTGTCTCTATTTGTTGATGAATTGTACTTCCCAAGAGCTTAGTACACTGCTGTGCACACAGTAAGTGCTCAATAAATATGATTGAATGAATGAATGAATTACCCTTCTATAAGATCGTAGTGGGCAGGGAACGTGGCTGCTATATTGTACTGTCCGAAGCTCTAAGTACAGTGCTCTGCACAAGGTAAGCACTCAAAAAACACACTTGACTGACCACCCATAATGATAATAATAATTGTGATATTTGTTAAGCGCTTATTATGTGCCAAGCACCGCTCTAAGCATTAAGCACTGTTCTAAGTCCAGTTCTAAGCACTGTCTGTCTGACATGTTCTTAATTATCGACCCAAGCTGCAGCAGTGGGCTTCCTTCTAGACTGTGAGCCCCCTTTCTAGACTGTGAGCCCGTTGTTAGGTAGGGACCATCTCTATGTGTTGCCAACTTGTACTTCCCAAGCACTTAGTACAGTACTCTGCACACAGTAAGCACTCAATAAATACTATTGAATGAATGAATGAATCCTGTGGAGATTAAATAAAATCTTATTGACTTGTTTCACATTTTCCTCTCCAAGTTTTTTAAAAAAGGTGCACTCCACCTTTACTCACCTGGAGCAATTCTGTGACAGGTTTTTCTTTGGTGTTCTCCTTAGGAGAAGAAAATAGATATAATCTATCTTTGGTGGCTGTTGGGTCAAGGTATCCCACTCATAATGTAATATGTCTTTTATAAATACTGTAATTCAGATACTGCATTTAATATCCCATAATGGATTAAGAAAATCAATAACATACAAAGGTTACAAAGAACACTTTCTAACCTGGAACAATTCTTTCAACTGGAGCTCCGAGATTGGGTTTTCTTAATGCATCTTGCAACTTCAAGTCAATAACTGTTAAATCGGTTTAGAAGAAAGGATGAAGTTAGAATATTGCTACTTGCTGTAGATGCTTCTGCGCATTATACACATTTCAATGTATTCAGCACTTTAAAGGAATATAAATCTCAAATTGCTCATTCTTGCAATATAAGTAAAAATAATGAATTTCCTGAAACTAGCTAGGAAAAACAATTTTTTCTAAAAAAAAAACTTGGAAAGTTTACTTGTGCTTTATATGGTTTTGATTTGAATTATAAATGAAGCAATCATCATTTTCTGGAGTCCAGAAGAGAGCAGTGTCCCTGGAATTGTAGTCAGGCTTCTAAAATTAAACAAGAGCTGGATGGAAAAAAATTATTAGAGTTTGGAGAGTCCTGTTTGGTCAGAACATAATGTCTTAGTGGTTAGAGTATGGTCCTGGGAGTCCAAAGGACCTGGGTTCTAATCCCAGATCCACCCCTTGTTTATCATGTGATCTTGGGCCAGTCATTTAACTTCTCGGTGCCTCAGTTACCTCATACGTAAAATGGGGATAAAAACTGAACCCCATGTGGGAAATGGGCTATTACCAGCTTGATTAGCTTCTCTCTACCCTAGCTCTTACCCTCTCAGGGTCACACCTGGAGAGTTTCCAGTACTCTACCAGTCTCAACTATGGCAGAGAGAGTCAAGCAGAGGAATACCCATTCCATTCCTAGCTTGGGCAGGGGCTAGAGAGTGGAAGGCAAGCTGCTACAAATCAAAACTCACCTGTGCTAGGTAGCAGCAGCATGGGAGAGAGTCGAGGGTGGACACAAGTTTACTGCACGAAAAAAGTCTATAGATACACTACTAGAATGATTGCAGATGGAGGTGGGGCATTCTGGGAGAGATGTGTCCATGGAATCGCTATGGGTCGGAGATGACTCGACAGCATAAGACATGACCCCAGTGCTTAGAACGATGCCTGGCACCTAGTAAGCCCTGATCACCCATTAAAAAATAAACAAATCTATAAACCTGAAGAATTCTGAGCGGTCATCCAGTCAGCCTGCCCTGGACTCAGTCTCTGACAGAGATATCTAGGATGCCTGAGGGAACTGTGTATTAGTTGCCTTTCTGGACACCCACCGTGCTGGTTAGGGAAGACCCAACCAACATTCCTAGCTCTCCTGTGCTGGTCTTTGGTTCCCACACAAGCCCATTCTCCAGCCTACATAAAGATTTAATTGACTATTCTATTGATTCAGCATTTTCTGTTCTCTATGAAGATTCTGAACTGTGTCCTTGAACTGAAATTAAGCAGGGAGAGGTAGGCACAAAGAGCCACAGCGTTACAAGGATATTATGGTAGTAGATGATGCTTCAAAGCCCAACCAACGCCAGGTATCCCACTTGGGATAATTCTGTGAGCTACAGTTAGGATGAAGAGGGAATCCTGCTCCTCTGCTTGTAAACAATAAGGGGGCAAGATGGAGATAGGGTTAGAGAAGCAGTATGACTTAACAGCTAGAGCACAGGCCTAGGAGTCAGAAGGTCATGGCTTCTGATACTGTCTCTGCCACTATCTGCTGTTTAGGCTTGAGCAAGTCACTTCACTCCTCTGAACTTCAGTTACCTCATCTGTAAAATGGGGATTGAGACTGTGAGACCCACGAGGGTTAGGGACTGTGTCCAACCCGATTTGCTTGGGTCCAGCCCAGCGTTAAGTACGTTGCCTGGCACAAAGTAAATACTTAACAAATACCACAATAATAATTATTATTAGAATGGAGAAGGGAGGGAGTGGAGGCAGAGCTCGGTTGGCAAGAACCCCATGGCACAACCACTGGGTTTCCAGATTCATGCCTAGATGTGATCTCCAGGATTGAAATGTGGCACTTCTTCAGTTGGTTTTCTTGTTTTGTTTTCACTTAATGAGCAGAATAGGCAGCAGCTTCAGATCAGCGAAGTCTGAGGCACACGTGTTGTCAGAATACTGATGGGCAAAGGAACAACACGTTATTATTCCTGTCACCATTAAGCGCAGCAAAATACCATTGTTCAGAGTAGCATGTGGACTCCTCACACTGTTCATTAACTTATAGCATCCTCAACTAGCAGTGACATTCATTCTGAAGTGGCATTACATTGTCATTACTGGATTTAGTTTTAAAAACTATAATCAACACATGGATGATACTTTAATTACTTGTGCCAGGAAGGAAGGGAGAAGAACATTCTGTTAATGGGATGAACATGAGACATATCCTTTTCCGCCTCTTCACTGGGGATAGGAGGAAATCTTTAGGATAGGGGTGCTTTTTTATGGTATTAGTTAAGCACTTATTATGTGCCAGGCACTGTGCTAGGCGCTGTGGTAGATAGAAGCTAATCAGGTTGGACACAGTCCATATCCCACATAGGACTCACAGCCTTAATTCCCATTTTACAGATGAGGTAACCGAGGCACTGAGAACTTAAGAGATTTGCCAAAGGTCACCCAGCAGACAAGTGGTGGAGCCTGGAATAGAACCCAGGTCCTTTTTGATTCCCAGGTCTGTGCTCTTTACACTAGGCCACACTGCTTCTTGGTTGGAGCTTGTTAGTTCCAGGTACATTGGCACTGTGTTAGATATTGCAGGAGGGATAAGTGGAGGGAAAAACATGTGTTGTTTCTGACAATAATAAATTAATCAGTGGTTTTTCTTGAGTACTTATTGGGTGTGTCTCTGTCTCCAGGCCTGCCCAAAGAGGGGCTTAGTGTTAGATGTGTGAGTCCTTGCTTTAGAGAGGGGACAGCAAGCTGGAATCCAGAAGCTTCTAGATTTCATACCCCAATCCACCTTTGACCTATGCTTTGTTTTCATTTCCTTAGCCATGTGGAGAATGGCAGGTTGCTTTGATTGAAGATGGAGGGCCCTTATCCAGCCTTCTCTGCAGATCCACCCTGGCCCTGGTGATTTCCGTGAAATAGCTCCTTTGGGCTGCAAAGAAATAAATGTCCTTCCCCCTCCCTCCACTAAACAAAAAGAGCTGAATATGATTTGGTGATATGTTAAAAGTTTACAGAGAGCATTAGTATGGGGTTTACTGTCTAATGAAAAATCTGTTTTCAAACAGTGTATAGATTTTTCAATAGAATTAAGAGAAAATTTAATCATAAAGCTACAAAGTAGCTACAAAGTAATAGCCGGGTGATAAATTAGTCCCCTTAGACTCGGGAGCTGTAGCTTTTTCAGGGGGAAGAAACTTCCTCAGATTAAATAAACCCAATTGGAAATCAGATGGCATGTCGAAAAGATGAGCTGCATCTTTAAATCTAAGGAGCGGAGAAAGGCATGAACTATCTTTCTTTCTTTCCTTCTTTCTTTCTTTCTCTCTTTCTCTCTTTCTCTCTTTCTCGCTTCCTCCCTTTCTTTCGCTCTCTCTCTCTCTCTCTCTCTCTCTCTCTCTCTCTCTCTCTCTCTCTCTCTCTCTTTCTTTCTGAAATGCTTTGCAAGATTTTGGGCATTATCTGGATTTTATCTGATCCAGTTGGTGTCAACTGAATGTGTACTGTCCTGGGTGCCTACTGGGTGTTCATCATTCTCTCTAGTGTTTGGGCAATAGGCAAAGTCAAAATTATTCAGTCAGTGGTATTCATTGAGCACTCACTGCATGCCGAGCACTGTAATAAGCGTTTGG
Source organism: Tachyglossus aculeatus (assembly GCF_015852505.1). Taxonomy (NCBI): domain Eukaryota; kingdom Metazoa; phylum Chordata; class Mammalia; order Monotremata; family Tachyglossidae; genus Tachyglossus; species Tachyglossus aculeatus. The sequence continues at coordinate 100,692,589 of NC_052067.1, read as the reverse complement.
GAGAGTGCAATGCAATTCAGTTGGTAGACATGATCCCTGCCCCCAAGGAATTTACAAACCAGTGGAGAGACAGACATTTAAATGATGCTACTGATGCCTGTTTCCTTGTTTTGATGTCTGTCTCCCCTGTTCTAGACTGCGAGCCCGTTGTGGACAGGGATTGTCTCTGTTGCTGAATTGTACTTTCCAAGCACTTAGTATAGTGCTCTGCACACAATATGCACTCAATTAATATGATTGAATGAATGAATAGCATACAGATTAGAGGAACAGTAGAGTATAAGGATGTTTCATAAGTGCTTTGGTGGGGGTGGTGAGTATCAAAGTGCTTAAAGAGTACAGACCCAAGTGCATAGACAATGCATTGTGGAGGTCTCCCCCTCTAGACTGTGTCTCCTCCTCTAGACTGTAAGCTTGTTATAGGCAGGGAATGTTTCTGTTACATCATACTCTCCCAAGCACTTAGTATAGTGCTCTGCATAGAGTATGTGCTCAATAAATATGATCAACTGACTGACTGACTGAGGTTGAATAAGAGAAATGCAGGGTTAGTCAGGGAAAGTTTATCGGAAGAGATGTGATTTTAGTTGGGATTTGAAGGTAGGAAGAGGTGGTTTGTTGGATATGACGGGGGGTGAGAGTTCCAGGCCAGAGAGAGAACTCAGGTAAAACAAATAAGATTGAGGTGATTAGGTTGGAGTTGGGGGAGTGATGGGTACAGGCTGGGTTATAGTAGGGGATTAATAAGATTAGGTATGTGGGGGTGGGGGAGAGCCGAATGACTGAGTCCTGGCCTGAAGGTCTAAATCCTCTTTTCAGTGAACTGAGATCAAATAACAGGGAGCAAAATTCTTCTCTGTTCTGGAGAAGCCGGTTGACTCACCCCATGGCCAGGAGCAACAGGTCAAAGCAGAGCTCAAAAGGAGAATATCTGCTGGATAGGAAAACACTACCCACATTAACACTGGCTCATTAAATAAGCTTTAAGGAAGATGGTGACACTAAGTCCTTCCACAACCCTGAGGGTGGTTATCTATGAGGCAACCAGCTCATGGCTCCTCCTTGGCACCAGGGAGGCGTCACTCAGGGTCTGAAGCATCACTCAAGGAAAAGCGAGGGATGGAGAAGAAAGTTAGGCATGTTGGATGATTTATGCCTAGCCATGAGGGTGGGTATCCAGAAGGCAGTCAGCACATGTTTCTTCCAAGCATCTTGGCATCCCTGTGGGAGACAGAGTCCTGGTAGCAACAAGCCATAGGGGTGTCCTAAGGAGTGATTTTCTTCCAAAGTACAGTGCTTTGCACAGCATAAGTGCTCAGTATATACGATTGAATGACTGAATGATTTTCATGGGGGGGATCAGGAGCTCCCACTCGAATGCTGCTTGAAGGAAATTAATAATAATAATAATTATGGCACTTGTTAAGCACTTACTATGTGCCCAGCACTGTTCTAAGCACTGAGGTAGATACAAGTTAATCGGGTTGGACACAGTCCCTGTCCCACACTGAGCTCACACTCTTAATCCCCATTTTATACAGATGAGGCAACTGAGGCACAGAGAAGTGAAGTGACTTGCCCAAGGTCACACAGCAGACAAGTGGTGGTGCCGGGGTTAGAACCTATGACCTTCTGACTCCCAGGCTCGTGCTCTAGAGAAGTAGCGTGGCTCTGTGGAAAGAGCACGTGCTTTGGAGTCAGAGATCATGGGTTCAAATCCCAGCTCCACCAGTTGTCAGCAGTGTGACTTTGGGCAAGTCACTTAACTTCTCTGGGCATCAGTTACCTCATCTGTAAAATGGGGATTAAGACTGTGAGCCCCACGTGGGACAAGCTGATCATCTTGTAACCTCTCCAGTGCTTAAAACAGTGCTTTGCACATAGTAAGTGCTTAATAAATGCTATCATTATTATTATTACACCATGCTGCCTTGGCTTTGGCCTCTGCTAACAACACTATCACTTCCCAAGCCTGTCATTTCTCCCCAACACAATCCTTGGGGTGAGCATTACTATTCACCCCCAGAAACCAAACTTTGTTTTCCAGCCTTTGGGGGAACGGAGCTTTGCCTATGAAATGGCCACTGGCTCTGGCTGTTTGCCCTAGGCTAGAGAGAAAATGTGTAGGAGGGACAAAGAAGGCCATAACAGTTTCCAATCAATCAACATGAATCTCTCCAGGACTCGATAGAGGTCCGGTGCCATGGCATCTTCAGGATGAGTAATGTGGGAGAAAACAATTATGGCTGCCAAGTTATCATTTCATTACCAAGGCCAGGATGAGCGATGGAAACTGCAGGCCCAGGTGGCTCCTGGAGGCATTGAATAGCAAGTCAAAGAGGGCTGCTATTCTTCAGGAAAATAAAAAAACCTGACACAGATAAGGATAACTAAAGATGCCCATTCAGGTACCAGATCGTATTGCATGGATGCAGCTGTATTCAGAGGCCTGAATGCATCAAGATCAACTCTTAAACAGTCCACTGCTCTTTCCTCAGCAAATTCACAATCAGCAGGCATCTCTCTGGGAGCTGCTGAGTTCAATTCCGAATGTCCATTCTGTCATTTCTGGGAGGTTAAATATACCTGTTTGTACATGCACAATTAGTCTAAGATACCTTTTAGCCAGGGATGAATCAAAGCTTAATTATATGAAGATGGTCGCACCCAGAGGCACCCACAGAAACCCTCTGCATTCAAGGATTCAGCTTTGGTTAGCAACTGATGGAAACAGAGGAGATTTTACAAATCCTGACCATCGGCGGAGATATATTTATGGACTTTAGGACAGTGAAAGGATCTATACTATAATTGGCCTATAATGTTCTCAGCATATTAAGAGGAATATACCTGTATATATGTATATATGTTTGCATATATTTATTACTCTATTTATTTATTTTACTTGTACATATCTATTCTATTTATTTTATTTTGTTAGTATGTTTGGTTTTGTTCTCTGTCTCCCGCTTTTAGACTGTGAGCCCACTGTTGAGTAGGGACTGTCTCTATATGTTGCCAATTTGTACTTCCCAAGCGCTTAGTACAGTGCTCTGCACATAGTAAGCACTCAATAAATACGATTGATTGATTGATTTGATTGAATTTGTGGGGGAATCTTAATCATTGATTGGGCCCCTACATGATCCAGAACCAGCTCCAATCAGACGGTGACAAGGACCAATGGTACCCCAGCTTGATGCTGTGTAAATTCACAGTTGGGTGTGTCCATGGAACTGGGTTTACTCTATCTGGTCAGAAATGCCCATGGGGACAGGGATTGTGTCCAACCCAATTTGCTTGTATCCACCCCAGGACTTAGTACAGTGCCTGGCACAGAGTAAGCGCTTAACAAATACCACAATTATTTAATCCTCTTCTCACTTTATTTTAGGCTTTCTAGAAGGCTCTCTTCGGAGAGCGATCTTGTGTCTAAACTTCCTGGCTGGTCTCCAGTTTAGCCAATCCCCAAGGAGACTGCATGGTGGACGCATGATCCAACCATATGATTGCCTCTGGGTTTCCAAGCCTCCATGGATACAGCATAGAAAACTCCCAAGAGGACCCACATTGCCCTATTCAGACATCAGGAGCCAACTCTCCTTGCAAGTGGGAACTAAATCCCTAAAACATTCTGCGGTATTTTTTTTATGATATTTATTAAGAACTTACTAGTGCCGGGCACTGTTCTAAGTGCTGGGGTAGATGCAAGATAATCAGGTTGTCCCACATGGGGCTCACAGTCTTAATCACCATTTACAGATGAGGTAACTGAGGCCCAGAGAAGTGAAATGACTTTCCCAGAGTCACACAGCAAACAAGTGATTCCAGCTCCTCTAACCCAAGAAAGTGAATTACCCCAGGAACAGAGGAAGAATTGACCTGAAACCCAGGTGGGAAGGTGGGAAACAGATGACAAAGAGCAAGAGGAAAATGGAAAAGCTGGAGTTAGAGGAACCTCCCAGCCTGGCTCTCAGACACTCTGCCCAATCTAATTGTGAGCTCATTGCTCCGCTAATAGATAATGCAAATGGCAGCTGCACAAAGCCGGAGTTCAATCAAATGATTTTCCACAGTGACGTACAGCCCTAGCTGTCTTTCAGTGTTTAATTTCATTTATCTTGGGCGGTCTGGGCGGCTTGCCTACGTGATGGTGAGAAACAGCATGGCCTAGTAGAAAAAGCACAGGCCCGGGTGACAAAGGACCTGGTTCTAATCGCGGCTTTGCCACTTGTCTGCCGTGAGACCTTGGGCAAGTCACCTAACTTCTATGTGCCTCAGTTACCTCACCTGTAAAATGGGGATTAAGACTGTGAGCCCCACGTGGGACATAGACTGTGTTCATCCCGATTACCTGGTATCTATCCCAGTGTTTAGCAGAATGCCTGGCATATAGCTAAACAAATTCTTCTTAAAAAAAAAAAGTGGCAATAGTGAAAAATCCAGCTGGAAAACCAGAGGGTCACAGAAACCACTCAAACTGCTTTGGAAGAGTAAAATGGTGATCATTTCTTATCTACCCCACTGTCCCCCACAAGTCCACCCAGGATGCTTCTGACCACTAGGAATAAATGTTTCAAACATTCTGAAACAACCCCACAGATGACTGAATTCCAAAGGGTCCAATCTCCTGAATGGGGAAAATGTGTGACCGAACAATAGGAATTCCACCTTTTCATTCAGTCAGTCATATTTATTGGGTGCTTACTGTGTGCAGGGCACTGTACTAAGAGCTTGGAAGGCACAGTACAGCAATAAAGAGTGACAATCCCTGCTCACAACGGGTTCACAGTCTCACCTCAGAGAGATTCCTTTCTGAGAAGGGATGGGAGTGAATGCTTAATGGGTCCCTGAGCTAATAGAAGAGTGTTTGGAAAAATCCTCTGCCTGAATTATTTTTCCTTACATGATGAAGTGCTTTTGGAGCTGTTCATAGTGGATAAAGCCCGGGCCTGGGAGTTAGAAGGTCCTGGGTTCTAATCCTGGCTTGGCCACTTGTCTGCTGTGTGACCTTGGGCAAGTCACTTCACTTCTCTGGGCCTCAGTGACCTCATTTGTGAAATGGGGAATTAAGACTGTGAGCCCCACGTGGGACAACCTGATCACCTTGTACCCCCCCACCCCAGAGCTTAGAACAGTGCTTTGCACATAGTAAGTGCTTAACAAATGCCATTATTATTATTATTAAGCACTCCCAAACAAACCGGTTCTAAAACATGCCAGACCGGCAAGCAAAGGGACTGAACTAGTCCCCATAGAGGCAGGAAGGAATACCGGGTGAATTAATCACTTAATACTAAGGCCCCAGTAGAGTTACATATTCCCGCTGACTCTTTTTCCTTGACTGATGTTGCAGGAAGAGAAAATTCAATTTATTTTTTAAGATCTAGGTAACTTTTTGAAAAAAATAAAGATACTTGGGATGTTGTATTCCACGATGGGGAACATTTATTCATTTATTCAATGGGAGCCTACTGTGGGATGGAGCACTGTACTGCATGTCTACTGTGTGCAGAGCATTGTACAAAGTGCTTAGAAGCATTGGAAAAATGTAGAAGGTGCCGTCCCTGTTCTGAAGGAACTTACAGTCTAATTTAAATTGAGGGTTTAGTAGACATTTTTGCCAGGTGCTTTCAGCTTTATCCAACCCCAGGCCCAGTTCAGGGACACAAGGCATTCAGTGTTATTATGTTATGTGCCAAGCACTGTTCTAAGTGCTGAGGTCAATACAAGTTAATCAGGTTGGACACAGTCCCTGTCCCACATGGGGCTCACACTCTCAATCCCCATTTTACAGATGAGGTAACTGAAGACCACAGAAGAGAAGTGACTTGCCCAAGGTCACACAGCAGTCATGTGGCAGAACTGGGATCAGAACCCAGGTCCTTCTGACTCCCAGGGCCACTCCCTATCCACTAAGCCATGCTGCTTATCTGCTTCTCTCACTTTATATAAACTGTGAGAGATTTACTGGTCATTACAGGGGAAAACAATTTTCAAACAGCCCAAAGCCCGTGTCCCTACTAGGAAGAACTTTCCCATGGATACAAGTGAGTTGGCTTAGACCATCCTTCCTGCTGCTTCCCCTGAGACTGCTTTCTTACTCCTCCCACCCCCCAACCAGGGTCCACTTCAGACCCACTTGGGGAGGTGCCCCAGTGAAGTCCCTCCACAGGGCATATTCTTTGACCATGTGGCCATGTATCTAGTTGTCCTTTGAACCTGATGAAGACACACCTAATGGTGAAATTCGTCTACAGTTGCAGGTTTGGCTGAAAAGGCCCATGCAGGATACATGATCCACGTTTCCTTGTTGGACTACCGTGGATGTTGCTTACGACTGGATGCTCCTTTCTCCTCTCCTTTAGATTGTAAGCTTTTTGAGGGCAGGGAGTGTCCCTCATATTGTGATGTTGTACTCTCCCAGGCACTTAGTACAGTACTCTGAACATGGTAAGCACCCAATACTGCTCAAAATTGATTGGTTGAATGATAGATTTGTCACCTTCCCTCCTGATCCTTACAGAGCTTCCACTCCAAAGGAGCTGCCCCTTTCCTGACCGCAATTTTCCATGCTGACCAATCTGCAGCGAGTGTCCACCTCTCAGCTGGGAAAGTAGCAGTGTCTGAGAAAGTCTATCCTCGCTCCATCCTTGAATCACTTTTCCATCCTCCTGAATTTTGGTTTCCCAATTTCAGTTTTCCATACAGAAACTGCTTGGTTATCGTTCTCGCTGTCCATTCTTCTCACATGATGCAGCAAGCACAGTTGTGTTATCAAACAATCAATCAAGCTATTGTTCAAATGTCATTCACTGATTGATAGCTTCATGGCTAGAGTCAAACAGCCACAACTGAAGAAAGCTCCGCCTGATGGAATTTATTGAGCACTCAATGTACTAAGCACTTGGAAGCATATATTATGACAGAGTGGGTAGATATTTTCCCTACCCACAAGGAGCTTACAATCTAAATTACTGATATGGATGTAAGTGCTGTGGAGCTGAGCGTGGGGTGAACATCAAGAGCTTAAAGGAGACAGATCCAATTGCACTGAACTGATGACCTGCGGAAAAGGCAAGTTCAAAGAACTGAAGAAATAGTTTAAACAACGGAAGAGTGAAGAAACAATGTTATAAGAAAATAGTTATGGGAGAACATTCAGTCCAAACAGTAATATGAGAAACACAGTTTCAGACACCCCTTTTTCTTTGTAAAGAGGTTTGCTATGTATAGATGTGAAGATGAAGAGATGAGGTGAAAAAGAGGCAGGAAATAGGATCTGTGTTAGGATATGTCCCTCTGTTTCCACTTCTTTGAGCTTAACGGCCTCACTGCTTCTCCTGCTGTTCCCAAAGCAGCAGCAATCAGCCCTCATAGAGCACTCTGATGGGATTTTTCTGACTCTGCTGGAGGCAGGCAGTGGTGGTGGGAGGCATGGGGAGAGGAGGATAGGGGCCTCCATGCCAGGATCTTCCACCTCCAAACATGCTCCACTCCTGACCACCTTGCTGCCCTATCCTATGCACCTGGGGAACCTGTTAGAACTAGAGGACTAAAGAGAAGGGAACACGTAAGGTGAACGATAATAATACTAATGATGTCATTTGTTAAGCATTTACTATGTGTGAAGCACTGTTCTAAATGCTGGGGGAATACAAGGTGATCAAGTTGTCCCACGTGGGGCTCACAGTCTTAATCCCCATTTTCCAGATGAGGGAACTGAGGCTCAGAGAAGTTAAGCGATTTGCCCAATGTCACAGAGCAGACAAGTGGCAGAGCTGGGATTAGAACCCATGACCCCTGACTCCCAAGCCCCTGCTCTTTCCACTGAGCCGCTCTGCTTTAAGTGCTTTCTATGTGCCAAGCACTGTATGCTGCTGACCCTTCAACCACATCCTCCCCCAGTCCTGGAACTCCCTCCCACTTCATATCAAACAGTCCATAACTCTCTCCACCTTTAAAGCCTGATTAAAATTGTATCTTCTCCAAGAGGCCTTCCCTAACTAACCTCTCAACCCCCAGACCCCCTGCTATTTGCCCTCCCCTTTGCATTGTCCATGCATTTGGGTATGTTCCCCTTAAGTACTTTGATACTTACCCCACTCACAGCCCCACAGCACTTATATGTACTTCCTTACACTCTGTCACTTCCCTAACTGAAACTTCTTTTAAAATTTATCATTCCTTCTAGACTATAAGCTCTATGTCAGGGAATGAATCTACCAACTCTATTGTATGGTACTCTCCCAAGCACTTAGTACAGTGCTCTGCACATAGTACCACTGATTGGCTGATAGACATGAAACCCTGGGCAGACTGCATCCCAGATGGGGCTCACAGTCTCACTAGACCATGGCTAGGAAGAAGAAAGGGAGGAGAGAGCTCTGTTGCACTCGAGTGTGGCAGAGAGACCAGAGTCAATCAATCAGTTAATCAATGGTATTTGCTGAGCGCTTACTGTACACAGAACATTGTACTAAATCCTTGGGAGGGTATACGGCACTTGGTAGACAGCAGTGTGGCTCAGTGGAAAGAGCACGGGCTTTGGAGTCAGAGGTCGTGGGTTCAAATCCAGTGCCACCAATTGTCAACTGTGTGACTTTGGGCAAGTCACTTAACTTCTCTGTGCCTCAGTTACCTTATCTGTAAAATGGGGATGAAGACTGTGAGCCCCCCGTGGGACAACCTGATCACCTTGTAACCTCCTCAGCACTTAGAAGAGTGCTTTGTACATAGTAAGTGCATAACAAATGCCATCATTATTATTATTATTACTAAAAGTTTATAGTCTAGAGGCTGAGTCCTGCTTCAAGCCTGGACTATTGGGGAAAGGGTACTTCTCTGGATGCAGTTTGCAAACACACAGATGCACAACACACACTCTCTATTTCTCTCTCTCTCTCTCTCTCTCTCTTCTGGCTTTAAGCCCCTGTCCCAGTGGGAGGACAATAATGCCCCTAAACAGCCTTGTGCAGCTCCCTACGCAGGTTCAATTATCTAGAAAGAAGGCAAATCCCAGCTTACCTGCTGTGAACAACCGACTCCCATCTGGGCCCTTCGGGGTTTCAGTAACTTGGCAATGGGACATGGCGGCAGGTGTAAGTCATCTCATTACCAATCAGCAAAACAACCCCGGGAAGAAGGCTCCCGCAGCCCGGGAGCTCCTGAAAGTTGTTGCCCCAGACCCAGTGCTGGTGTTGTGCTTTTCCAATTGGAAAATCAACAAGTTTCTCCCACTGGGAGGGTGAAGGAGCGTGAGAAGTTTCTCAGTGAACACGGGTTTATGGGGCAGAATTGGCCACAGCAGGCTTGTGGCCCAGAGCTGTTTCTAAGCAGGAGATGGGGGATACACATGTGCTCTGGACAACCTATGGCTGGAGGTGTAGGGAGTTCGTTCGTTCAATCATATTTATTAAGCACTTACTTTGTGCAGAACACTGTACTAAGCTCTTTGGACAGTACAGTACAACAATAAAGAGTGACAACCCCAGCCCACAGGGGAAGGACCCTTCATTCAGTAAACTGGCAAGAAGTTATAATTCTTGAGCTTTCTAGGCATGTGGTCCCAGAGGGGTTTACATCAGAAGCAGCATGGCTCAGTGGAAAGAGCACAGACTTTGGAATCAGAGGTCATGGGTTCAAATCCCGACTCCGCCAATTGTCAGCTGGGTGACTTTGGGCAAGTCACATAACTTCTCTGTGCCTCAGTTACCTCATCTGTAAAATGGGGATCAAGACTTTGAGCCCCCCGTGGGATAACCTGATCACCTTGTAACCTCCCCAGTGCTTTGAGTAGTGCTTTGGAGATAGTAAGCACTTAATAAATGCCATTATTATTATTATTATTAGAAGCAGTGTGGTCTACCCCCACTAGGCTATAAGCTCACTGTTGGCAGGGAATATGTCTAACAACTTCCCTGACTATCCCTTCACCACTCTCACCCCTTTGCATTGCACATGCATTTGGGGATGTACCCCTTTGGCACTTTGACACTTATCCCACCCCTGGCCCCACAGCACTTATATACATATCCCTGGGCTCTGCCACTTCCCCTAACTGCAGCTTATTTGAAAGTCAACCATTCCCTCTAGACTGTGAGCTCCTTGTGGACAGGGAATGCATTTATCAACTCTTTTGTATTGTATTCTCCCAACTGCTTCATTGGTATATTGCACTCTCCCAAGAGCTTAATATAATGCTCTGCACACAGTAAGTGCTCAATAAATATGATTGATTGATTGATTTAAAGAGCATGGAACTTGGATTCTAAATCTGTCTCCGCCAATTACCTGTTGGGTGACCTTGAACAACACACTGCACTTCTCTGGGCCTCAGTTTCCTTACCTGTAAACCAGGGATTCAATACCTGTTCTCCCTCTTCCTTAGACTGTGAAATGCCTTGCAGGGTGGGGACTGTGTCCAACCTCATTATCTTAGATCCACCACAGTGCTTGCAACATAGTAAGTACTCAACAGATGCCACAATTATCATTATTGCTATAATCTATCATTATTATTATTATTACTTCTATTCCCTGGAGGTCTAGCTGGAACTGTGATGCACTGCAGCATGATAAAACAGGTTTGTGCGGATTGGGATGGAATGATTCTCAAGGCAACAGTTTCCATTCAAAGGTCTGGAAAGCATTCACCTGGGTGGGAGGGTGAGTACAGATGAATATTGATAGGTGGCCATTAACACAGTGCAGCTGGCATCTGCCATCATCTTGAGAAGCAGCGTGGCTCAGTGGAAAGAGCACAGGCTTTGGAGTCAGAGGTCATGCGTTCAAACCCCGGCTCCCCCAACTGTCAGCTGTGTGACTTTGGGCAAGTCACTTAACTTCTCTGTACCTCATCTGTAAAATGGGGATTAAGACTGTGAGCCCCCCGGGACAACCTGATCACCCTGTAACCTCCCCAGCACTTAGAATAGTGCTTTGCACATAGTAAGCACTTAACAAATGCCATCATTATTATTATTATTATCTTGCATCCAATTAGCAGTCATAATAACATCATGGGCGGAGCACATCAGAGAAGACTGCCTGGCTTGTGGCTTCTTCAAGAAAAATGAAAATGTGGATGCTGTTGGTTCATCTTTTTGTTGTTTTAATCATTGTGAAGGCTAAGATTCAGATTGTTTCTTCTTGAACATGAATCAGCACTTTTCTCCTCTATGGAAATGAAAGTTTGGCTCTTACTGGACCTGTGTCCTCTAGGGAAGCAGCATAGTGTAGCGGAAATAGCACAGGCCTGGGACTCTGAGAACCTGGGGCCTAATTCCCCATCTACCAGAGATCTTTTTTTTATGGTATGTGTTAAGCATTTACTGTGTGCCAGGCACACAGAGCTGGGGTAATAATAATGATGGCATTTGTTAAGCACTTACTATGTGCCAAGCACTGTTCTAAACACTGAGGAGGATACAAGGTGATCAGGTTGTCCCACGTGGGGCTCACAGTCTTAATCCCCATTTTACAGATGAGGTAACCGAGACACAGAGAAGTTAAGAGACTTGCCCAAGGTCACACAGCAGACAAGTAGCAGAATCCTCTGACTCCCAAGCCCATGCTCTTTCCACTAAGCCACACTTATCTTGTATCTACCCCAGCACTAAGTAAAGTACTTGGCACAGAGAAAGAGCTTAACAAATACCCACATTATTATTATTATTACTACCATCCTTTGAGGTTTGTGGAAATTTGGGAGGGATCAGCTCATCCTTCACTTCCTTTATTTTCCCTTCCGTCTGAAGCGACTATGCGATTTGATTTTCATCCCTTCCCCACAGAATTAATGTCTATTTCCATCAGTAATTTACTTTAATTTCTCCATCCCCCTCTAGTCTATAAGCTTCTTGTGGGCCAGAAGCTCTTTTTTGCGTCACGCTCTCTTAAGCACTTAGTAGAGTGCTCTGCACACACCGTAAGCACTCAATGAATTCTTTTGATTTATTGATGGATGGAACCGATACTTTGTTACTGCAACTCGCCCATCTCCTCACACTAATGCTGTGGATTCCAAAGACACTGCCATCACCAGAACTGAGGGAGCCTTTACTGTGGGTGGAGTACTTTCCTGAGTACCTATTGTTTGCAGAGCACTTTACTGTTTTCCTAACTATAAGTGAGCACTGAACTGGATGCCCACTGTGTGCAGACCAGTGAACAGTGAATTGGGTGAACTTGATGGATAAGCAGAGGGAATAAAAAATACGGACCCTTCCCTAAAGGAACTTATAGTCTTGGGAAGATTTTTTGAGGTAGCAGGTCACAAGGGAATGTCAGGGTCTTCCTTCCCCATTTGTTTGTTGAGAGCCAATATGGCTAACTGGATTATGACTAGACAGAAGGGAACACAAGCCAGCACTGAGAGAGAGAGTCAACACCCAGCCTGATAAACCTCTTTGTTTTGGGCATCAACAAGGGTCTGAGGGTGGTAAATTTCTCTTCCCATGATGTTCCAGTGAACTAGTTCAAAGTCTCCCAAACATTCTGCTTCTTCATCCAAAGACCCTTACAAAGGTACAACACTTCTAGCTGATTAAACAGATCCAAGCATTGCTAACTACAAATACAATACAATAAGGGAAGGTCTGGGTGCATACACAGGGTGACCACAACTTTGTATCCAAGTGCGCAACCTTAAGTGAACTGCACTAGGTGAATTCAAAAATGATGAAAATTATCTTTCTAACTCTGTTACTCTCTCTCCCTCTCTCTGTGTGTCTCTCTCTATTTTTCTGCCTTTAGGTCTCTGTGTCTCTTCCTTTTCTGCCTGCTTGGAGTTTCCCTCCAAGTCCCTGAACCACTCTCAAAACATCTTAAATCTCACCTTCTCTTCTGTTCCTCCTAAATGGGGCAAGGACAGAAATGGTTTGAAATGTCTCTGTCCAGCCGTGTTTTTGTTCTACGAACAGCTTTGAAGTGAAAAAATCTGTTGCAGAAACACAGGTGAGATATCACGAACTGGATTTGAGATTATCCATTTTACATGCTTTCTGAGACTATAGCAGAGTGCTAAAATAGCATTACAAAGAATGGTGGTTGTGTATGTGTGTATGCCATTTTCCAAGGATTAGAGACTTTCTCGGTCATTTTGCGATCAAACTTGCTTTAAAGAATGCCAAGAGCTACAGCTCACATGATGAACTCACTGCCTATAAATTATAATTCTTCACAGGCTTCTTTCCCTAAGAGATCGCAAAGTTTCTCTGTCGGTTCAACCTTCACACCACCTCTAGAATCTGCCCTTTCCTCTACATCCAAACTATTACCATGTTGAATGGAGCACTTAACGTATCCAGGCTTGATTACTGCAGCTGCCTCCTCATTGACCTCTCCTCTCCAACTCATTCTTCATTCTGCTGCTTGGATCATTTTTCTGAAAAAACGTTCAGTCCATGCCTCCCCACTCCTCAAAAGTCTCCAGTGGTTGGTCCTTCCATCAAACAGAACCTCCCTACCATTCATTCATTCATTTGTATTTATTGAGCACTTACTGTGCACAGAGCCCATACTAAGCTCTTGGAAGAGCACAACAATAAACAGACCCATTCCCTAACCACAACAAGCTTATTCTAGAGCTCAGTAAGTACAGGCTAGAGCTCAATAAATATGACTGAATGAATACCATTATCTTTAAGGCACCTCATCAGCTGTAATCTCACTGATTTTCTACTGAAGCCAAGTCTGGGTCCTCATCTTCTCTAATACCGTTGTACTCTCTGTCTCTCAATCTCATCTATCCCACGGCTGATCCCTCACCCATGTTTCCCCTTGAGACAGAAACTCCCTCACCTTTCATAGGTGAGAAGCAGCGTGGCTCAGTGGAAAGAGCACGGGCTTTGGAGTCAGAGGTCAGGGGTTCAAATTCATTCATTCATTCATTCATTCAATTGTATTTATTTAGTGCCTACTCTGTGCAGAGCACTGTACTAAGCACCTGGGAAGTACAAATTGGCAACGTATAAAGACGGTCCCTACCCAACAGTGGGCTCACAGTCTAAAAGGGGGAGACAGCAAAATAAAACATGTTAACAAAATAAAATAAATAGAATAAATATGTACAAGTAAAATAACTAAATAGAGTAATAAATATGTACAAATATATATACAGGTGCTGTGGGGAGGGGAAGGAGGTAAGGTGGGGGGATGGGGAGGGGGAGGAGGGGGAGAGGAAGGGGGAGGCTCAGTCTGGGAAGGCCTCCTGGAGGAGGTGAGCTATCAGAAGGGCTTTGAAGGGAGGAAGAGAGCTAGTTTGGCGGATGTGCAGAGGGAGGGCATTCCAGGCCAGGGGGAGGAGTGGGCCGGGGGTCAACGGCGGGACAGGCAAGAACGAGGCACAGTGAGGAGGTTCGTGGCAGAGGAGCGGAGGGTACCGGCTGGGCTGGAGAAGGAAAGAAGGGAGGTGAGGTAGGAGGGGGCGAGGTGATGGAGAGCCTTGAAGCCGAGGGTGAGGAGTTTCTGCCTAATGCGTAGGTTGATTGGTAGCCACTGGAGATTTTTGAGGAGGGGAGTAACATGCCCAGAGCGTTTCTGCACAAAGATGATCTGGGCAGCAGCGTAAAGTGCAGATTGAAGTGGGAAGAGACAGGAGGATGGGAAATTGGAGAGAAGGCTGATTCACTAATCCAGTCGGGATAGGATGAGAGACTGAACGAGCAGAGTAGCGGTTTGGATGGAGAGGAAAGGGCAGATCTTGGAGATGTTGCAGAGCTGACACCGGCAGGTTTTGGTGACGGATTGGATGTAAGGGGTGAACAAGAGAGCGGAGTTGAGGATGACACCAAGGTTGCAGGCTTGTGAGACGGGAAGGATGGTAGTGCCGTCAACAGTGATGGGAAAGTCAGGGAGAGGGCAGGGTTTGGAAGGAAAGATAAGGAGTTCAGTCTTGGACATATTGAGTTTTAGATGGCGGGTAGACATCCAGATAGAGATGTCCTGAAGGCAGGAGGAGATGCGAGCCTGGAGGGAGGGAGAGAAAGCAGGGCAGAGATGTAGATTTGGGTGTCATCAGCGTAGAGATGATAGTTGAAGCCGTGGGAGTGAATGAGTTCACCCAGGGAGTGAGTGTAGATAGAGAACAGAAGGGGACCAAGAACTGACCCTTGAGGAACCCCTACAGTAAGGGGATGGGAGGGGGAGGAGGAGCACGCAAAGGAGACTGAGAATGAATGGCCCGGACTCCACCAATTGTCAGCTGTGTGACTTTGGGCAAGTCACTTAACTTCTCTGTGCCTCAGTTCTCTCATCTGTAAAATGGAGATTAAGACTGTGAGCCCCACGTGGGACAACCTCATCACCTTGTAGCCCCCCAACGCTTAGAACAGTGCTTTGCACATAGTAAGCACTTAACAAATACCATCATTATTATATTATATTCAACAGTCTATCACTCTTCCCACCTTCAAAATTACATCTCCTCCAGGAGGCCTTCACAGCTTAAGCCCTTTAATAATAATAATAATAATAGTAATAATAATAATAATGTTGGTATTTGTTAAGCACTTACTATGTGCCAAACACTGTTCTAAGCACTGGAGTAGACACAAAGTCATCTGGTTGCCCCACATGGGGCTCACAGTCTTCATCCCCATTTTACAGATGAGGTAACTGAGGTACATAGAAGTTAAATGACTTGCCCAAAGTCACACAGCTGATGAGTGGCGGAGTCAGGATTAGAACCCACGACCTCTGACTCCCAAGCCCATGCTCTTTCCACTAAGCACACTTCCCCTATCCACCCACCCACCCCTCTGCTTTGAATACACTTGGCTTTGTAACCCTAGCAGCATGGCGTAGTGGATAGTACATGGAACTGGGAGTCAGAAGGTCATTCATTCAATCATATTTATTGAGCACTTACTATGTGCAGAGCACTGTACTAAGCGCTTGGGAAGTACAAGTTGGCAACATATAGAGATGGTCATTCATTCATTTTTGAATGTGAGCCCACTGTTGGGTAGGGACTGTCTCTATATGTTGCCAATTTGTACTTCCCAAGCGCTTAGTACAGTGCTCTGCACATAGTAAGCGCTCAATAAATACGATTGATGATGATTCATTCAATCGTATTTATTGAGCGCTTACTGTGTGCAGAGCACTGTACTAAGCGCTTGGAAGTACAAGTCAGCAACATATAGAGACGGTCCCTACCCAACAGTGGGCTCGCACTCTAGAAGGGGGAGACAGAGAATAAAACAAAACATATTAACGAAATGTAATAAGTAGAATAGATATGTACAAGTAAAATAAATAAATAAATAGAGTAATAAATACGCTCAAAAATATATACATATATACAAGTGCTGTGGGGAATGGAAGGAGGTAAGGCGGGAGTGATGGAGAGTAGGAGGAGGGGGAGAGGAAGGAGGGGGTTCAGTCTGGGAAGACCTCCTGGAGGAGGTGAGCTCTCAGTAGGGCCTTGAAGGGAGGAAGAGAGCTAGCTTGGCGGATATGCTGAGGGAGGGCATTCCAGGCCAGGGGGAGGACGTGGGCCGGGGGTCGACGGTGGGACAGGTGAGAACGAGGCACGGTGAAGAGGTTAGTGGCAGAGGAGCGGAGGGTGCGGGCTGGACTGTAGAAGGAGAGAAGGGAGGTGAGGTAGGAGAGGGCGAGGTGATGGACAGCCTTGAAGCCAAAGGTGAGGAGTTTCTGCCTGATGTGTAGGTTGATTGGTAGCCACTGGAGATTTCTGACTGTGAGCCAACAGTGGGTTCATAGTCTAGAAGGTCATGGGTTCTAATCCCCAGCTCTGCCACATGTCTCCTCCATGACTCTAGGTAAGTCACTTCATTCACTTCTCTGTGCCTCAGTTACCTAATCTGTAAAATGGGAATTAAGACCATGAGCCCTATGTGCGACAGGGACTGAGTCCAACCTGAGTAACTTGTATCTACCCCAGCCCTTAACAAACACCACAAATTTTAGACTGTAAACTCATTATTGGCAGCGACCATGACTGCTAATTCCGTTGTACTGTAGTCTCCCAAGCACTTAGTAAAGTTCTCTGCACATAGTAAGCACTCAATAAATACAATTGATTGATTATTATTATTATTTTTAACATAGATGAATGGGTCCGGTTTCCTAACCCATTGCTTTTTCAGCTGTGAAGATGGCAAGTAATAATAATAATAATAATGCTGATGGCATTTGTTAAGTGCTTACTATGTGCCAAGCACTGTTCTAAGTGCTGGGGGAAGGGGGAAATACAAGGTAATCAGGTTGTCCCACGTGGGGCACACAGTCTTCATCCCCATTTTACAGATGAGGTAACTGAGGCCCAGAGAAGTGAAATGACTTGCCCAAAGTCACACAGCTGACAAGTGGCAGAGTAAGGATTAGAAGTCATGACCTCCGACTCCCAAGCCCAGGCTCTTTCCACTGAGGCACGCTACTTCTGAAAAGGAAGGATGAATGCTCCCCTGGGGGCCATCTCTGAGCTCCTGTGTCTGGCAGTCGAGGTCACACGACTTGGATACTCTGGGTTTTCCAGCTCCTGCCACATCACTCCTCTTTCAGAGAGAAAATGTTTCCTTCTGAGATTTGCATTGCATCAGTGACTCAAGACAATGCTCAGAGGGCCAGGCAGGGCTGAGTGGTTTCGTCTCTGGCTGCTGACAGTCCAGTGCTCCGAGCCCTAGCATTTGGGGTTTTTAACTTTATCCTCAAAGCACTGTATGGGGACCAGGCTGATGAAGACGGGGAGCCTGCCAGGGGTGGGGAGCAGGAAACAGAATAAATGACTTCTAAACTCCCAACTGAGCTCCTCCAGGTTTTGGAGCAAAGGCAGCACAACAACTGCATTTTCTGGAGGCTAGTTACACCTTGTATAGGCAAATTCCCAGGCGAGTCCATAACTGGCATGTCAAGACATGGGTCCCAGGTTTCTGCTTAGCTCTGGTGGAAATTCAGGCTCTTCCCCCACAAGAAGTATTTAATCTTGTTTTGAAAGTCTCACTACAAGTGAGACGAGGAGGGAATTCACCATCTCCAGTCATGAGCCTCTTTAATTACAAGTCTCTCAACTGAAGCGACTCATTTGGGGCCAATTAGTAATAATAATAATAATGATGATGGCATTTGTTAAGCACTTACTATGGGCCAAACACTGTTCTAAGCATTGGGATCGATATAAGGTTATCAGGTTGTCCCAAATGGGGCTCACAGCCTTAATCCCCATTTTACAGATGAAGTAACTGAGACACAGAGAAGTTAAGTGCCTTGCCCAAAATCACACAGCTGACAGTGGCAGAGCCAGGATTAGAACTCATGACCTCTGATGCCCAGGCCCAGGCTTTTTCCACTAAGCCATGCTGCTTCTCTATCATCCCTGATAAGGACAGACAGCTAACCATTGACCACATCATCTTGATCAATCTATCAATCAATCAATGGCATTTATTGAGCAATTTCTGAGTGCAGAGCACCACACTAAAAGCTTGGGAAACTACAATACAACAGAGTTTATTTTTTATGGTATTTGCTACCTGCTATGTGCCAGGCACTATACTAAGCACCTTGAGAGCCCAAGGTTGACTTCCAGGGTGAAAGCTTTGGCCAACCTCAAAACGGAATCATTCAGAGACCTTTTCCTGTTATCTGGAATCCAATGCCCTGGATAATAATAATAATTGTTACTCATGTGCTAAGCACTGTACTAAATGCTGGGGTAGACAGCAGGTGCTCTGTAAATATTAAGCACTCAATAAATACCATTGATTGATTGAAAATAGTCCTCAACTCACTTGGGGCTTCTAGCCTAGGCTGAGACAGAACAGATATTGAATCACACTTTTACAAATGAGGAAGCCACGGCACAGAGAAGTCAAGAGACTTGCCCGAGGTCACATAGCAAACAAATGATAGAGCCAGGACTGGAACCCAGGTCTTCTGAATCTCAGGCCCATGATCCTTTCAGATGGCTTCTCAGTCCCATTCATTCATTCATTCAATTTATTGAGCGCTTACTGTGTGCATTTACCCATTATCCCTGAATCCTGTTATGAACTCTGTGCTTCTCTGGACCTCATCTGGAGCCTGGATAGAGACATGTAAATGAACCACCTAAGGATTTAGTGAGAAGTCCTGGAGAAAAGCAAAATGTACTTCATAATACTGAGTTGTTCCTATAAGAGTTTCTTTCAAAACTTGACTCGCCAATAGCTGTCTTCAAATCAAAGGTTATCAACACACACGCATACACAAACACACATACGCATACACACACACACACACACTTACATACATTACAAAGAAAAATGACAAATTGAATGGTGATTCTGATGGGAAATTTTAATTGACTCAAGACTACCTTGAAAAAATCAAAGAACACATTGATTGCCTGAGGAAAACTGGACAAGTTCCAATTTGCAAAAAAGAAAATCTATTCTGTCTGGTCAGACAAAATTTTGATGTCTGAAATAATCTCAGGCCCAAATGACCTTAACAACTATTATTTTATGGTTGATCAATTTTGATCAAATTGACTTTGGCATTAGTTATAGAGAATACAGTATTAGCAAATTGACAACATATATATATACATATAGATAGATGTCTATCTATCTATATTTAGTTGTCTTTCATCATTGAAAAAGACTTGGTGAAATTCACCTATGAATGTCCCTGTGTGATTGAAAATCCAATACAGGATACCCCAATCCCAGCCACAATTTTTAATGGTATTTGTTGAGCGCTTACTTTGTACCAGGCATTGTACCAAATACTGGGGTAGAAACAAGATAATCAAGTTGGACACAGTCCCTGTCCCACAGAGGGCTCACGGTCTTAATCCCAGTTTTACAGATGAGGTAACTGAGGCACAGAGAAGTGAAGTGACTGTCCCTCAGTCACCCAGCATACAAGTGGAAAAGGCAGGATTAGAACCCAGTTCCTCTGATTCCAAGTCCCCTGCTCTTTCCATGAGCCCACACAGCCTCTCCATTCTGTGCACGGAAAGTCTGTCCTCTTTATTATGCTGTGTTTAATGTTTGCAGTACCTGGCCCTTTTTTCTTTTCTTTTCTTTTGTGTCTTTGTCTCTCTTCCCGATCTAAGCTCTTGCTTACAAAGAACTGTTCATTTATTTATATCAGTATGCCATGTTTCAGCAATTAATTCCCAGTTTTCAGCTGAGATGCAGCGTAACATGGGGTATTATTTTACCATGCCCTTAAAATGTATCCTCAGCCCTCCTTGCTTTCAGTTTTCCAGTTTCAGCTCTCCATGCAGCAACTGTCAGAGTGTCCTGCTTTTTACTTATTCTCACACAAACCACCCAACGTTGGTACGTTGAGGTGAGCCTAGGTTCAATGCCAGGAGACTAACTACGCTTCAGTACTTCAGGGTTCATATCTTGCCATTTAATATTGAGTGGGGCCCATAAATGATGCTGTTGGAACTGCCCATGTCAATCAGTCGAAGTTAGGCGATCGTATTTCTTGAGCACTTACTGTGTGCAAAACACTCTACTAAGCACTTGGGAGAGTAAAATATGAAACCAAACAGGCACACTCCCCGTCCACAGAGCCATAAATGGTGCTTAAGTAGGTTTCAGGTCTCACAGGTGTACAGGAGATATGATGACACCACAGCTCTGTAGACCTTTAGTGTGGTCTATATTAATGTCTGTATCCCTTTCTAGACTGTAAGCTCATTGTGGCCAGGGAACGTATCTGCCCACACTGTTATAATTAATTCTCCCAAGTATTTAATACAGTGCTCTGCTCATAGTAAGCCCTCTATAAATACCACTGATGACAGTGGGGGAAAGAAACAGCGTGGTCTACTGAATAGAGCATGGGCCTCGGTGTCACCACTTGTCTGCTGCGTGACTTTGGGCAAATTACTTCATTTCTCTGTGCCTCAGTTACGTTATCTGCATAATGGGGATTAAGACTGGGACCCCTAGGTGGGTCACGGACTGTGTCCAACCCAATTACTTTGTATCTACCGTAGCGCTAAGCACAGTGCCTGGCACATAATAAGTGTGTGACACAGTGATCATAATTACTATTATTATGATGATGACATTGCCATCACACCCTGTTCGACAGTCCCAATTTCATTTTACTTTCATTAGAATATTATTTTTTATCATGACCTTGTTCACTTAATTGGAATGTGTGAATGAGTTCTAGATTCAGTAGGAAAATGTTCTAGGGTAATGACAATAATCATGTTAATAAAAATAACGGTATTTGTTAAGTGCTTACTATGCGTCAAGCACTGTTCTAAGCACTGGGGTAGATACAAGCCAATCAGGTCAGGTGCAGTCCCTGTCCTTTTGGAGACTCACAGTTTAAGTAAGAGGGATTGGACCCCTAATTAGTAGAGGTATTGGATCCCCATTATTAGAGCAAATCACTTTACTTGCCCTAGGTCACACAGCAGAGCAGTGGCAGAGCCAGAATTAGAACCCAGATCATCTGTCTCCCATTTCATGCTCTTTTCACTAGGCCACACTGCTTCTAAGATGTAAATCAACCGAGTTAAGTTTCACTCACTGGCTTCTGATGGAGAAAAGCTTTCCCTTTCTCTGCTGTCTGTTCCAAAAGCTTCTGATAGGGCAATACTTTATTATTATCAAATGTCGTCGAGTCATTTCTGATTCGTAATAACTCAATGGATGTATTTTCTTCAAAACATCCGATCTTCTGCCGTAGCCTGTAACCTTGCTAACGGTCCTTCCATTATCATTGTTATGGTTTCTATCCATCTAGCTGCTGGTCAGTGCTACTCCCCCAGAAATCTGGGAGAAACTAAAATCCATACCATTAAAATGGAATTAAATGTAAAGTGAAAAAATATGTCAAAATGCAAGGATGCTCATAACTGCGGGGGGATAGGAGGGCAGTAGACAAGATTGGTGCTTTGAGTGCTGCTTAGCTTTATGGCTGGTTGAAGGTTTTTCTTCGAATAGAAAAGGTGTTTTTTTAATCAAGTTTGTGTTTTTATCACTTTTTGACTTAAAAGCTGCACCTTTTGTTCTGAGATTTCATTTGCTTTTGAGAGGCCAGGCGTGCGGCTGTCATGCATCCGCCCCCCCCCCCCCCCCCCCCCCGCCCCGTTAACCCCCCTTCACCGTTCAGAGCCTCTTTCTTAATAATAAGGTTGATTCCCTCCTTGCCAATTCCACTTATTCCCAGTCGTAACATCTAGAAATAGATCCTAATCGTGTCTGACTCCCTTTGGACTTGAAAAGCTGAAGCAATATGACTGCCTGATGCGTAACTTCTAGCTGTTACTGTCATATTTTCTAATAATGATTTTCCCAATTTATTTCCCAAAATCTCTTACTGAAGAGCAAGATCTTCCCGCCCTTTGAGATGAGATAATATTGAGTCATTCACCCACTGTAGCTTTGCATTTCAGAGAGCCTGGGTTCATTAGCATAAGAAAGGTTAAACAGAATCAGTGAAAAGAGGGACACTTCCAAAAGGAGGGCTGAACTTCAAAATACAATCACCTTTTCCTAAGAGTTTAGTAATGCGGCTGGTTTCTCTAACAGATACTTCTTTTTAGGGAGCTGTGAGCTAGTACTGTGATTTCTTGAAGTGTGGTCGCCTGCTGTCTGATAACTTAGATCACAATAAGAAGGCAGAATGGAGTATTGGTGAGACCATATCTTCCCCCATTTATTAGAGGCAGAAGGCTCTAGTTCCTTCCCTGTGCCTCTAATATTGTTTCCATGCAAGTCCCAATTTTTTACTTTTAAGAAGTTTATGGACATAAACTTAATTTAAGAAAAGGATTCATTTCCTAAGGTACTTTTTCTGTTTTGCATTTCTTAAAATGTGTATTGTGAAAAATAAGTATTTGAACATCAATCAGTGGTACATATTGAGTGTGTGCTCTGTGTTGAGAGCACTATATCAGGCGCATGAGAGAGAACAATATTTTTCTGATATTTCAGAATCAGTGTGTGACACAGGGAAGCCTTATGTCTGAAATTGGGAATGCTCTCTTAACCATCTGGTCCATTTCCTAGAGGGTAGAGCGCGGGTGTGGGATTAAGAAGGTCATGGGTTCTAAACCCAGCTCTGCCACTTGTCTGCTGTGTGACTTTGGCAACTCACTTCACATCTCTGTGCCTCAGTGACTTCATCATTATAATGAGAATTGAGACTGTGAGCCCCACATGGGAAAGGGACTGTCCAACCCAATTTGCTTCTATCCAACCTAGTATTTAGAACAGTGCCTGGCACATAGTCTTAACAAATATTATTATTATTATTATTATTATTATTATTATTATATTATTATTTCCTGAATGAAGAAAGTCCTAGAGTTAGCTTACTCCCCTGCTCTCTCCTTTTCCCAACGCTTCCCTTTCCCAACCCCACTAAGGCAGACACACAGAGCAAAGATGTCATCTCATTGCCCAGTATGCATTGTGATGTAATGTAACATATCACACAGTGAGGGGTGGGGGAATAAATCGTATCGCTCTCTGCTCAACAACTGCATTTCATTTCAGCAGCATGACCTAGTAGAAAAAGCACAGGCCTGAGAGATAGATGACTTGGGTTCTAATCCCTGCTCTGCCACTTGCCAGCTGTGTGACCTTGGGCAAGTTACTTAACTTCTTTTTGCCTAAGACTACTCATGGATAAAATGGGGATTCAATACCTGTTCTCCATTCTACTCTCACTGTGAATCCCATGTAGGACAGAGATTGAGGCTGACCTGATTATATTGTATCTACCCCTGTGCTTAGCTGACCTGATTATCTTGGATCTACCCCTGTGCTTAGCATGGGGCTTGACACATAGGAAGCACTTCAATAAATTCCACGATTATTATTATTTGGCGCTTCTGCAGAAAAGTTTACCAACTCCTGTGGGAGACTTAGCCAGTAAGAGAATTAGCTAAGATTAATGAAGAATCCTAAAGGATTCTGGTATGTGAACAATGAAAGGAAAGAAGTTGTTTTAAATTTTGAGTTATATGAATATGACTTTTCCCTACTGAGCCTTCCTTTCTCTCCTGTTCTTGAGATGGACCACTGATCATTATGGTGTTACAGTCACTCATAAAATGCTTTCATATCCCAAAGAAAAGTTACCATATTCTAAGCAAGAAGGATTTACCTGATAGGGGGAAAACTTACATGTATAAGAATAATTTATAAACACTTGAGAGTCAACAAAATCGAAATGACCTATAATGACGATTGATGGTACTTAAGAATGGTGAGATTTTGTGAGCAGTCAGACTCCCTTATAAACCCCGCAGAATCAGAAATGTTTCTTACAGGCTCTTGGACATCTCGGCACTTTACCTTTCCAAATTACTCTTAGTACTTAGTAATAATAATAATAATAATAATAATAATAATAATAGCATTTGTTAAGTGCTTACTATGTGCAAAGCACTGTTCTAAGTGCTGGGAAGGATACAAGGTGATCAGGTTGTCCTATGTGGGGCTCACAGTCTTCATCCCCATTTTACAGATGAGATAACTGAGGCACAGAAAAGTTAAGTGACTTGCCCAAAGTCATACAGCTGACAATTGGTGGAACCAGGATTTGAACCTATGACCTCTGACTCCCAAGCCCCTGCTCTTTCCATTGAGCCATGCTCCTTCTCTAATAATAATAATGGTACTTGTTAAGCACTTACTGTGTGCCAAGTACTATTCTAATCAGTGAGTAAGATACAAGTTAATAAGGTTGTACACAATCCCTGTCCCACACAGGGCTCAAATCTTTAACCCCCATTTTACAGATGAGGTAACTGAGGCCCAGAGAAGTGAAGTGATTTGTCCAAGGTAAAGCACCAGAAAAGTGACAGAGCTAGGATTAGAACCCACGACCTTTTGACTCCCAGGCACAGGCTCTATCCACTACACCATCTCAGGCCTTAGTAGTAATAATAATAATAATAATAATAATAATAATAATGGCATTTATTAAGCGCTTACTATGTGCAAAGCACTTTTCTAAGTACTGGGGAGGTTACAAGGTGATCAGGTTGTCCCAAAAGGGGGCTGACAGTCTTCATCCCCATTTTACAGATGAGGGAACTGAGGCACAGAGAAGTTAAGTGACATGCCCAAAGTCACACAGCTGACAATTGGCAGAGCCAGGATTCAAACCCATGACCTCTGACTCCAAAGCCCGTGGTCGTTCCACTGAGCCACGGTGATTCTCTAGAGTGCTCTGCACACAGAAAGCACTGAATAAGTACCAATCATTGAAATTTAGAATTGTTCCCTCGCAGAGCTGTTTCCCAAACCTGCAGTTTTCCTACTTCTGCTACAGACAGTGCATGGATTTCCCAGGAAAGACAGGGTTAAAGAGCTCCCTACTTCATTTACATCAGGCTGCTATTCTTTGAATGAAGCTTCCAAGGAGGGAGCAGTGCTGTCTGTCAAGTCGACGATACACAAACCTCTCTGGCAATTCTCAGAGCAGATTTTTCAAACAATAGAACACACAGATCCTGGTCCTGGGGAGGCAGGTGGGTGGGAGATGGGCCTGAGCTGAGGAAAACCATCTTTCTCTCCTGGGGCTCCCTTAAGGGTTCCAGCCAAAGCACCCTGATGGGGAAATAATAATGATGGCATTTGTTAAGAGCTTACTATGTGCAAAGCACTGTTTTAAGCGCTGGGCGGGGTGGGGGTGAGGGGATACAAGGTCATCAGGTTGTCCCATGTGGGGCTCACAGTCTTAATCCCCATTTTCCAGATGAGATAACTGAGGCACAGAGAAGTTAAGTGACTTGCCCAAAGTCACACAGCAGATGTGGCGGAGCCAGGATTCGAACCCACGACCTCAAACTCCCAAGCCCGTACCCTTTCCACTGAGCCATGCTGCTTCTCAATCCCACAACTCCTGGGGCTGGATCCACCAGCACTGGACAATGAGGAAGGATACACAGATCAAATAGCCTGAAGCTTCCCCAGAACTTTATTTTCTTTTTGATTTATTTTTATGATGGTTGTTAAGTGCTTACTGTGCTTCCAGTGCCAACCACTGTGCTAAGCATTGGGGTAATAATAGCATTCATGATAATAATGGTATTTGTTCAGCGCTTACCATGTGTCAAGCACATGGTAGAAGAGAAGCAGCATGGCTCAGTGGAAAGAGCCTGGGCTTGGGAGTCAGAGGTCATGGGTCCAAATCCCGGCTCTGCCGCTTGTCAACTGTGTGACTTTGGTTAAGTCACTTAACTTCTCTGTGTCTCAGCTACCTCATCTGTAAAATGGGGATTAAGACTGTGAGCCCCAAGTGGGACAACCTGATCACCTTGTATCCTCCCCAGCGCTTAGAACAGTGCTTTGCACATAATAAGCGCTTAACAAATGCCATCATTATCACCATCACTGTTCTAAGCGCTGGGGTGGATGCAATCAAATCAAGTCAGACACAGTCCCTGTCCCCCATGGGGTTCACAATCTTAATCTCTAGTTTACAGATGAGGTAACTGAGGCCCAGAGAAATGAAGTGACTTGCCCAAGGTCATCCAGCAGACAAGTGGCGGAGCTGGAATTGGAACCCGTGTCCTTCTGACTCCCACGCCTGGGCTCTATCTACTAAGCCATACTTCAGTGTAGACGCAAGATAATTAAGTTGGACAACAGTCTCTGGCCCTCATGGGGCTCATAGTCTAAGTCACAGAGAGGAGGAATTATTTCCCATTTTGTCCATGAAGTAACGGAGAAACAGAGAAGTTAAATGATTTGCCAAGGTTACACAGCACTCAGGTGGCAAAGCCTGGAGTATTTCAATACAAGCCTCACAGGTTAGGGTGGCCTAGTCCTCGCTTTCCAATGGACTGCTCTTTTGACTTCCAATAGACTTTCTTGTGTATCCTAAACTACCTCAGTCAGTCAATCATTGCTCTTTATTGAGCACCTTTGCTGCACACAAAACTGTATAAAGTGTGCACCAGAGGAGTACAACAGAAGCAAGGAACATGCCTCCTGTCTTTAAATTGTTTGCAACCTTATGAGAAAACAGATGGATAAAAACTATAAGTTATGAGAGCAGGAGAAGGAAAAAGAACATGGTGTGTAGAAGTTATTGAATAAATAGTTGAATGTACATATATACACTATATGATATACTTACATATATACTATATACGTAGTAATTGAATTAAATCATATAGTATTTGCTTTAAATCGTGCCATACCATATGATTTAATGCGATTGTATATAAATAGTACACAAATGCTTCCCCCTTCTAGACTGGGAGCCCGTTGTTGGGTAAGAACTGTCTCTATATGTTGTCAACTTGTATTTACCAAGTGCTTAGTACAGTGCTCTGCACACAGTAAGCGGTCAATAAATACGATTGAATGAATGAATGAAAATACTGACCAATGGATTTAAAGTACATATGTGCTGAGAGTGGCTGTTGGGTTGATCCCACAAAAGTTGTGTGAATTAAACGAGGAAAGCTTCCTGGAGGCGGTGAGATTTTAAAATAATTTGGAAGATGGGGGAATTGTGTTTTGGAGGTTTTGTAGGGGATGACATTCTAGGCTGGGGGAATATCATGAATGAGGTATCAGAGGCAGGAAAATCAAGGAGAAAATACAATTAGAAGGGGAGGTTGGGAGGAGTTCACCATTTTCCAGGTTTCCGCAGAGGGAGGGGGAACATTCATTCATTCAATCGTACTTATTGAGTGCATACTGTTTGCAAATCACTGCATTAAGTCCTTGATAGAGTACAATATAACAATAAACAGCCACATTCCCTGCCCATAATGAGCTTACAGTCTCAAGACTAGTAATAAGACTGCTATTAAGAACCCTAAAAGTGTCATTTCAAATATGTTATTGTTTCCAAAATATAAAAGCACATTAACAATTTTAAGGATGTTATTTTTCTGAATTGGTAGCAAGGAGAGATTCACACACTAAGTAGTTCATCCCAACCTCTGGAGGACTCTAGTTAGAATTTTCACTCATCAGAGAAGATATTGTCACCGTTGAGTGATCATTTTAGTTAATCAATTCTAGAGAAAAAAATGATAGTGTCAATGTAAAATTCACGGGCAGTTCTAAAGCTCACTGAAACTCAGAACCCCTGTTACTAAAGCAGAAATGATTTTTCCAGACATTTATCATGATAAATTAGTAGCTATGCAGTACCACGGTACACCTTGGTAGCTTCCCACTTGGGCGTTGTGATCCTTTTTAATAAAATGCCTCATTAAAACTAGATAGTTTGTCTCATTTCCCTATTTCAGGATAAGAAGAAAAATTCACTTGACAAAAGTATTAAATTATGAAGAAGTTTCTCAGGAGTTGATTCCACTAAGCATTTTTTCTTCCACATATAATTGTTGAAATTGTGCTATCTGGCTGTTTCAAATGCCATATAAGTACAATTCTCTCAGTCAATTAATCAATCGATGATGTCTATTGAGCACTTACTGTGTGCAGAACACTGGACTAAGCCCTTGGGGAAGATAACTGAGATAACTGAGGTGAGATAACTGAGGCAGAGGGAAGCTAAGTGGCTTGCCCAACTTCACACAGCAGCATGGCTCAGTGGAAAGAGCACGGGCTTGGGAGTCAGAGGTCATGGGTTCAAATCCCAGCTCCGCCGCTTGTCAGCTGTGTGACTTTGGGCAAGTCACTTAACTAGAGTTCGTAGACACAATCCCAGCCCACGAGAGGTTTACAGTCTCCAGAGGAAGACAGGAATTAAAATCCATGGCAGAAAGGAGATATACTTTAAATTAGGGGAAACACCAATAACCGTGTTTCCAGTTTAACATTCTCAGTCCTTACAGTGACAACCCTGCCATGGCAGCTGGAGTGATCCAAAGAAAACAATCCAGAACCACCTGTCCCTTTCACACTGTGAGCATGGAAAATTTGTCTTCTCCCAGACTGATTTTTTTTCTTCTTCTTTTTTTTAATGGTATTTTTTAAGCACTTATTATGTGCCAGGCACTGTACTAAGTGATGGGGTAGATACAAGTTAATCAGGTTGGACACAGTCCCTGTCCTACATGGGGCTCACAGTCTTAATCCCCATTTAACGGATGAGGTAACTGAGGCACAGGGAAGTGAAGTGACCTGCCCCATGTCAGATAACAGACAAGTGGCAGGGGCAGGATTGGAACCCAAGTCCTTTTGACTCCAGGCCCACTCTCTATCCACTAGGCCATGCTGCTGATGTAATGGATGCCAGATTATTATTATGGTATTTATTAAGCACTTAAGGGAAGCAGCACGGCCTAGAGAGAATGGACCTGGGAGACAGAGAACCTGGGTTCTATTCCCAGCTCCACCACTTATAATAATAATGGCATATGTTAAGCGCTTACTATGTGCAAAGCACTGTTTCTAAGCGCTGGGGAGGATACAAAGTGATCAGGTTGTCCCACATGGGGCTCACGGTCTTAATCCCCATTTTACAGATGAGGGAACTGAGGCACAGAGAAGTTAAGTGACTTGACCAAAGTCACATAGCTGACAAGCTGCAGAGCTGGGATTTGAACCCATGACCTCTGACTCCCAAGCCTGTGCTCTTTCCACTGAGCCACGCTGCTGTGTGAAGTTGGGCAAGCCACTTAGCTCCCCTCTTTCTCAGTTATCTCACCTGTAAAGTTGAGATTAAGACTGAGAACGTTATATGAGACAAAGACTCTTTCCAACCTGATTGTCTTGTATCTGCCACAGCACTAAGTACCGTCCCTGGCACATAAGTAAGTAAATCAATCCATCACTTGCATTTACTGAGCATTTACTGTCTGCACTATACTAAGCTCTTAGAAGAGTACGATATAACAGAGTTGGTAGACACATTCCCTGTCCACAGTGAGCTTACAGTCTAAAGGGGGAGACGGTAATATGAATAAATTGCATCAGGGACATGTACCTAAGTGCTGTGGGCTGAGGGAGGGGAGAATAAAGGGTGAAAAATCTTAGTGCAAAGGTAACGAAGAATGGAGTGGGAGAAGAGGAAAATGAGGAATTATTCGGGGAAGACCCTTTGGAGGAGATATGCTTTCAATAAAGCTTTGAAGGCCGGGAGAGTGAGTGTCTGTCAGATATGAAGAGGGAGGGAGTTTCAGGCAGAGGCAGTACATGGGTGAGGGGTTGACAGTGAGATAGATGAGACCAAAGTATAGTGAGTAGGTTGGCATTAGAGGGGTGAAGAGCGCAGGCTGGTTTGTAGTAGGAAATCAGGGAGATAAGATAGGAGAGGCCAAGGTGATTGAGTGTTTAAAGGCTATGATAAGGAGTTTCTGTTTGATATTCATTCATTCATTCATTCAATCATATTTATTGAGCGTTTACTGTGTGCAGGGCACTGTACTAAGCATTTGGGAAGTACAAGTTGGCAACGTATAGAGACGGTCCCTAACCAACAATGGGCTCACAGTCTAGAA
Organism: Tachyglossus aculeatus; assembly: GCF_015852505.1. Lineage (NCBI taxonomy): Eukaryota > Metazoa > Chordata > Mammalia > Monotremata > Tachyglossidae > Tachyglossus > Tachyglossus aculeatus. Next base: position 100,662,219 of record NC_052067.1, on the reverse strand, counting down.
GGGGGAGACAAACAACAAAACAAAACATGTGGTCAGGTGTCAAGTCATCAGAATAAATAGAAGTAAAGCTAGATAATAATAATAATAATAATAATGACATTTATTAAGTGCTTACTATGTCCAAAGCACTGTTCTAAGCGCTGGGGAGGTTACAAGGTGATCAGGATGTCCCATGGGGGGCCTCACAGTTTTAATTCCCATTTTACAGATGAGGGAACTGAGGCCCAGAGAAGTGAAGTGACTTGCCCAAAGTCACACAGCTGACGACTGGTGGAGCCGGGGCTTGAACCCATGACCTCCGACTCCAAAGCCCGGGCTCTTTCCACTGAGCCATGCTACTTCTCACATCATTGACAAAATAAATAGAATAGTAAATATGTACAAGTAAAATAAATAGAGTAATAAATCTGTACAAACATATATACAGGTGCTGTGGGGAGGGGAAGGAGGTAGGACCAGGGGGGATGGGGAGGGGGAGAGGAAAAAGGGGTAGATGGATATGGAGGTGGATGGGCAACCACTGAAGGTTCCTGAGGAGTGGGGAAACAGGGACAGTTTTGTATCTACTACAATTTTGCAGACAAATCAGTCTGTCAAATTTATTGAGCACTTACTGTGCGCAGAACATTGTATTATTCTTGGGAGAGTACAATATGAAGCAATAATTATAATGATGGTATTTCTTAAGTGCTTACTTTGTGCCAAGCACTGTTCTAAGCACTGGGGTAGATACGAGGTAATCAGGTTGTCCCACGTGGGGCTCACAGTGTTAATCCCCATTTTACAGATGAGGTAACTGAGGCACTGAGAAGTTAAGTCACTTGCCCAAAGTCACATGGATGACAAGTGGCAGAGAAGGAATTAGAAGCCACGACCTCTAACTCCCAAGCCCGTGCTCTTTCCACTAAGCCATGCTGTGGGGAAAGACAAGATGAAGGCAGGTCAGAAAGGAGGCTGATGCAGTAATCAAAATAGGACAGGATAAAGTCTTCCTGCTACCTTCACAAACACATTCAAGTCTCATCATCCAAAAAATGCCCTCTCTCAACAGCCCAGACCCCTCCAGCTACTGCCCCAACTTCCTGATCTCATTCCTTTCCAAACTCCAAGAATGGGTTACACACATCCGCTGCCTCTATTTCTTCTCCACCAACTCTCCCACTCACTACAGTGAAACTATTAGCTCTTTTGCTCCATCCGTCCTCTCTAAAGTTATGCGTCTATCTACTTTTTTATACTGTACGCTCCCAAGTGCATAGTACAGTGCTCTTCACACAGTAAGCACTCAACAAATATGATTGATTGACCAGTGTCCTCCATAGGAGTCAAGTCCAAAGGGATAAACTCCACCCTGATCCTCCTCGATCATTCTGCTTCTTTTGACACCTTTCTCTACTCCTAGACATGGTTTTACCTCTCAGCATCACACCTGGAGAGTTTCCAGTACTCTACCAGTCTTGGTTAAAGGAGGGAGAGTCAAGCAGAGGCCTAACCATTCCATTCCTAGCTTGGGCAGTGGCTAGCGAGTGGAAGGCAATCTGCTACAGGTCAAAACTCCCCTGTGTTGGTCAGGAGCATCATGCGAGAGAGTTGAGGGCAGAGACTCGAGTTTACTGCGCGGAACGTAGCAGTGGTAAACCACTTCCATATTTTTACCAAGGAAGCTCTCTGGATACACTATCAGAACAATTGCAGGTGGAGACTGGGGAGTCCTGGGAGAAATGTGTCTGTGGTGTCACTGTCTTTTAGACTGTGAGCCCACTGTTGGGTAGGGACTGTCTCTATATGTTGCCAACTTGTACTTCCCAAGCGCTTAGTACAGTGCTCTGCACACAGTAAGCGCTCAATAAATACGATTGATGATGATGATGACAGTGGGCCAGAAACGACTTGGCATAAGACCAAGATAAAGATTTGCTGACAGGGTGTTTAGCAGGTTCTCCTCCTTGCCTCTCTATCCATTACCCATTTTTATTCGCTGGCTTTTGCTCTGCCTCTCATCATAACGTGAGTTTCTCACAAGGCTTTGTTCTGGGTGTCCTGCTCTTCTCACTCAAAAACTCATTCTCTTGGAGACTTCATCCATTCACAAGACCTCAGTTATCATCCCCCTGCTACTGTGAGCCCACTGTTGGGTAGGGACTGTCTCTATATGTTGCCAATTTGTACTTCCCAAGCGCTTAGTACAGTGCTCTGCACATAGTAAGCGCTCAATAAATATGATTGATGATGATGATGATGATAACATAATAATAATAATAATGATGGCATTTGTTATGCGCTTACTATGTGCAAAGCACTGTTCTAAGTGCTGGGGAGGGGAAACAAGGTAATGAGGTTGTCCCACGGGGGGCTCACAGTCTTAATCCCCATTTTACAGATGAGGGAACTGAGGCTCAGAGAAGTTAAGTGACTTGCCCGAATTCACACAGCAGACGTGTGGCAGAGCTGGGATTTGAACCTATGATCTCTGACTCCAATGCCCGTGCTCTTTCCACTGAGCCACGCTGCATCCAAATCAATCAATTTACCTTCAATCTTGCATTTCTTTAACTCCAAGGCAACTCCATGTGACTGCCCGCCAGCATCTCAAACTTATTAGTTCTAAAACAGAACTCATCTTTCCACCTAAGGCAAATCCTGCTCCCCTTTAATTTCCCATCTCAGTCAATAAGTCCATGAACAGAGCTCTCGTTTCCACTTCTCCCACTCCCTTCTTCATCCTCCTTGTGCTTAGATTTGCACCCTTTATTCAACCCTCCCTCAGCACTTATGTACATATCCACAATTCATTTATTTATATCAATTTCTCCCAGTCTAGACTGTAAGCTTGTTGTAGGCAAGGGAACATATGATGGTGTAGTGGAAAGAGCACAACCCTGGGAGGCAGAAGGTTCTAACCCCTGCTCCACTACGTGTCTTCTGTGTGACCTTGGACAAGTCCCTTCACTTCTCTGTGCCTCAGTTACCTCATCTGTAAAATGGGGATTGACACTGTGAGCCCCATGCAGGACAGGGACTCTGTCCAACCCGATTTGCTTATAACCACCCCCTACATTTAGTACAGTGCCTGGCACATAATAAGTGCTTAACAGATGCCGTTATTAATATTGTTATTATTATCTACCAACTCTATTATTTTGTACTCTCCCAAGGTCTTAGTACAATGCTCTGTACACAGTAAGCACTCAATAAAAATAATTAATTGAGTGATTTATCCTTCCTGTCCCAGAAGCCTGCAAATCCTCGCTCCTTGACTATTTGCGGTCTTTCAATTCTCATATTTAGCCTCCTGCTAAATCCTGCAGTTTCCTCCGGCACAACATTCTTGGCACCCATTCCCTCCTCTCCACCCATACAACAATTATCCTGGTATAAACTCTGACTAAATCTATCATGGCTAAATACCCTTATTTTTAAAGTGCTTAGTACAGTACTCTGCTCAATAAACACTACTGATAATCCATCATATTTATTGAGCGCTTACTGTGGGAAGAGCATTAGAATAAATGCTTAGAAGATTGTCTCAGCCTCTCCTTTGGTCTTTCTACCTTCAGGTTCTCCCCCAACTATACCTATATCTATATCTATCTATCTATCTATCTATCTATCTATCTATCTATCTATCTATCTATCTATCTATCTATCTATCCATCTAAGATCTATATATACCTATGCTATATGTGTGTATGTATATATATATACATATATATTACCCACTGCTGTACTTTCCCATTACAGTGTAAGCTTCTCGAGGGCAGAGAAAGTGTCATTTCTTTGTTTTGTATTTCCCAAGCACTTAACACAGTGCATTGCACCAAGTGGATGATCAATAGATATAACTACTACAAGGCCAAGCCTGAAGGCTTTGTTTTTCCCCTAGAACCATCAATAACAAGGGCATTTGTTAAGTGCTTACTATGTGCCAACCACTGCAGTAGATACAAGGTCATTAGGTTGGACACAGTCCCTGTCCCTCAAGGGGCTCGCAGTCTAAGTAGAGTTAGTAGGGTTTAATCCCCACTTTACAGAGGGGGAAACGGAGGCCCAGAGAAGTGAAGAGACTTCTTCAAAGTCTCACAGCAGTCAAGTGGCAGAGCCACAGAGAAGCAGCAGCATGGCCAGTGTGTAGAAGGTGGGCTTTGGAGTTAAAAGGATCTAGGCTCTAAATCCCAGCTCTGCCACTTGTCAGCTGTGTGACCTTGAGAAGTCACTTAACTTCTCTGTGCCTCAGTTCCCTCATCTGTGAAATGTAAATTAAGACGATGAGCGTCACGTGGCACCTGTACTATGTCAAACTTAATTACCTTGTGTCTATGTCAGCACTTGGCACAGTGCCTTGCACATAGTAAGCACTGAACAAACACCATGAAAAAAATTAAAATCAGGATATAATAATAATAATAATGATTTTCATTCATTCATTCAATTGTATTTATTGAGCGCTTACTGTATGCAGTACTTGTACTGGGAAGTACAAGTACAAGTTGGCAACATATAGAGACGGTCCCTACCCAACAGCGGGCTCACACTCTAGAAGGGGGAGACAGACAACAAAACAAAACATATTAATAAAATATAAATAGAATAGTAAATATTTATTAAGCACTTACCATGTGTATAGCACCCATGTCTTCTGATTCCCAGGCCCACCAAACAGGCATTTCATTTTCAGTTCCATTTTCTTCTGGGCAACCCTCTCAGAGAGATGGAGAGAGTTATTCAATTATAATAATAATTAATTAATAATTGTAGTATTTGTTAAGCCTTATTCTGTGCCAGGCACTGTACTAAGTGCTGGGGTGGATAGAAAAAAAAATCATGGTATTTGTTAAGCACTTACTATGGGTCAAGCATTGTTCTAAGTGCTTAGAACATTGTTCTAAGTCCCTTCTAGACTGTGAGCCCACTGTTGGGTAGGGACCATCTCTATATGTTGCCAACTTGGACTTCCCAAGCGCTTAGTACAGTGCTCTGCATACAGTAAGTGCTCAATAAATATGACTGAATGAATGCTGGGGTAGACACAAGGTCATCAGATTGTCTCACATGGGGCTCACAATCTTAATCCCCATTTTACAGGTGAGACAACTGAGGCACAGTGAAGTTAAGTGACTCGCCTAAAGTCACATGGCAGACAAGTGGCAGAGGAGCATTTAGAACCCAAATCCTCTGACTCGCAAGCCTGTACTCTTGCCTCTAAGCCACACTGCTTCTCTTAATCAGACTCCCAGTCTCAGTCCCCATTTTACAAATGAGGTAAGGTGGCAGAGCTGGGATTAGAACCCAAGACCTTCTGATTTCCAGACCCATGCTCTATCTCTTACACTATGCTCACAGCATGAAAGTCTCATCCTCCTTTGTTGAATTCTACCTTCATTGAGAAATGCTGTAGATAGCAAGAGGCTACTGGGGCAGTAGGTGTTCCGGTTTGTGTTACTTCCCAGGAACCACCATATGCCTCATCAATAAGAAACCCCGCTGATGATGATGTCCTTTAGCTCAGAGTTAGGGAGAAGGTTTGTGAAGGGGTGTGCTTTTTTGTGACAGACTTTGAGAAAGACATCCACAATGCACTGCAAATTTGAGGTGAAGTCCATTACATAAAATGAAAGAAAACCAATTAAAATACTTGACACAGTCCAAATGAAATTCAGGTGTTTTCATTCTTCTTGATTCTAATAATGCCACAGATTATTAAAACTGAAAGATTTTTAGAATCCAATTTATACTTCATCATTAATGCTCTAGATTTCCTTTTTGCAGTCCTCTCAGCTCAGACTCTGAAATGAACATATCTATTATTTCTCTTCTAATCATCCTTATTTTCTATTTCTCCTGCTTTATGGTGACCTGTATTCACAAAATTCCTATAAGACCATCAGAGAAGGAGCAACAGCACCCCGGGTTAGCACAGCAGCTGATGCAGTAATTTATTTGTTTATATTAATGTCTTTCTCCCCCTCTAGATTTTAAGCTCATTGTGGGCAGAGAATGTGTCTGTATATAGCTATATTGTACTCTCCCAAGTGCTTTGTACAGTGCTCTTTGCACAGTAAGCGTTCAATAAATATGATTGCCTGCCTGACTGACAGGACTTTGTCTTTAACAGAAGCAGTGTTGCTTAGTGGATAGAGCATGAGCCTGGAAGTTAGAAGGTCCTGGGTTCTAATCCCAGCTCTACCACATGCCCGCTGTGTGACCTTAGGCAAATCACTTAACTTCTCTGGGCCTCAGTTATCTCATCTGTAAAATGTGGATTAAGACGGTGTCCAACCTGATTAACCTGTACTGGAGAAGCAGTTTTGAGTAGTGAATATGGGGTCTCATCACTGCTCCACCACTTGTCTGCTGTGTGACCTTCAGCAAGTCACTTTACTTCTCTGGGCTGCCCGGCAGCGCGGAGGCCGCACGATGCCAGGAGTCACTGTGAAGGACGTGAACCAGCAGGAGTTCGTCCGAGCCCTGGCTGCCTTCCTCAAAAAGTCAGGGAAGCTAAAGGTCCCCGAATGGGTGGACACAGTCAAGCTAGTCAAACACAAAGAATTGGCGCCTTATGACGAGAACTGGTTCTACACTCGAGCTGAAAGCGCCTAACAGGCACCAGGACTATTAGTTTCCTCTCTGTGATTGGCATCCTTGGAGATGGAACAGCTGGGCCCTTTGCGGAGTGGGAATGATTCTGCTCGGAACTGGAATCAATCAGGCAGTGGAATTGGCTGATGGAACTGGAGTGTTTACCGGGTAACTGGGACTAGGTGTCTGGGATGGAACGATACAGTCAAGTTGATAGAAGTGTTCCCTTTCCACAAGGAGCTCATAGTTGAAACAGTCTGCATGACCTAGTGGAAGGAGCCTAGGTTAAGGTCACTCTTGTCTGCTGTGTGACCTTAGGCAAGTCACTTCTCTGCCTCAGTTGCCTCACCTTGTAAAGTGGGGGTTGAGACTGTGAGCCTCACATGGGACGATTATGACACTTGTCTACATGTTTTGTTTTGTTGTTTGTCTCCCCCTTCTAGACTGTGAGCCCGTTGTCGGGTAGGGACCGTCTCTATATGTTGCCGACTTGGACTTCCCAAGTGCTTAGTCCAGTGCTCTGCACACAGTAAGCACTCAATAAATACGATTGAATGAATGACAGCCTGTGTCCAACCTGATTTGCTTGAATCCACCATAGTGCTTGGCTCATAGTAAGCTCTTAATATTTATTACTCTATTTATTTATTTTATTTGTACATATTTATTCTATTTATTTTATTTGTTAATATGTTTTGTTTTGTTCTCTGTCTCCCCCTTCTAGACTGTGAGCCCGCTGTTGGGTAGGGACTGTCTCTGTTGCCAACTTGTACTTCCCAAGCACTTAGTACAGTGCTCTACACACAGTAAGTGCTCAATAAATTCGATTGAATGAATGAATGAATGAAAATGGGGATTGAAATTGTGAGCACCACGTGGAACAGGGTGTATCCAACCCAACGTGCTTATAATAATAATAACAACAATAATAATAATGGCATTTATTAAGTGTTTACTATGTGCAAAGCACTGTTCTAAGTGCTGGGGAGGCTACAAGGTGATCAGGTTGTCCCACGGGGGGCTCACAGTCTTAATCCCCATTTGACAGATGAGGTAACTGAGGCACAGAGAAGTTAAGTGACTTGCACAAAGTCACACAGCTGACAGTTGGCGGAGCAGGGGTTTGAACCCATGACCTCTGACTCCAAAGTCCGTGTTCCTTCCAGTGAGCCACGCTGCATCTATCATCATCATCATCAATTGTATTTATTGAGCGCTTACTGTGTGCAGAGCACTGTACTAAGCGCTTGGGAAGTACAAATTGGCAACATATAGAGACAGTCCCTACCCAACAGTGGGCTAGTGCTTAGTACAGTGTCTGGTACATAGTAAGTGCTTAACAAATGTCATAATTATTATTATTATCATCATCTACTCCAGGGCTTAGGACAGTGTTTGGCACATAAGTGATTAACAAGCACGATTATTATTATTATTATTAACAGGGGCACCAGGATTTCCGGTAAGAAAATGTGGCTGTCTCCTTCGTGGACACCTGCCCCAATGGGCCCACACAACAATCCAACTCTGCGCTCTAGTCCTAATGCTCCTGTAACTAGGCAAAATATGAAAGAAAAATGTATTCATTTGTCACAGCATCATGAACGTGAGCCCATCTTCTAGACTGTGAGCCCATTGTTGGGTAGGGACCGTCTCTATATGATGCCAACTTGTACTTCCCAAGCACTTAGTACAGTGCTCTACACACAGTAAGTGCTCAATAATTACTATTGAATGAATGAATGAATGAATGAATATAGGGCTCCACGAGCAATGCAACATTGTACACAGCAAATACCCAGCACAGTGCTTAATGCATAGTAGATGCTCAATAAATATTGATGAAGACACATTGCTTATAAAACCATGAAGATGTTTTAAACCATTTTCCTTATCATCCTTTGATTTCTTTCAGGAGTGGGTTTTTTTTTTTCAGAGCTGGATATATCCATCTGGGGAACAACATTGCCACTGGTGGGTCAGTCGGAAAGGGTGCACAAAAATAATCATAATAATTGTGATATTTGTTAAGCCCTTATTTGGTGCCAAGCACTGTTCTAAGCACTGGTGAAGGTACAAGATAATCAGACTGGACACAATCCCCATCCCACAAGGGGCTCAAGGTCTGAGTAAGAGAGAAACCAGGCATCAAACTCTCATTTTGCAGATGAGGAAACTGGAGCACATAGAAGCTAAGTGATTTGCCCAAGGTCACACACAGCAGATAAGGGTTGGATCCAAATTAGAACCCAGGTCTTCTGATTCCCAGGTCTGGGCTCTTTCCACTGGTCTTTTAGCATAGTTGGCGAGGTTTTGGTCAGACTTTGGGCATTCATTTTATTTTGTGCATTAGTAGAGATAAAATTCGATTTTAGAAGAATCTTTAGAAATTTTCCTTTTTAAGAAGGATTTCTCTTCTTTTGGCTTGTCAGAAGTAGTCTTTCATCATCGCAGTCATCCTCGCTGTCTTCCTCCATAGGATTGATTTAGTGCCTGCTCTGTGGTAAGTTCTGACCTTGGCATTTGAGTGTGCAGTGCTTTTGGATCCTGCCCTCAGGGAGTTTATAGCCTAATGGGGGAAGCAGGCAGGTAGAGACAGAATCCATACCATGGGGACAAAAGGAAAAGCAATGATTTAAAATAACACAAATGGGCCCAAAATACATTGATAGTAGAATCAATGAATGGAATAAACTGGCATGCACATAAATGCTATTAGTGTCTGAAATGATGAAATGACCAGGGAAGTGATTACTCATCAGGGAAGACATCCTGGAGGAGATGATTTTTAGGAGGGCTTCCTCAAAGCACTTTTTGCATCTTGATCACTCCAAAGGAACAGGTCTAAGTGTCTTATTCAGGAATGGACCAAACTGGGCAGGGCGTATCATGTGAATGCCTCCTTATTTTCCTTCAGTTTGATCAGAGACAAAGGATATAGACTTCCACCAGTGGCATGAACAGTTTCAGAAGAAACTCATCTATGCCCCAGATAAAAATGCTCTATTTATGCCTCATGGTACTCATGACAGTTTATGGGATGCATAGTTCTTCAGGACTTTTGTTGATTTCAATGAATAGATAACATTCCCAAGCACCAGGTTTTACACCAGACTCCATGATGCGAATACATGTAAGTCCCCAGTAGCCAGCTAGGTTCCTGGACATCACTGTGGATAACTAGTACAAACCTTTTCCTGGCAACCCTGGCATTAATTTGCACTCTCCAATGTTCCCTCCAAGACCTGCTTCTGTGGGTGGTACACTGCAGCTTTGGATGTTTTCACGTAGACTTCAAATTTGATCAGATTGCACATTTCTTAGACCTCTCCCGGTGACAGGAGGAATGAAGAGTTAGATAACGGGAGAAGCAGTGTGGCCTAGGAGAAAGAGCACAGACCTGAGAGTCAGAGGACCTGGGTTCTAATCCCAGCTTCGCCACTCGCTTGCTGTGAGGCCTGAGGCAAGTCACTTAACTTCTCTGTAAAATGGGGATTGAATCCTACTTCCTCCTGATTAGTCTGTGAGCCCCATGTGGGACAGAGACTGTGTCTGATCTGATTATCTTGTTTCTATTCCACTGCTTAGAACAGTGCTTCGCACATAGTAAAAAAACAAATGGCATAATTATTCTTATTATTAGTATTATCATTGTCATCATTATTCTTACTACTGAGTAATAATAAGTGTGGTATTTGTTAAGTGCTTACTATGTGCCAGGCACTGTACTAAGCACTGGGGCAAGCAAATTGGGTTGGACACAGTTCCTTGTCCCACACTGGGCTCGCAGTCTTAATCTCCATTCTACAGATCAGGTAACTGTGGGGCAGAGAAGTGAAGTGACTTGCCCAAAATCACTCAGCAGACAAGTGGAACAGTGCTTTGCGCATAGTAAGCGCTCAATAAATACTATTAAAAAAAAAAAGTGGAAGAGCCAGGATTAGAACCTGTGATAAGAGGCTCTCAGTGCCAGGTCTGTGGGGGCAATAGGGGCCGATGTCCACCTCATTTCCAGCTGTGAGGGGGCATAGTGTTACCTCTGTTCTCATGTGTATTCCCCTCTGCTGTCAGGGCTGACCATCCTCTCTCACCCTGGATCTCTGAACAGCCCCTAGGGCTTCTGATCAAGACTGTTACATTTTTCTTTTTGGTCTTCCAATAGCCAAAAGAGAGTATATTCACTTTCCTTTGAAGGTTCAAAGTTCAGGGCAACTGTGACCATTTTTGTTACAAAGAAAGGGAAATCAATAATCACGCGAACAGAGGGGAACAAATGGGTGTAATGCACTTAGATTTTTCACAAGACCTATGACATGGTTTCACACCAAAGACTTTTTAAAAAATGGAACAATTATGGGATTGCGAAAAGTGTTCTGTCACGGATGGAAAACTAGCTAAAAGATTGGAAGCAAAGAGTTGAAATAAACAGTCGCTTTTTGGGGTGGAGGAATAAAATGAAAGAGTTCACCAAGAGATCAGGGCCAGAACTGGTTTTATTTTTGTTTAATTCTGATATTTTTAAGCGGGTCAGACACAGTTTCTGTTCCACGTGGGGCTCACAGTCTAGAGGAGAGGGAAAATAGGTATTGAACCTCCAATTTACAGATGAGGAAACTGAGGCACAGAGAAGTAAAGTGACTTGTCCAAGTTCACATAGCAGATCTGGGATTTGGTTTTGGTTAACATCTTCATAGATGGTCTGAGAGAAGGAATATGTGATGAAATCTCCATGTTTACAGAAAACCCTAACCTCAACTGGATGGTAAAATTCCATGAAAATGGGACAAATTCCAAGAAGGATAAATATGGACTAATAAAAGGAGCTGATTTTCTGTGTAAGGAAGGGCTAAATAATACAGTCAGTAATTCAAATTAAGGCTAAGTGATGTTTAATTCAACATTGGTGCAGTATGCAGTATTTGCGGAATGGGTCACCAATGCTGAGGAGCTGAGGAGCTTCAGGAAATGGATAAAAAAGAAAACAAAAACCATAGTGCCCACAGAGGGAATAAACAGTGTGCAGTTCTCATTGCCATATTGGAGATGGAAATAGGACAAAGAAAGACAACCACAGTGGTCAGTGACGCAGAACAGATTTTGTTTGAGGATGGATTGAAATGTTTGGACTCCGGTCTGGAGTCATGCAGATTGAGAGTGAGCAAGATTAGTGTTTAGAAGTAGAAGTAGTCAATCAATTTGGTGATAGGTTGAATATGTGGGTTGAATGAGAGAGATGAGTCAAGTAAAATGCAAAGGGTATGGGCTTGTGAGTCAGGGAGGATGGTGGTGCTCCCTGATGTTGGGGAAGTCATGGGAGGACAGGGTTTGGGTGGGAAAATTAAGACTTCTGTTTTGGACATGTTAAGTCTGAGGTGTCAGTGGAACATCCAAGTAGAGATGTCCTGAAGGCAGCAGGAAACATGAGACTGCAGAGAAGGAGAAAGATCAGGGTTGAAGATGAATATTTGGGAAACATTTGTATAGAGGTGGTAGTTGAAGCCATGGGAGTTAATTAATTCTCAAAGGGAGTGGGTGTAGATGGAAAATAGAAGAGAACACAGAACTGAGCCTGTTAGGGTGTGGAAGGTAGAGGAAGAGCCCACAAAAGGTTTTGAGAATGAGTAGCCAGCGAAATAGAAAGGGAGCCAAAAGAGAAACTGTCAGTGAAGCCATGGTTGGATAATGTCTCCAGGGAAATGGGATGTCAAAGGCAGATGAGAGATCGGGTAGGATTAGGATGGAGTAGTGGCCACTGGATTGGATAAAATGGAGATCATTGGTGACCTTTGAGAGGGCAGTTTCTGTGGAGTGAAGGGAGTAGAAGCCAGATTGGAGGGGGGCAAGGGGAGAATTGGAGAAGAGAACATGGAGGCAGCTGGTGTAGACAACTTTCTCAACGAGTTTGGAGAGGAATGGTAGGAGGGAGATGGGGCAATAACTGGAGGATGTTCTGGAGTCGAGGGAGAGTTGTTTTATTTAGAATCGGGGAGAAATAAGCATGTTTGAAAGTTTTTCCGTGCAGTAAACTTGTATCTCTGCCAGGTGACTTTTGACTTCTGGCAGATTGCCTTTCAATTGCTAGCCACTGCCCAAGTTACAAATGGAATGGACAGGCCTCTGCTTCATTCTCCCTCCCATAGCTGAGACTGGTAGAGTACTGGAAACTCTCCGGATGTAATCCTGAGTTGGGGGAGAGGAATAGGGGATATTTTAAGGACAGCATGTCTAGAAGTAGTAGAGAAGTATTTACTAAATGCTTACTGTATGCAGAGTACCATACCCAATGTCACAAGCCTCCAGTTCACATCAAGGTTAATATATAAAGTTTTTTCCTTTGTTTTTACCAACATGCAAGGGAATGATATATACACACACATATTAACTCCACCACCTAAGGGTCCAATATCAGTCTGTGGTCAAAGGAGCCCATTCTGCCAATGTTTTTTCTTTCTGCTTCCAAGTGCTGCTTGCTCCTCTGTTAAAAGTCTTCCTTATCTCATTGTGCCTCTCCTTGTTGCCCACAGGTGTGTGCCTCAAAGCAACCACTTTTTATCTGCCTTAGGCGTGGCAGCCGAGGCTCTAAGTGGCCGTCATTGGTTGGTCAGGGCCCATTACCTAGAAGAACAGGGAGAGAAAGCCATGCCTCCCTCCATGCTCTGCCCCTACATGCCGCCAATCACCTGCCCTCAAATAAAGCCCATCAAGGCCTTCACAAAGTCTCTCCCTTGTTGTTCAAGGTATCACAAATGGTCACTAAAAAGGCAGTTTGTTGTGGGCTCACTGCACCCAGAACTGGGAGAAAATGAGCAGATGGGATTGGTGTGGCTAAGATGGACATGGATTAGTCCCCAATTTCCACCCCCATAAGACAAAGAGTACCCACTGTAACTCAAGGGTGGCAGATTCAAACTAAGTAAAAGAAGCATTTCTTCACAGAGCAGAAGGTAAGATCATGGATACCATTCCCAAAGCAAGCTGCGCAGGTGAAAACATGGCATTTTCCTGAGGGATTTGGATTGATCTATGTATAATCTGTCCACACTGGGCCATTGGATGGGCAGTTATGCATGTTGGTAAGTCTATTTCCAACCAAGAGAACTGGTTTCCAAGCACACAACCAGCACATGGTTCCTCTGAACATACCAGTACACCCTGTCAGAGAGAGAGAGTCTTAAGATGGATGAATCATGGGCTTGAAGCAGATTGCGTTCTTCATGGTCTTATTATTTAAAGAGACACTGGCCTAGTGGAGCTCAGATCAACGCAAACCTAATCCATTCAGCTCTCACCATTTCTCTAAACAAGCTATCCAAAAGTCAACTCTTCAGAGCATCAGAAGCCCAATTAACATAAATTTGCCTCAGCAGAAATAAGATGTGAAAAGATCTGTGGAGTAAAAGGGATTTATCCCATCCCTTACAGAGGAGTATGGCCCTAGATCTAATGATGCTTCAGTGCATGCCCATACGCCGTGATCAAGTGTAATAAGAAAAGTGCAGAAAAGTCCAGAAGTCATCAGTTCTCATCCATGCTTAATTACCTGAAAAATTGAGAGAAGTTTGAATCTACATGCCACTGGGGTCTCCCCTGACCAACTGCTTCTAATAAACACACATGACCAGGAGGCGTTCTGCTTTCTTAACCCCCAGCACTTAAAAGTAGCATTGGAAAGAAGAGCAGTCATCAAGTGGATGTGAAGTAGGCTCTGTGGAACATTATGAGACAGTACATTCATTAAGCTGTTCTTATGACACCATAAACTCCTGAGTTCTAAGGAACACAGCATAAAACCCCAGGCTTGCTAATATGGCAATTGGGACCACTTGATTTTTCATAATATATTGCCCTTTCTCTCCCCCAAATTCATGACAAGTTCAGAGCAGTTTTCCCCAGTGAAAGATAGCCTTAATGTTATATTTCATTATGGCTTTAAAGTGGTGGTATAGGATAGTTAAATTACCATGCATCACTGCTGTCACATTAAAAAATCATCACCTGACGATACCATACCTGAGCCGATAAGAGTCATTGCAGGCAACAAACATGTATCGTGCCTTCCACCATCTTGGTAAACCAGAGATTCTTGGCAGTTAATGATAACATGGTTACAGGGTTGCTGGGTATGATAATAATAAGAATGGTATTTATTAAGGGCTTACTATATGTCAAACACTAGGGTGAATTAAAGATAATCATGTGGACCCAGTCCCTGATTTATGTAGGGAGCATAATTTAAGGGGTGAGGGAAAAGTACCTGTACTTTATCTCCATTTTACAGATGAGGAAACTGAAGCATAGAGAAGGTAAGTGACTTGCCGAGATCACACAATACGCAAGTGGCAGATGCGAGATTAGGACCCAGAAGTCCTGACTCCGAGGTCACTACTCTAGCCACTAGTCATCATCATCATCATCAATCGTATTTATTGAGCGCTTACTATGTGCACAGCACTGTACTAAGCGCTTGGGAAGTACAAATTGGCAACATAAAGAGACAGTCCCTACCCAACAGTGGGCTCACAGTCTAAAAGAGTCAGGGCAAGAGAGTCCCACCCAACACAACTCCACTAAATATGTAAAGCAAATGTCAGTGAAGAGACTCTTGTTTCTTGGTGAGCAAATAGTATGCCCAAACCTGACACAAAATTCTTCAGAATCATGGCAGACACCCAGTGAGAGGCAGCACAACCACAATTTAAAAAAAAAATTGTATCAGGCTTTTTTAAAATGGTACTTGTTAAACACTTACTCTGTCTCAGCCAAAGTTCTAAGCTCTGGATTAGATACAAGTCATTCGGTTGGACACAGTCCCTGTCCACATGGGGATCACTGTCTTAATCCCCATTTTACAGATGAGATAACTGAGGCACAGAGAAATGAAGTGACTTGCTTAAGGTCATGCAGCAGATAAGTGGTGGAACTGGGATTAGAACCAGGTCTTTCTGACTTCCAGGATTGTGCTCTATTGATTAGGCCACAGTGCCTTCTGGTAAGGCTTGACTTGACTTCTTTCCAACAGTGGGCAACAAAGAAGGAGGTGCAAGTGGTCATTCATTCATTCTTTCAATCATATTTATTGAGTACTTAGCATGTGCAGAGCACATGCTAGGGTAAATCACTTAACTTCTCTGGGCCTCAGTTTCCTCATCTAGAAAATGAGAATTCACTACTTGTTCTCTGCCACCTTAAACTGTGAGTCCCACATGGAATAGGGGCTGTGTCTGTCCTGATTGTCTTGGATCTACCCAGTGCTTAGCACAGGATAGGCATTCAACAAATACTACAATTATTATTATTATTAGTCAGATTATGTGGAATCCTGGTAGGGCTTGACTTGACTTCTTTCCAACAGCGGGCAACAAAGAAGGAGGTGCAAGTGGTCATTCATTCATTCATTCAATCATATTTATTGAGTACTTAGCATGTGCAGAGCACTGTACTAAGCACTTGGGAGCATCCAATATAACAATAAACAGGCACATCTCCTGTCCACAATGATTTTACAGTCCAGAGGGATTGAGGAAGTGACATGATCTTGTGGAAAGAGCACGGGCCTGGGAGTTCAGGACCTAAATTTTAAACCTGTCTCTGCCACTTGCCTGGCTGTATGAACTAGGGTAAATCACTTAACTTCTCTGGGCCTCAGTTTCCTCATCTATAAAATGAGGATTCACTACTTGTTCTCTGTCACCTTAGACTGTGAGTCCCACATGGAATAGGGGCTGTGTCTGTCCTGATTATCTTGGATCTACCCAGTGCTTAGCACAGGATAGGCATTCAACAAGTACCACAATTATTATTATTATTAGTCAGATTATATGGTATCCTCTATCAGGACACAATAAACAAATCAATCAATCAATCAATCGTATTTATTGAGCGCTTACTATGTGCAGAGCACTGTACTAAGCGCTTGGGAAGTACAAATTGGCAACACATAGAGACAGTCCCTACCCAACAGTGGGCTCACAGTCTAAAAGGGGGAGACAGAGAACAAAACCAAACATACCAACAAAATAAAATAAATAGGATAGAAATGTACAAGTAAAATAAATAAATAAATAAATAAATAAATAAATAAATAGAGTAATAAATATGTACAACCATATATACATATATACAGGTGCTGTGGGGAAGGGAAGGAGGTAAGATGGGGGGATGGAGAGGGGGACGAGGGGGAGAGGAAGGAGGGGGCTCAGTTTGGGAAGGCCTCCTGGAGGAGGTGAGCTCTCAGCAGGGCCTTGAAGGGAGGAAGAGAGCTAGCTTGGCGGAGGGGCAGAGGGAGGGCATTCCAGGCCCGGGGGATGACGTGGGCCGGGGGTCGATGGCGGGACAGGCGAGAACGAGGTACAGTGAGGAGATTAGCGGTGGAGGAGCGGAGGGTGCGGGCTGGGCAGTAGAAGGAGAGAAGGGAGGTGAGGTAGGAGGGGGCGAGGTGATGGACAGCCTTGAAGCCCAGGGTGAGGAGTTTCTGCCTGATGCACAGATTGATTGGTAGCCATTGGAGGTTTTTGAGGAGGGGAGTAATATGCCCAGAGCGTTTCTGGACAAAGATAATCCGGGCAGCAGCATGAAGTATGGATTGAAGTGGAGAGAGACACGAGGATGGGAGATCAGAGAGAAGGCTGGTGCAGTAGTCCAGACGGGATAGGATGAGAGCTTGAATGAGCAGGGTAGCGGTTTGGATGGAGAGGAAAGGGCAGATCTTGGCAATGCTGCGGAGCTGAGACCGGCAGGTTTTGGTGACAAAATCAAACAAATCAAATTTTTGCTCAGAATGAGTCAGAGAAACTGGCCGGTAAGGTTAGAGAAACAGTGTGGCTTAGTGACTAGGGCACAAGCCTGGGAGTTAGAAGGACTTGGATTCTAATACTGGCTCTGCCACCTGTCTGCTGTGTGATCTTAGTCAGGTCACTTCACTTCTCTGTGCCACAATTACCTCATCTGTAAAATGGGGATTAATAATGAGAGCCCAATGTGGGACATGGACTGTGTCCAACCTGATTAGCTAGTATCTATCACAGTGCTTAGTGCAGTGTCTGGTACTAGTAAGTGCTTGACACAGCATTAAAAAGAAAAATAAAGTTACGTCTGTGTGTTAATACTATACAGTGTGTGTAAATCCATTACGGAGGTCTCTGTGAGAGCAGGTATTTGTGTCTGTGTCAGTGACAAATAATAGAGTGGGCCAGGTTCTTTGATTTCTATTACATGTCTCTGTGTACAACTTTTACAGTCTTCAAGGGAATTTACCTATACTTGTCCAGAATCTTGATTTTTTATTTCTGCTCTTCTGGTTGGTCACTTGGTAGAGAGGAGAGGAACTTATAGGGTCTATGACCTGTTGGAATGGCCATGGGATTTGGAGTCAGAGGATCTAATCCCAGCTGGGTGAACTGCTGTATGACCTCTAGAAAATCACATCACCTCTCTGGGACTCAGTGACCTCATTTGTAAAATAGAGATAATAATCCCAGTCTCTCCCTGCTTCAGGGATGCAGAGAGGGTAAAATGAGAAAACCAATGTGAGAACATGATTGAAACTAAAAATGCCCTATAAATTCAAGGTAAGGTTGTGTTTAAGCTTCTTCCAGAGCCAGAACTATGGGCATCCCTTTGCAGGAGATTTATTAGTGATGTTAGGGAAAATAATTGTGTGTTGAGAGGAAGAGCCCATGTCTGCTTTGGCATTCTCTCAGCCCAGAGGAGACAAACTGGAAGTGAAAATCAAGTAGGATGGGTGGGTGAAGGTGTTCTTCAGCTGCACCTGGAAATCCACGTTTTAGATATAAAAGTAGATTGGGAGAATGTGAGCTGAAGTGAACTTGGCTCTATTCCTTAGGCCAGGTGGACTCCTTCTCTCTTGATCCCTACCAAGTCCGAGATCTTAGGAAAACATCTGATACCATCAAAGGTATGGGCTCGGGCGGCTACTAAGTCAATTTGGTTGCTTAGGAAGTTCATTAAGGTCCTGAGATCACTCAACAACGATTTAGTCGGCCAAGTACATGTTGAAGGTTTGTTTGTGGTAGCTCTCAGTCTCTTCAATGCCACTGCCTTGCTTGGGGGTGCATGAGGCCTGGAAGAGAGTGGGAGAAGATCCATTTTGAATCCTTCCAACTCCACCATCAACAAAATCCTTACGTAATGCAGAAATTCCTTGAATCTTGAGCTCCACAGGAAGCAGCATGGCCTAAAGAAAAGAACACAGGATTGGTAGTCAGATGACTTTTTCTAATCCTGGTTCCACCACTTGTCTTGGAGAAGCAGCGTGGCTCAGTGGAAAGAGCACGGGCTTTGGAGTCGAAGGTCATGGGTTCAAATTCCAGCTCTGCCAATTGTCAGCTGTGTGACTTTGGGCAAGTCACTTAATTTATCTGTGCCTCAGTTCCCTTATCTGTAAAATGGGGATTAAGACTGTGAGCCCCAAGTGGGACAACCTGATCACCTTGTAACCTCCCCAGCACTTAGAACAGTGCTTTGCACATAGTAAGTGCTTAATAAATGTCATTATTATTATTATTATTATTTTTATTATTGTCTCCTATGTGATCACAGGCAAGTGCCTCAGTTACTTCAACTCTAAAATGGGGATGAAGTCCCCTTCCCTAACTGACTTAGATTGCAAGCCACATGTGGGACAGGAACTATGTCCAATCTGACTAACCTATAACTACCTCGGCTGTTAGTACAGTGCCTGGCACATAGAAAGTGTTTAACAAGTGCCATAAAAAAAAACGCAAAACTGATGACTACGCCTTGTAACCTCCCCAGCGCTTAGAACAGTGCTTTGCACATAGTAAGCGCTTAATAAATGCCATTATTATGACTATGTTCTGCAGTTGCAAAAAAAAGTAAACTACCTTACAGATCCAACAGAGCTGTATGGGCTGAAAATAAGGCCTAGAAAAAAAAACAGTGGTTACCTAGTTATCGCTTTACTAAAGCACCAAACGAGGACGAGAGTGATATCAATAAACATGACAGTAATATTGAAGCTGGAAAATTATTGGCATAGAGCCCAAATTGATGCTGTTTCTCAGTTCAAGTGTTTAACACATGCCCCCAAGTTTACTCAATGGATACTTCAGGGGTGAAATGCTTGCTTTTGTTGTCTCCACGGAAACACTTCTTTGCTTCAAAAGCAGTTTTCAACCAAAGTGCAAGATGAGGGGGCGGAAACTGTTCTGTGGTAGTTGATGAAATAGGAGTAGTGTTTGGGAGATGTTTCAACTTTAAAGTGTTCCAAGGGGAGGGACTCTTAGGCCTGAAAAGTTTATCATGAAATATGCTCTCACCACTATCCAAAATCTCCCTAGTAAACAAGATTCTTGCTAAGTGAAAGTCGCATTGGTCTTTTCAGACCTAATTTCCTTCGTTGGTGCATGGAAATTTCTGAAAGTTATTTTGTTTAGTTTTCAATTTAGGAAATTTAAAGTCCCTTTTGGAGGAATTGTGGGCTGCCAGTGAATGCAGGCCTTGTATGCTGGAATTTTGCTGAGTAGGAAAGTTTGGAAAATGGTGGAGGGTTTTTTGTTGTTTTTTTAAAGGAAATGCCAACACAGCCATAAGCACAAAAGGCAGATATATGAGTAGTAAAAGCTAAACGTATTTGTATTCTGCATAATGTGCACAGTCAAACAACCGTATAAAAAGATCTAATTAAAGATGTAATTAGGAAAAAGTTTTCTCTAATAGACAAACAATAGCCTGTAGCTGTATCATACATTTTTTATCTTAATTTTACACTGCAGATACAACAGTATGCATAAATGACCTAATAACAGCAGTTCTGTGATTTATGTTGGATAAATCTATGTATCTCTCTCAGGAAAGCATCATTATTGCTTTATTAAATACTACTTTCGCCTACTTGAGCTTAACAAACAAATCTAATGGTATGAAAGAATTTAATTTCAGAGCTGGATGATAATTTGTTAGGCGCTGTTAATTCACATAATTCAAAGTTAATTATGTTTGCGATATTAGTGAATGTGGTCATTTTGCGCTGTTCAGCTGCAGCTCTTTGGAAATTTTACTTTTTGATTAGGCCAAACAGGTTGGTCAGAAAATATATGCAGTCCATTTTCGGTGTGGATGAAGTCCTGGAGTGCTTACAACCATTGCACATTCTTTTGAGAATAGACCGATTGACGATTATGATCGGTGAAATATTTCCAACTCCAACTTTTGTCTGCTCTGCTTTCCCTTCCAGGTGAATCCATTTTTTGGAACCCCCTGAATAGCTCATCCTATATATAATTTATAGTCCGCTCCTAGTGGATATGCATTTAGAGAAGCAGCGTGGCTCAGTGGAAAGAGCACGAGCTTTGGAGTCAGAGGTCATGGGTTCAGATCCCCACTCCACCAATTGTCAGCTGTGTGACTTTGAGCAAGTTACTTAACTTCTCTGTGTCTCAGTTACTTCATCTGTAAAATGGGGATTAAGACTGTGAGCCCCCTGTGGGACAACTTGATCACCTTGTAACCTCCCAAGTGCTTAGAACAGTGCTTTGCACATAGTAAGCACTTAATAAATGCCATCATTATTATTATTTGGAACTGTGATCTATGGGTATTTGATATTTGTCTCACCCTCAGCCCCACAGAACTTATATACATATTTATAATAATAATAATAATAATGAGATTCATTAAACCATTACTAGGTGCCAAGTACTGTTCTATGCTCTGGGAAAATACAGGTAATCAAGTTGTCCCACGTGGGGCTCACAGTCTTAATCCCCATTTTACAGATGAGGGAACTAAGGCACAGGGAAGTAAAGTGTCTTGCCCAAGGTCACACAGCAGACAAGTGGCAGAGCTGGGATTAGAACACACGTCCTCTGACTACTAAGCCCATGCTCTTGCCCCTAGACCACGCTGCTTACTTATTCATATTAATGTCTTTCTCCCTCTCTAGACTGTAAGCTGGTTGTGGGCAGGGAGTGAATGTGTCTGCCATTTCTGTTGTACTGTATTCTACCAAGTGCTTGGTACAGTGCTCTGCACTTAATAAGCACTTAATAAATATCAGTGATGATGAT
Source organism: Tachyglossus aculeatus (assembly GCF_015852505.1). Lineage (NCBI taxonomy): Eukaryota > Metazoa > Chordata > Mammalia > Monotremata > Tachyglossidae > Tachyglossus > Tachyglossus aculeatus. The sequence continues at coordinate 100,640,596 of NC_052067.1, read as the reverse complement.
TGCATCTACTAACTCTGTTGTATTGTGCTTTCCCAAGTGCTTAATACAGTGGTCAGCACAAAGTAAGCTCTCAGTGAGTGCCATTGATTAATTGAATGATTTAGGAAGAACAACGTGGGCACCATATTTTCTAAAGATCCTGAGGACAGCGACTGTGTCTACTGATTCTATCATACTCTCCCAAGTTCTTAGCCTGTTGCTAAACACACAGCAAATGCGCAAAAAGTGTACTTCCTCCTCCTCCTCTCCTCTGCCACTAATCTCCTCACTGTGCCTCGTTCTTGCCTGTCCCGCCATCAACCCCCGGCCCTTGTCATCCCCCTGGCCTGGAATGCCCTCCCTCACCACATCCGCCAAGTGAGCTCTCTTCCTCCCTTCAAAGCCCTACTGAGAGCTCACCTCCTCCAGTAGGCCTTCCCGGACTGAGCTCCCTCCTTCCTCTCCCCCTCCTCCCCCTCCCCATCCCCCGCCTTACCTCCTTCCCCTCCCCACAGCACCTGTATATATGTATATATGTTTGTACATATTTATTACTCTATTTATTTATTTATTTGTACATATTTATTCTATTTATTTTATTTTGTTAATATGTTTTGTTGTCTGTCTCCCCCTTCTAGACTGTGAGCCCGCTGTTGGGTAGGGACTGTCTCTAAAAGTTGTGAACTTGTACTTCCCAAGCACTTAGTACAGTGCTCTGCACACAGTAAGCGCTCAATAAATACGATTGAATGAAGGAATGAATGAATGAAAAGGAGGGTATTGACCACATCACTCAATCGGTAATATTTACTGAGCTCCTATTGTGTGCTGAGCACAGTGTTAAGTATTTGGGGGAATGCAATAGAATAAGTAGGTGTGATCCCTCCACTCCAGGAGCTTACAATCCAGCAGAGGAAACAGGCCCTAAAATAAATTGCAGATTGAAATTAGCGGTATCGTTTCATTCCTTTACTTAACAATTCTAATCGATTGCCTGCTGGATGCAGAGTACTATATTGGATGACTGCTTTGTGCAGAAGTTTAGAACAGGTATGTGTAGAAGTAGAAGAAGAAGAAGCAGCAGTATGGCTTAGTGGAAAGAACACGGGCTTGAAAGTCAGAGGTCGTGGGTTCTAATCCCATCTCTGCCATTTGTCAGCTATGTGACTTTGTACAAATCACTTAACTTCTCTGTGCCTCAGTTACTTCATCTGTAAAATGGGGATTAAGACTGTGAGCCCCAAGTGGGACAACCTGATAGCTTTGTATCTACCCCACTGCTTAGAACAGTGCTTGGCACATAGTAAGTACTTAACAAATATTATTATTATTATTATTACTATTATTATTATTATAATGGCCTAGTGGAAAGAGAACAGGACTGGGAATCAGAGGTTCCTTGGTTCTAATCCCAGCTCTGCTACTGAACTGCTCTGTGACCTTAGGTAAGTCACTTAACTTCTCTGTTTACTCACCTAGTAAAATGAAGTTCAAATACTTGCTCTCCTTTCCCACTTAGATCGTGATTCCCCATGTGGGAAAGGGATTGTATCTAACCTGATGATCTTGAGCCTAGCCCAGTACTTTGTACAGTGTATGGCACTGTATAAAGTACAGTACTTTGTACAGTAAAGTAAGTCTAGAAGGGGGAAACACACAACAAAACAAAACAAGCAGACAGGTGTCAATACCATCAAAATAAATAGAACTATAGATGTATAGGCATCATTAATAAAATAAATAGGATAGTAAATATGTACAAATATGCACAACTGCTGTGGGGAGAGGACGGTGGTAGGGCACAGAGAGGGAGTGGAGGTGATGGGGAGGGCTCAGTGTGGGAAGGCCTCCTTCCAGTTGCAGGCTTTGTACTTTCTACAAAGTAAAGCACAGTAAGTACAGTACTTACTAGCCCTTAGTTATTACTATCTCTGGGTCAGGGGTCCACGCTGGGTCATTGGAAACAATCAATCAATCAGTTGTATTTATTGAGCACTCACTAAGTGCAAAACACTGTACTAAGTTCTTGGGAGAGTACATTGTAACAAAGTTGGTAGAAACATTCCCTAACCACAATGAGTGTATAGTCTATAGAGGGAAACAGACATTAATATAAACCAATAAATTATGGATATGTACTTTAAGTGCTGTTGAGCTGAGGGAGGGGTGAATAAAGTGGGGAAATGCAAGTGTAAGGGTGACGTAGAATGAAGTGGGAAAAGAGGAAATGAGGTCTTAGGGAAAGCCTCTTGGAAGAGATGTGCCTTCAATAAGGCTTTGGAGGTGGGGAGAGGGATCTTCTGTCAGATACGGAGAGGGAAAGCCAGAGGTAAGGTGCGGGATGGAGAGAGGAAGACTTATAGATGGAGAGGGAGAATCAGGGGACTTGGATGGTCCCATGAAGGTAGGGAGCTGAGAGGGGAAGTAGCATATATTCCTCCAAGTGTCCTGCTGCCCCCCTTTGTAATCATAATAACGGTATTTGTTAAGTGCTAACTATGAGATGAGTACGTTCTAAGTGATGGAGTAGATACACGTTAATCAGGTTGGACACAGTCCCTGTCTCGCATGAGGCTCACAGTCTTAATCCCCATTTTTTAGATGACGTAACTGAGGCACAGAGAAGTGAAGTGACTTACCCAAGGTCACACAGCAGACAAGCGGCAGAGCCGGGATTAGAACCCAGGTCCCTCTGACTCCCAGGCCTGTCTACCCACTAGACCATGCTTCTGATCTGGATGGTCGAAGGAGCTGAACCAAGGGTTATCACTCAGGGTTTCATTAATTTAGGAAGAAGCTATCCATCTCATTCAAGTACCTGACGACCCAAAAGATGTGAGGGGAAAGAGCATTTTCCGCAACAGTAGTTTCCAAGGAACAGTGAGTTCCCTTGATCTCTCTTTTTTTCCCTTCAGGCAGAGACTGCCAGCTGTGGCCAGTTCATTCATTCATTCAGTCAGTCAGTCATATTTATTGAGCGCTTACTGTGTGCAGAGCACTGTACTAAGCACTTGGAATGTACAACTGGGCAACAGATAGAGACAGTCCCCACCCAACAAAGGGGTTAAAAGTCTAGAAGCGGGAGGCACACAGCAAAACCAAACAAGCAGACAGGTGTCAATACCATCAAAATAAATAGAACTATAGATGTATATGCATCATTAATAAAATAAATAGGGTAGTAAATATGTACAAATATGCCCAACTGCTGTGGGGAGGGGAAGGTGGTAGGGCAGAGGAAGGGAGTGGGGTGATGGGGAGGGCTTAGTGTGGGAAGGCCTCCTTCTAGTTGCAGGCTTTGAACAGTCCCTTTTTTGGCACTCTTTTTTGCTTAAGCAAAACATTCAGCCAGAGAAGCAACATGTCTCAGTGGAAAGAGCACAGGCTTTGGAGTCAGATGTCATGGGTTCAAATTCTGACCCCACCACTTGTCAGCTGTGTGACTTTAGACAAGTCACTTAACTTCTCTGTGCCTCAGTTACCTCATCTGTAAAAGGGGGTTTAAAACTATGAGCCCCCCCGTGGGACAAATGGATCATCTTGTAACCTCCCCAACACTTAGAACAGTGCTTTGCACATAGTAAGTGTTTAACAAATACCATCATTATTATTATGATATGGGGTTCTCCTGAGGAGGAGCAATGACCTACGCATTGTGTTGGTGAAAGCTGGATCTCTTGAATGTCTTGCCCATTGTTTTCCCAGAAGAAATTTCTTACACCCTCACAGCCAGCCTTAAATAATAATAATAATGACGACATTTGTTAAGTGCTTATTATGTGCAAAGCACTATTCTAAACCCTGGGGAGGATACAAGGTGATCAGGTTGTCCCACCTCGGGCTTGCAGTCTTACTGCCCACTTTACAGATGAGGTAACTGAGGCACAGAGAAGTTAAGTGACTTGACCAAAGTCACGCAGCTGACAAGCTGCCCACTGTTGGGTAGGGACCATCTCTATATGTTGCCAACTTGTACTTCCCAAGAGCTTAGTACAGTGCTCGGCACACAGTAAGTGCTCAATAAATTCGATTGAATAAATGAAAGCGGCGTAGCTGGGATTTGAACCCATGACCTATGACTCCCAAGCCCATGCTCTTTCCACTGAGCAATGCTGCCACATTTTCTCATCTTATATTGCAAAATCTGCCAAGAAGCTTAGTGGATAGAGAACCAGTCTGGGAGTCAGAAGAAGCTGAGTTCTAATCCTGGCTCTGCCACTTGTCTGTTGTGTAGTCTTGTGAAAGTCACTTCACTTCTCTGAGCCTCAGTTACCTCATCTGTAAAATGGGGATTAAAAGTGTGAGCCCCATGAGGGACAGGGACTGTGTCCAACCTGATTAGCTTGTATCTACCCCAGCACTTAGAACAGTGCTCGACACCTAGTAAGCACTTAACAAATGCCATCATTATTATTACTAGGGGACTCTGTTTCCGGAAGTGATGATATAAAACACATCCTGAGAACTTGTGGCTAACTAAACATTTTTTACAAATTGGGGCTGAAAAAGGTATTTTTCAGGAATCATCACTTTCACTCAGTTCATACTTTCAGAAGGTTAGCTGCCTAGTGTGCTATTAAATCTGGGTTGGCTGATCTGATTGGCAGAAGCATGGCTTAGTGGAAAGAGCATGGGTTTGGGAATCAGAGGCCCTGGGTTCTAATCCTGGCTCCACCATTTGTCTGCTGTGTAACCTTGGGTGAGCCACTTAACTTCTCTGTGCCTCAGTTACCTCATGTGTTAAATGGGGATGAAGGCTATAAGCCCCATTTGGGACAACTTGATTACCTTCTAACTCCCCCAGCTCCTAGAGCGGTGCTTGGCACATAGTAAGCGCCTAACAAACAACATAATTATTAACTATTATTAGATTGCTAAATTCACAAGTTTTGAGGGGGGACAGGGGCTAGGTTGAATGCTTCCTAAATGGCAACTGTAAGCTCGTTGTGGACAGGGAACTTGTAAACCAACTCTGTTACATTGTATTTTTCCAAGAACTTGGTACAGTGCACTGCACATAGTTATACTCAATAAATACAATTGATCCACTGAAGATTAGACTTAGACATTGCCCTTCAGATGATGTGGAATGCCCAGCCTGCATCCAGTTGTGGAAGCTTCTTAAGCTCCCTCCTCCTTATGCCCCCCGCCACTTTGGCTAACCCCATTGTTGGAGAAGACCCTTAGATTCACATGAATCTGGGCCAGAATCCTGAGACCCTGAACATCTCTCCTTGGAACTGTTATCGATCAGAAATCTCTTCCAAGTGTGATGAACAGGCACCTCCCACTAATCAAGGAACTACCAGGCCTGGGTGTCAAAGAATCTGGATTCTAATTCTGGCTCTGCTAGATGCCTGCTGGGTGACCTTGGGTAATTTGCTTAACTTCTCTGTGACTCAGTTTCCTCATCAGTGAAATGGGATTCATTACCTGTTCTGCCTCCTACTTAGACTATGAGCCCCATGTGGGACAGGGACTGTGTCTGACATGATTATTTTGGATCTACCCCAGCATTTAATACCATCCTTAATACCATCCACTGAAAAGCAGTGTGACTCTGTGGAAAGAGCATGGGCTTGGGAATCAGAGGTCATGGATTCTAATCCCAGCTCCCCCACATGTATGCTGTGTGACCTTGGGCAAGTCAGTTAACTTCTCTGAGCCTCAATTACCTCATTGTAAAATGGGGATTAAGACTGTGAGCCCGAGCCCAGTGTGAGACAATGTGATCACGTTGTATCCCCTCAACGCTTAAAACAGTAAGCACTTAACAAATGCCATTATCATTATTATTATTATTATTATTATCCTTGGCACCTAGTAAATGTTAAACAAAAACTATTATTATTATTATTGTTGTTGTTCTGAATGGCTCAGGTCTTAAGTAATGCATGGCTACCAGTGAAGGGATCAGGAAAGCAATGAGCGAAACCCCACTGACTTTTGGGAAATTTGGTTCACTTTTTGGCCCATGATGCAGACTTTTGCCTTTTACTGTACCATTTCATCCTAAAATAAAATGTCTGAATACAAGTTTGATTTAATTATTCCCAGTACATGAAGGAACTGGTCAGCAATAGTTATTTAGGTACTAACACTGAGGAAAGCCGGCAAGGTAGGGATGAGCCCTGATGACCCAACAGTGATGTTTTCTGGTCTTGGTATAAATCGCAAAACTAGGAACCACAAGTAGTCTCAACTCCCATTTGAAGCAGCATGGCTTAGTGGCTACAGCATGGGCCTGGGAGTAAGAAAGACCTGTGTTCTAATCCCGACTCCAATGCTTCTCTGCTGTGTGACCTGGACTGCGTAGACTAAGCTTGTTGTGGGCAGAAAATGAGCCTGTTTATTGTTATACTGTACTCTCCCAAGTGCTTAGTACACTCTCATCGTAAAGTCTCAATTAATATGATTTCATAAATGATTGAATGAATGAGCCTTGGGCTAGTCCCTAACTTCTCTGTACCTCATTTACCTCATCTGTAAGGTGGGGATTAAGACTGTGAGCCCTATGTGGGACAGGAACTGTGTCCAACCTGATTAGCTTGTATCCACACCGGTGCTTAGAACAGTGCTTGACCCATAGTAAGCACTTAACAAATACCATTATTATTATTATTATTATTGAATTTGTGTCTCTGTGTCTCCATGCCACTGCCAAGGTCATTGTCTTTTCAGTCATATTTATTGAGCACTTACTGTGTGCAGAGTACTGTACTAAGCATCTTTCAAGCACTTAATACAGTGCTGTGCACAAAGTAAGCGCTCAGTAAATATGACAGAATGAAAAACGACCCATCAAGGGATTCAAGATCCTGTCCACAGTAGCGAGTCCCTGCTCACTCCCTTCAAAGCCTTATTTATTGAAGTCACATCTCCTCCAAGAGGCCTTCCCTGACTAAATCCTCTTTTCTTCATCCCCCACTCACTTCTTCATTGTCCTGACTTGCTACCCTTATTCACCCCGGCTCCTAGCCCACAGCACTTATGTACATATTTGTAATTTATTTATTTATTTATATTAATGTCTGTCTCCCCCACTAGACTGTAAGCTCATTGTAGTCATGGATTTTACCTGTTTATTGTTATATTGTACTCTCCCAAGTGCTTAGTACAATGCCTTGCATACAGTAAGCACTCAACTGAATGAACCCAATTAGCTTGTATCTACCCCGGTGCTTAGTACATTGCCTGGCTCACAGTAAGTGCTTAACAAGAACAATTATAACTGCAGTGCCGCTCCAGGCTCTGGGCAGAGTGAAAGACAGTTTGCAAAGAAATCCAGTTGGGAAGGGAGATGCATTTCAGGGGATGGTAAAAGGCCAATCAAAGGTCACAAGGAAGGAGATAGAGACTGAGGGGTTAGGAGGCCATATATTCAGAGGGGAGCAGAGGGGTTGAACTGCACCTCAATCTCATCTATCTCACCACCAACCTCTCACCTACATCCTGCCTCTGGCCTAGATGCAATGCCCTCCTCATGTCCAACAGGCAGTAACTCTCCACCCCTTAAAAGCACATTTCCTCCAAGAGGCCTTCCCTAAATAAGCCCTCCTTTCCTCTTCTCCCACTCACTTCTGCATCACCCTGACTTGCTCCCTTTGGCAGTCCTAAAGCTGCCAATCAAATTGGTTTTATTTATTCCCTTTACTAGCATGCTGTCAAGGGCCATTATAAAACCAGCCTAACCTGATCAATCAGCTGGCAACGATTAGGGTCTGACTTTTGATGAGAACTTCAGATGGCAACTGCTTTGGTCGACATTTTTAATGAAATGTAAGCAGTGCCCCTCTCTGCTCTGATGGCTGCTCTCCTTTGTCTTTCCTCCTCCACCAGAAAAGGCAGAATGCCTCTTCATGACCTCCAACAGATCCAGCATTTGGAACCATAGAGCACGGGCCTGGAGTCAGAAGGTCATTAGTTCTAATCCTGGCACTGTCGCCGGTCTGTTCTATGACCTTGTTCCTTCTCTGCTTCTCAGTTACCTCATCTGTAAAATGGGCATTAAGATTGTGAGCCCTATGTGGAACAGGGACTGTGTCTATCCTGATTTGCTTGTATCCACCCCAGAGCTTAGTACAGTACCTGGCACATAGTAAGCGCTTAACAAATACAACGATGATTATTATTATCATTATTATTATTTTCCTCTGAGGTGAAATGCAGAGTTGAGGGGCAGACCCAGGCTAAACCACCTTTTCCATTCACCCCCAGCAGTCAACTGGAGGCTACAGTGAGCTCCCATCCAGCTGCCCACTTGGGCTTTTGATCATCTTTCTGATGATGATGATGATAATAATGATGATGATGGTATTTGCTAACTGCTTGTCAAGCAGTGTTCTAAGCTCTGGAGTAGATACAAATTAACCAGGTCAGATATAGTCCCTGTCCCACATGGGGCTCACAATCTAAGTAAGAGGAAGAACAGGTTTTGCATCCCCATTTTACAGTTGAGTAAACTGAGACACTGGGAAGTGAACTGACTTGCCCGAGATCACTCAGCAGGCAACTGGCAGAGGTAAGATTAGAATCCAGGTCCTCCAATATACTTCTTAGTTTGTGAGCCCCATAAGGAACAGAGACTTGGTCCAATCTGATTGTATTGTATCTACTCAGCACTTAGTTTGGGGCTTGGCACCTAGTAAGCACTTTAGAACCACCACAATCACATTTTTTAATTTTTTTTTATTTCTGCCAGTGAAACAGACCCATTTGTCCAGACTCTTTCAAAAGCACACAGAGATAGATAGGTTCCTCAATCAATCCTTGCATGTTTTCTCCTTCTTCCTCTTGACAGATGAAGAAAGAGGGATGTGTGGAGAACCCTTCTTCCCCTGCCCCGAGCCCCATTTTCTCCCTCACCCATGTACAATGTGGGAGTTCCCCTTCTGCAAGCGGGAAGTGCTCTAATAACAGAGGTAGCAGCTGGAGCTACCAGATAATGGTGGGAAACCTGAGAGCAGGAAAGTCCTCTCTAGCCCTGGGTGATAATGGGTAATACATGGAGGTTTAGATTATGTGAGACTGGGGAGGATCAATATGCCAAAATGCTTAGCATCAGGGCTGTTTTTGTGGGCAGAATCAATGTCACCGCTGCTCCTGCTGTGGAGAGGTGCAGGCTGCAGAGGAGAAAATGTGAGACAAATTAATTAGCACTTGAAGACCCCAGGACCTTCTGTTCTCCCCACTACCCAAATTCCCCACCCACCCCTCCTGGTGGATGGTAAAAATTTGAAGAGTTCAGAGGTGCAAATGAGAACTGATATTGATATATTTGATGCAAGCAGCCCTCAGATATCTAAACTTCCACACAATCAAGTCTGAGAATGCCCTGCAGGTAGCCTACTTTACAGAAATTGAGCTTCCCTCACTCCCCAAGGTCCACTGTGAGAGTCAATTTCTCTAAGGATGTATTCTGGAGATCACCCTGATGCAGATTGCGAATTATCCTTGATGAATCAGCTAACGAGTTGGCATGGAGGGGCCTCCAAGCTAAGCAGTTGAGGCATTGACCGAGGCTGGTTTTGTGGACATCTCTTCCCCATCTTTCCACTCCAAAGTGGCTTGGCCCAACTATAAAGTCGCGTAGTGGATGGAGGATGAATATGCTGTAATGCATTTTCCAGAAGGCAAGTTAGACAATAGCTACTGAAGCTAGAAGGTGCAAGCCCATCCGCTTGACAAAGGACAATCATTCTGCGTTCCTTCATTAGTTCATTCAATCATATTCATTGAGCACTTACTGTGTGCAGAGCACTGTACTAAGTGCTTGGAAGAGTACAGTACAACAATAAATGGACACATTCCCTGCCCATGACTTTACAGTCTGTGGGGGAAGACAGACATCAATATAAATAAATAAATTACAGAAAAGTACGTAAGTGCTGCGGGGCTGGGAGGGTGACAGAACAAAGGGAGTAAGTCAGAGTGACACAGAAGACTAGACTGTGAGCCCGTTATTGGGTAGGGACCGTCTCTATATGTTACCGATTTGTACTTCCCAAGTGCTTGATACAATGCTGTGCACACAGTAAGTGCTCGATAAATATGATTGAATGAATGAACAGAAGGAAATAAGAGAAGAGAAAGGGTGTGCTAAGTCAGGAAAGGCCTCCTGAAGGAGCTGTGCTTTTAATAAGGCTTTGAAGCAAGGGAGAGTAATTGTCTGCCAGATTTGAGGAGTGAGGGCATTCCACAGAGGCAGGACGTGGGCCAAAGGGTTGGAGGTGAGATAGGCGAGATGAAGGCACAGTGAGAAGGTTAGCATTAGAGGAGCAAAGTGTGCGGGCTGGGTTGTAGTAGGAGAGAAGCGAGGTTAGGTAGGAAGGGGCAAGGTGATAGACTGCTTTAAAGCCAAAGGAGTTTTTGTTTGATGTACAGATGGATGGGCAACCATTGGAGTTTTTTGAGGAGCAGGCTGAAATGTCCTGAACATTTCTGTAGAACAATGATCCAGACAGCAGAGTGAACTGGAGTGGGGAGAAGCAGGAAGCTGGGAGGTCAGCAAGGAGGCTGATGCAGTAATCCAGGAGGGAGAGGATGAGTGATTGCAAAAAGTGTTCACAAAAAGGAGATGAGTATCAGTGGTGCCTCAATCTGTTCAGCCAGGCCTCTGTCCTGGTCCCTCTGGGACTGTTATTTCAGTATGGAACTAAATCTAAAATTCTGTGTTTGATGACTCTGCCACTTCCCCTGTCTGTAATTTACTTTAGTGTCTGTCTTCCCCAATAAACTGTAGGCTTCATGAGGGCAGGGATCACCACCCTCTTCTCCTCAACATGCTATCCAACCTTGGCTTCACAGACTCTGTCCTCTCCTGGTTCTCCTCTTATCTCTCCGGCCATTCATTCTCAGTCTCCTTTGTGTGCTCCTCCTCCCCCTCCCATCCCCTTACTGTAGGGGTTCCTCAAGGGTCAGTTCTTGGTTCCCCTCTGTTCTCTATCTACACCCACTCCCATGGTGAACTCATTCACTCCCACGCATCAACTATCATCTCTACACTGATGACACCCAAATCTACATCTCTGCCCCTGCTCTCTCTCCGTCCCTTTAGGCTTGGGTCTCCTCCTGCCTTCAGTACATCTCCATCTGGATGTCTGCCCACCATCTAAAACTCTATATGTCCAAGACTGAACTCCTTATCTTCCCTCCCAAACCCTGCCCTCTCCCTGACTTTCCCATCACTGTAGACAACACTACCATCCTTCCCATCTCACAAGCCCACAGCCTTGGTGTCATCATCGACTCCGCTCTCTCGTTCACCCCTCACATCCAATCTGTCACCAAAACCAGCCGGTCTCACCTCCGCAACATCGCCAAGATCCGCCCTTTCCTCTAAATCCAAACTACTACCTTGCTGGTTCAATCTCTCATTTTATCCTGACTGGATTACTGCATCAACCTCCTCTCTGATCTCCCATCCTCCTGGCTCTCCCCACTTCAGTCTGTACTTCACGCTGCTGCCTGGATCATCTCTGTGCAGAAACACTCAGGGCATGTTACTCCCCTCCTCAAAAATCTCGAGTGGTTGCCTGTCAACCTACGCATCAAGCAAAAACTCCTGACTCTCGGCTTCAAGGCTGTCCATCACCTCGCCCCCTCCTACCTCACCTCCCTTCTCTCCTTCTACAGCCCAGCCCGCACCCTCCGCTCCTCTGCTGCTAACCTCATTACTGTACCTTGTTTTCACCTGTCCCGCCATTGACCCCGGCCCATGTCCTCCCCCTGGCCTAGAATGCCCTCTCTCCACACATCTGCCAAGCTAGCTCTCTTCCTCCCTTCAAAGCCTTACTGAGAGCTCACCTCCTCCAAGAGGCCTTCCCAGACTGAGCCCCCTTTTCTTCTCTCCTCCTCCCCATCCCCCCACCCTACCTCCTTCCCTTCCCCACAGCACCTGTATATATGTTTGTACAGATTTATTACTCTATTTATTTTACTTGTACATATTTATTATTTTATTTATTTTGTTAATAATGTACATTTAGCTTTAATTCTATTTATTCTGACGACTTGACACCTGTCCACATGTTTTGTTTTGTTGTCTGTCTCCCCCTTCTAGACTGTGAGCCTGTTGTTGGGTAGGGAGCGTCTCCATATGTTGCCAACTTGTACTTCCCAAGTACTTAGTACAGTGCTCTTCACACAGTAAGTGCTCAATAAATACGATTGAATGAATGAACTAAAATTTCTGTATTGTACTCTTCCAATCATGCCCCTCCCTGGATCTGCTACATCCTCATCCAGGCCCCTCTGAACTTCCCTGGTAGGAATCCTGGGACTCACATTCTTCTCCCACAGCTCCTCCAGATTCCTGGCCTCTCGATTCTGAACCTCCAGGGACCCTCCCCTATCCTTCCCTGTGCCCTGTGTCCATCCAGGATGCACTAAACATGCTCTCCCTGCTCTCCCAGGAATGCAGCTTACTTCCTCTAACCCCCAAAATCATAACAATAATAATAATTATGGTACTTGTTAAGCACTACTCTGTGCCAAGCACTGTTCTAAGTACTGGGGTAGATACAAGTTAATCAGGTTGGACACAGTCCCTGTCCCACATGGGGCTCACACTCTTATCCTCATTTTACAGATGACCTAACCAAGGTACAGAGAAGTTAAGTGACTTGCCCATGGTCATGCAACAGGCTTGTGGCGGAGTCAGGATTAGAACCCACATCCTTCTGACGCCCAGGCCCGTGCACTATCTACTAAGCCACTCTGCCTCTGAAGACCACAAAATGGTTGAGGGTCTTCTTTTTCCCCTAAACTGGCCTCTTCACCTCCGCCCCAGTCTTTCTTTCCCTGATTGGTTTGGATTTGTGCTCTGCACATAGTAAGTGCTCAATAAATTCCATTGATCGATTGATTGATTATGTCTTCAGGGAGAAGAATGACAGAGTGTCTCTCCTGGCTTCCTCTTTCCTCCCATAAGAATGGGGTTTAACAGAAGTGGTTGTCACTGCACTCAATAAGTACCATCTATGGAATGATTGTAACCACCGCAGATGTTGCAAACACCTAACCCTCACACAGTCCTGTACTAGTAAACTGCTCTTTCAAGTGAACTAGGCATGCCTGCCTGCATTAATGTCCATGGGAATAATGTCCCTGAGATGACAGCCCCAGTCAGAGTCCCTAAAAAATGGGCTTGTCAAGTCGCATTACCTCTTTAATCGCAAATTAAGCATTGGGCCCACCCACCCGAGTAGATCCACTGTAGATATATACAAGGTATCTACTTGGCTGGGTGGGTCCAATGCTTAACTTATATATGTACAGACCCTGGGGGAGAGGGAAGGGCAGATTTTCTGCTGGAGATTTCCACTGTGAATTTCCATCAGTGATGGAAAGTCTCTTTCTGAATTGGCAGGAGTGACAGATCTGTTAGTTCTTGGTGCTACCCTCACCCTCTGCCATCCTATCCCCTCCCCCTCCTTGACCACACTGCCACTTGGTCAGAGAAGAGGGTTCACTGTGGGTAAGCGTGGCCAGACAGAGTCATGCTCAGTGGAGTAGGGTGGGTTTCAGCCTGTTAAGATGCCTTGGGCAAGTAGGGTGGGACTCGGGGGCCAGGACTGGGCTCCAGAAAGCTCTGGCCTGAATGAAAAACTGACTGTGGATGAAAAGGCAGAGTCACAACTGATGAAACTTTTCTCTGTGAATAATATCGGTCAGTCAGTCAATAATATGAGTGCTTGCTGTGTGCAAAGTAGTGTACTAAGTGTTTGGAAGAGTACAGTATAACAGAGCTGGTAGACACATTCCCTGCCCATGATGAGAATGATATCTATAAACAATATTTTTATCCTTCCCGTCTCAATCCCCTTGCACCCACCTACTTTGTCTCACTGATTTCTCCCTACAATCCAGCTCCATACACATTGTTCCCCTATCAACCTACTCTTTATATTTCTATTATTATTATTATTATCATTATTATTTATAATGATACTTGTTAAGCACTTACTATATGCCAATCACTGTTCTAAGTACTGAGGTAGATACAAGTTAATCAGGTCGGATATGGTCCCTGTCCCACATGGGGCTCACAGACTAAGTATGAGAGAGTAGAATTGAATCCCCATTTTACAGATGAGGTAATTGAGGTCCAGAGCAGTTATTGTGACTTGCGCAAGGTCACACAGCGGACACATGACAGAGCTAGGATTAGAACCCAAGTCCTCTTACTCCCAGGCCCATGCTCTTTCCACCTGACCACACTGCTTCATTCATTCATTCATTCATTCATTCATTCATTCAATTCTTGCCACTGACCCTTGTCCTTTGGGTCTGGAACTCCCTCCTCCTTCATATTCCACAGACCTCTATTTTTGCCACCTCCAAAGCCTTACTAAAATCATATTACCTTCAAGAAGCCTTCCCTAACTAAACTCTCACTTCCCCACCTATTCACCTCCTTTCTGTATCACCTATGCACTTGGGTCTCTATCCCTTAAGAAAATCCTTATAGAGCAAGGTTTAGTATAGTCATCTGCTCATAGAAAGCGTTCAATAAATACTATTGACTGACTGATCAGGAGCTGAATAACTGCTGCAGGGGGAGAGCGTGTTCCTAGACTGAGCAGTGGCAGTGGAGGATGAAGTCAAGGAGGTCAATGGGAGGCCATCCTTAATGATCCTGCAATCTTCCTGGCAGTAAAAGGACATGGCTGATTCATCAATACCTAATCAATGCACACGCTCAATTAGAGCCGATTGGGTCACTGTCATGGAGAGACCTTTCATCATTTGCTTCATCATGGGCCTTGAACTCAGGGATCATCGCAATGGCCTGTCAGAATCTTCTCTGCTTTTCTTCTCTGACCTTGTGTTCCACGTGGAAAGCTCATGCTCTGTCCTCCCTTTGCTCTCTTTCTTACATTTCCTCTCAAAAAAAAAAAAAAAAAGACCATTTCCTCACTGGAGGATCGTGAGCATGGGCTACAGATCCCATTCTCCCCCATGGAATTTCCCCAGTCAGGTCCAAAGAGGTGAGGCTCTGGCCTCCGGAAAGTCCTAGACCGTGATCTCTGGCTTAGCCCTAGCCAACGGCATGCGGCTAAGAGGGAGGATGAAGGGAGCAGAGGAACAGAGCCTGGAGGAAACTCCACAAAATGATACAGAAAAGACAGGGACCAAAGGTGAATGGAAAGAGCCAATGAGAAGGTCAAACACAAACCCATAAAGATTTTCTTTAATTTAGGGAGAGACTGAGATCTGTCTCCTTGGCAATGAGCTTTAACTGGGAAAAGGGAATGGTCAATAAGGTGCCAGCTATCCTTGGACAGTCAGATTAGCCAGAGGGTTGTACTGGGATTAGGGATGCAGTTTTTTCAGGTTTCTTCCATGGAATAATGCAGTCCAAGGGTGGGGACTCTCCTGCTTGGAACTCCTCCCCTGTCACGTCCAGCAGTCTACCGCTCTCCCCATCTTGGTAGCAATGCTACCATTATGCCTCCTCCAGGAGGTCTTCCCCAATTCATGCCTAATTACCCCAACCTATTTCCTCCCAATTGCCACTCCAGCCCTTCTCTGTCCCCTAAATACTTAGTTACTCAGAGACCCCCTTCCCCATGCCAGGAGCACAACAACTCACTTTATAGTTTATCTATCACTGCTTTCTTTAATGATAATGATAAGGATTATGATATGCATTAAGCACTTCCTTTGTGCTAGAGCACAGTGCTAGATGCTCGGTTATGTAAAGAGAATCAGTTTGGACACAGGGATTGCTTCACACAAGGCTCATAACCTTAGAGGGAGGGAAAGTAGATATTCTATCTCCATTTTACAGATGAAGAAACTGAGGTTCAGAGAGGTTGAGTGACTTGCCCGAGATCACCCAGCACGCCAGTGGCATAGCCTATTTGTAATTTATTTTAGGGTCTGCCTCATCCACTGAAATATAAACTTGCTTAGGGCAGGAAGCGTGTTGTCTAATCTACTGTATTCTCCTGACCTCTTTGTACAGTGTTCTGCCAATGCTCATAAATACTCTTAATTAACTGACTGATAGAAGTTTTCCATGTGAAACCTTGTAACTATTGAAATATCCAACTTCTCAACTATGAAAAAAAACATGACTCTTTCTGAGGGGCAGAAATGAGATCTTGGGGAACTTGGATCACAGAACTTGGAGACTGGAGAATTTGATAGACCATCCCTGGGATCAGTCCCACCTTCCTTCAGGGTTAGAAAGAGGTACCCAGCTCATTCTCCCTGAGCCAGGAATATGCACTGATGTCTGCCTCCTGACTCCTTTTCTTCCCCTTTAATAACTGTGGTATTTGTTAAGCACTTACTATGTGCCGAGCACTGTACTAAGCATTGAAGGGTGGAGGGGAGAACACATCAAATCAGCTTGGACACAATGTCTGTCCCACATGGGGCCTGTAAGCTTGTTGTGGGCAGGGAACATGTCTACCAGCCCTGTTATAGTGTCATCTCCCAAGTGCTAAGTACAGTGCTCTTCACACAGTAAGCACTCAATAAATAGTTGATTGATTGATTGATTGACTGACTGACTGACTCCCAGCCCACTGCCTGAGCCTGATGATTGACCTCCTCAGACCAGGATCCCAGTTGGCCTGATGCAAGTCAGCATTGCCTTTGCGGCCCGGGTGGAGCCACCTGTCACTGGGTGATGATGGACATCGTGCTGTGTGGCATATGCTCCAGAGAGGCTGACTTTGCTGAGTTCTGCACCCCCTGATCTGGAGATCAGCTTGGGATTCAGAGGAGAATTTCCACCAATTCTCTGGCTTTAAATAACTCCAGTCACTTTGCCCTCTCCTACATCACCTCACTACTCTCCTACTATAACCCAACAGAAACCCTTCACTCCTCTAATGCCAATCTTCTCACTGTACCTCAATCTAATCTATCTTGCTAACAACCCCAGCCCTCACCCTCCCTCTTCATATCCAATGGACAAGTACTCCACCCCCTTCAAACCCTTTTTAAAGGCACATCCCCTCCAAGAGGCCTTCCCTGACTAAGCCCCCCTTTCCTCTTCTCCCACTCCCTTCTGCACCTCCCTGACACCCTCCTTTTATTCCTCCCCCCTCAAGCCCCACATTGATTCTGTAATTTATATATTATTATGATGATGATGGTATTTGTTAAGCTCTTACTATGTACCAGGTACTGTACTAAGTGCTGGGGTAGATACAAGCAAATCGGGTTGGACACAGTCCCTGTCCTATATGGGACTCACAGTCTCGATCCTCATTTTACAGATGAGGTCAGTGAGGCCCAGAGAAGTTAATGACTTGCCCAAGGTCACATAGCAGACAAATGGCAGAGCTGGGATTAGAACCCATGACCTTCTAACACCCAGGCCTGTGCTCCATCCACTACGCCACGCTGCTCCTCAGTATAAGTACATTAATGTCTGTCTCCCCATTCTCGACTGTAACCTCATTGTGGGTGGGGAATGTGTCTGTTTATTGTTATATTGTAGTCTCCCAAGCACTTAGTACAGTGCTCTGTGCACAGTAAGTGCCTAATCAATATGGTTTATTGACCGACTGACTGAATGCCCAGTCAGCTGCACTGTTGTGGGGCAGGCAAAGCTCCGTGGTCTTGGGCATTGCAGAATCCTGCTTGGACAGACCCGCCCAGGTGATTCAGCTGGTTCCTTCTCCCTAACTCAGGCCTGTACCACTGATAGTGATGGTCATTGATCATAATAACAGTAATAATAATTGTGGCATTTGTTAAGCATTTACTATGTGTCAGGCACTATACTAAGCACTGGGAAAGATAAGAGCACATCGGTTTGGACACAGTCCCTGTCCCACAGAGGGCTCACAGTCTTCATCCCCATTTTACAGATGAGGTAACAGGCACAGAGAAGTGAAGTGACTTGCCCAAGGTCACAGAGGAGACAAGTAGCAGAGCTGGGATTTGAAGCCAGGTCCTTCTGACTCTTGGGCTTTGCTCCACCCAATAGGCCATGCTTCTTCTCAGTGATGAAGGGCATCACTGACCCACTCCCTGTGGTGATCACAGGACCAAGGGCTGCCAAGGCCCCTTCCCACATGACTTGCTAATGAGTTTGTGTGTGAGCCTGTAGACTTATCCCGTGAAACAGCTTTCAGGGAAGGGTTCGCTCCCAATAATTGGTTCTCATTCAGACGGAACTGAAGAGCAACAGTAAAAAGCTGTTAAACTCTGCAGAATGATAAATGGATTGAGACTTGCAGCATGCCTGGCCTCATTATCTGAGACAATAGGATTGTAGCCCGCGGTGAGATGCCCGGTGTTAACTCCAGTTCAGTAGTTTCCTCCCTCAAGGAAATGGACAATGAGGCTGCAGAGTAGTCAAGGCTGACATGATTTCTCTCTCTCTCTTTCTCTCTCTCTCTCTCTCTGTGTCACTCATAACTTTGGACGACTTCTGGACATCACTGGCAGATTTTATCACGAAGATGCCTCTGATGGAAGACACCCTGGCTGAATCTCCATCCTCCCTGACTAGGGCACATCCCAGGAACACAGGGGTTTATGGGAAGGTCTTCACCTTACTGGAGTCAGGACCAGAATTCAGAGCCCCAGACTCAGAGTTTACATCTCTCAGAGGCTTGTTGGGCTGTAGGCTCTGGTGCTTTCCTTCCCAAATATGATTGTCTCCCTGAAGGGTCACCTCTATGTAATCGTGTTTGACAACTAATGATATAGTTGTGTCTACTGTGTATAATTTAAATATGTTCTTAAAGGGAAAAAAATGACACCACCTAATCCTAGAACCACACCATCCCGGGACAACTCCATGGTCAATTTGTCCCCAGACTCTCATTCATTCATTCATTCATTCATTCATTCATTCATTCAATCAATAGTATTTATTGAATGCTTACTGTGTGCAGAGCTCAGTCTGGGAAGGCCTACTGGAGGAGGTGACCTCTCAGTAGGGCTTTGAAGGGAGGAAGAGAGCTAGCTAGGCGGATGTGTGGAGGGAGGGCATTTCAGGCCAGGGAAAGGACATGGGCCGGGGGTCGACGGCGGGACAGGCGAGAACGAGGCCCAATGAGGAGGTTAGTGGCAGAGGAGCAGAGACTGCGGGCTGGGCTGTAGAAGGAGAGAAGGGAGGTGAGGTAGGAAGGGGCGAGGTGATGGACAACCTTGAAGCCGAGAGTGAGGAGTTTTTACTTGATGCATAAGTTGACTGGTAGCCACTAGAGATTTTTGAGGAAGGGAGTAACATGCCCAGAGCGTTTCTGCACAAAGATGATCCGGGCAGCGGCGTGAAGTATAGACTGAAGTGGGGAGAGACAGGAGCACGGGAGATTGGAGAGGAGGTATATAATATGTTGACGGATATGTTGACGCATAATATGTGCTTAACAAATACCACAATTTATCATTATTATTATTATTGTTATTACAGTTGAATGCTGGAGGCAAGAAGATGCAGGTTGGTTAAGACATAAAACCTAAAAAAATTAATCAATCATGGTATTTATTGAGTGCTTATTGTATGCAGAGTACTGTACAAAACGCTTGGGGGAGAACAAGACAAAAAGGTAGGTAATGATGATTCCTGCCCACACGGAACTAAAGGGGTAGACAGACATTAAAATTAATTACAGATATGCTGTGGGGCTGGTGGAGGGGTGAATAGCCAACTGCTAAAGGGGAACGAAGTGTAAAGACTGGGAAAATAGGAATAAATAGGAATAAATGATAAACACAAATGTCCATGTCCATGTTCTCTCATTGCTGGTGGCTTTGAAGATAGGCAGGAAAAATCCATTAGCATCACTGCATTTTGGAGCCAACCATGGAATGGAAAGAAAGGAAAGTAGTATGGTCTAGTGGCTAGAGCATGGGCCTGGGAGTTGGAAGGAACTGCATTCTAATCCCAGCTCTGCCAATCGTCTGCTGTGTGACCTTAGGTGAGTTGATTAACTTCCTTGTTGCCTCAGTTACATCTAAAATAGATAAGGCTGTGAGACCTATGAAGGACAAGGACTGTGTCCAACCTGATTAGTTTGTATCAACCCCATCACTTAGTACAGTGCCTAGCACATAGTAAGAGCTCAACAAACACCATATCAAAAAAAAAGGTTGGAATCTCAGGACTGAGCTTATTCAGGCCTGTTCATACAATGACCATTCTTATTAGAAATGGTTTCTTCTGATAGTCTGTATACATATTCATAGGTGAGCATTCCCCTAACACCTCATCTGTCCTGCACTGCTTCCACATCCCCTTTCCTTTCATTATTCTTAGCAGGCAGCAACATTTCCAAAGCTTATTGGAGTGTGTCCATCTTTTCACCAGGGTCTGACAGATGTAGAGGATTTAAGAAATGTCAAGTCTTCGCCAGACTCAGCAGAGGAAAATAGATTGTAGATCCTTCCTGAAAGCGTCTCCACGCTGAACGGTTCAGAGGGAAACACTTCAAGGGGAGCTCACGAGCCCATCCGTGAACAGCCAAAAACCATGCAGTTCCTGTTGCACTTGAAGGAACTTCTCAGGACAGAGAGCAAGGTTGACGTTCTGACACTGACAAGTCGATTTACTGTGGGTTTCCAAATCTAGTCTGGTACCTGGAAGTGTCAGATCTTTTTTGGGGTAAGGAGTGTATCCTCTTACTGTTGTGCTGTGCTTTCCTAATCACTTAGAACAGTGCTCTGCATACAATAAGCTCTCAATTGACTGACTGACTGACTAAGCCTTTGATGTAATTTTTTTCTGGTGATACAGAAAATCCATCGCACAACTATTCACTTTCAAAATCAGGTGTACACATCCATTCAGTCGTATTAATTGAGCATTTACTGTATGCAGAGCACTGTATTAAGTGCATGGGAGATTACAATATAACAATAAACAGACACATTCCCAGCCCACAACAAGCTTATAGACTAGAGAGAGCTTATCCCTTTCGCAGTGCTCAAGACCCAGGAAAGTGTTACCTCCCAATTTTCAAGAGGCTTATCCCAAGGCTGTAGTCGTGGGCCACGGCAACGGCTTTGGTGAGT
This sequence comes from Tachyglossus aculeatus, assembly GCF_015852505.1. Classification (NCBI taxonomy): domain Eukaryota; kingdom Metazoa; phylum Chordata; class Mammalia; order Monotremata; family Tachyglossidae; genus Tachyglossus; species Tachyglossus aculeatus. The sequence continues at coordinate 100,619,626 of NC_052067.1, read as the reverse complement.
ACCCCAGCCATCAGCTCTGTCTGTGGCCCAGCTGGTGAGGTCGGAGTTGCCCGGTGGGATCATCCAGTCCTATGCTCCCCCCGAATAAAAACAATAATGATGGTATTTGTTAAGTGCATTCTATGTATCATGCACTGTTCTAAGCATTGGAGTAGTAAAAATAATGATAAAGGCACTTGTTAATCACTTATTATGTGCCAAAAACTCTTCTGAGCACTGGGGTAGATAAAAGCTAATCAGGTTGGACACAGTCCCTGTCCCACATGGGGGTTACAGCCTTAATCTTCATTTTCCAGATGAGGTCACTGAGAAGTAAAGCGACTTTCCTAAGTTCACACAGCAGTCAAGTGGTGAAGCTGGGTTTAGAACCCAGGTCCTACTGACTTTCAGGCCCATGTGCTACCCACTAGGCCACGCTGCTTTTCATTTGCTTCTCTATTTTTGTCAGAGGGGTGGAGGTGGCAGGGGGCACATGTTGGGGACTCAAAATCTCCTTTGGCAAGGAATGAGTCACTGGCTTTCCCCGAGCCCTGGGGTGTGCCACCAGACATCATGACCATCCTAGAATTGTCCCTCTCTCCCACCCATGGCTCTTTCAATAACACAACAAGACTGTGGGGGTGACTGGTGTCCACAGGCCAACCCTGATGCCTGACACTCTCCTCCCTCCAAGCAGCGCCCAGAAGATCTCTCCGAGTCAGGAGAGGCACAGGATGGGCAGTGGGTCTGAAAAATTCCTGCAGCCCCCAGGGAAATCCAGGCTCTAGGGGGCTGAGGGGGTTGGACTCCAACCGGGACATAGCTATTTCTGGTCCTTGGCCAGGTCTGACTGAGATTGGACTGAGTGAGAAAATAATAATAATAATAATAATGATGGCATTTGTTAAGCACTTACTATGTGCAAAGCACTGTTCTAAGCGCTGGGGGGGATACAGTGTGATCAAGTTGTCCCACGTGGGGCTCACAGTCTTAATCCCCATTTTTACAGATGAGGTAACTGAGGCTCAGAGAAGTTAAGCGACTTGCCCAAGGTCACACAGCAGACTTGTGGTGGAGCTGGGATTCAAACCCATGACCTCTGATTGCAAAGCCCATGCTCTTTCCACTGAGCCACGCTGCTTCTCAATGCAAGAAGATAGGGGCCAGACATTTTGTTCAACATGGTCATGGCCAGCAGGAAGTCCTACGGTCCTCGGTCTGTAGTGATCACCTGCCACTTCACTTCTCTTGACCTCAGTTATCTCATCTGTAAAATAATAATAATAATATTGATGACATTTATTAAGCGCTTACTATGTACAAAGCACTGTTCTAAGCACTGGGGAGGTTACAAGGTGATCAGGTTGTCCCACGGGGGCTCACAGTCTTAATCCCCATTTTACAGATGAGTTAACTGAGGCACAGAGAAGTGAAGTGACTTGCCCAGTCACACAGCTGACGATTAGCGGAGCCAGGATTTAAACCCGTGACCTCTGACTCCAAAGCCCATGCTCTTTCCACTGAGCCATGCTGCTTCTTTAAAATGGGGATGAAGATCCGATGCCCCATATGGGGCAGGGGCTGTGTCCAACCTGATTCACTCTTGTATCTACACCAGCGCTTAGTACAGTGACTGGCACATAGTAAGTGCTCAATGACATTAAAAAAAAACACTGGGTAGAGAGTGCCTACTGGGTGCAGAGCATTGTGCAATCCTGTGAGCAGAGCACTGAACTAGGTGCCACTTTATAGTAAAAGGATTAACTCAAAATATTTCTTCCTGAAAATATATTGACCAATTAATAAGTTCTTAATATAGCAAATTATATCTACACCTGCTCAGTGTTGGCGTTACATATCTGTTGGGCTGGCATTACATCTGCCCCATGGCTGTATCATACCAGCATCATGAGAAGCAGTGTGGCCTAATGGATAGAGTACAGTGGATAGAGCACAGGCCTGAGAGTCAGAAGGACATGGGTTCTAATTCTGACTTTGCCACTTGTCTGTTGTGTGACTGTGAGCAAGTCATTTCACTTCTCTGGGCCTCAGTTTCCTCATCTGTAAAATGGGGATTAGGACTGTGAGCCCAGTGTGGAACAGGGATTTTGTCCAACCTGATTAACTTGTAACTACCCCAGCACTTAGAACAGTGCTTGGCACAAAGTAAGAGCTTTACAAATATCACAACTATAATGCCTGCAATTGACCAGCATTGACCCTACATTACCCATGCAAGGTGTCTGTGCTTGCCTTGTACCTGGATCGGCCCTGCATTATTTTCAATCAATCAATCAGTAGTATTTATTGAGTGCTTACTATGTGCAGAGCATTGTTCTAAGTTCCTGGAGAATACAATACAACCGAATTAAGAAGCACATTCCTGCTCATAAAGAGCTTACACTCTAGGGGGAGTCAGGCATTAATATGAATAAATAAGTCATTTCTAATATATAATTTAAAGATACGTATTTAAGTGCTGTGGGGTTGGGGGTGGGGTGAATATCAAATGTCCAAAGGCCACAGACCCAAGTCCATAGATGACACAGAAGGGAGAGTGAGCCGAGGAAAAGAGGACTTAATCGGGGAAGACCTCTTGGAGAAGATGTGATCTTAACAATCCTTTGAAGACGGAGAGACTGGTGATCCGGCGTATATGGAGGGGGAGGAATTCCGGGCTAGGGGGAGGATATGGGAAAGGGGTCGTTGGCAAGCTGGATGAGATTGGGGCCCAGTGAGTAAGCTGGTACTAGAAGAGTGGAGTGTGGGGGCTGGGCTGGAGTAGACGATCAGTGAGGTGAGGTGGGGCGGGGCAAGCAGATTGAATGCTTTAAAGCCAGTGGTAAGGAGTTTCTGCATTGTACTTGCATCGTCCCTACAGTATTTCTGCATTGGCTGTACTAAGGATGTTTGATTCAGGTGAGCCAAAGTGTTTTGAAGAGGAAGGAAGGAAGGGAAGGAAAACAGAAAAGACTCAGTTCCAAATCCTGGTGAGCTTCCATCTGACAATGACTAGAGACACTATCTTTCATTCTAAAGTGATACCTAAAGAAACTTGGAATTCTAACAGCCAGATAGCTTGAAGCACAGAAGGTGTGAGGACTAGTTGACTTGATTACCGCATCTGCCTCGTTATAGATTTCCCTGAGTCCCGTCTTTCCCCATTACAGGCCATATTTCATTCGGCTTCCCAGATCATCTTACTAAAAAAAACCAAAACCCAACATTCTGTGTTTCCCCATTCCTCAAGAACCTCCAATGCTTGCCTATCCACAACTGAACCAAACAGAAACCACTTACCACTGACTTTAAAGCACTCAATCAACTTGGCTCAATGGAAAGAGCATGGGCTTTAGAGTCAGAGGTCATGGGTTCAAATCTCAGCTCCTCCAATTGTCAGCTGTGTGACTTTGGGCAAGTCACTTAACTTCTCTGGGCCTCAGTTGCCTCATCTGTAAAATGGGAATTAGGACTGTGAGCCCCCCGTGGGACAGCCTGATAATCTTGTAACCTCTCCAGTGCTTAGAACAGTGCTTTGCACATAGTAAGCACTTAAAATGCCATCATCATTATTATCAACCAATCAATCAATCAATCATATTTATTGAGTGCTTACTGTTTGCAGAGCACTGTACTAAGCACTTGGGGAGTATAACTTGGCAACATATAGAGACGGTCCCTACCCAAAAGGGGGCTCACAGTCTAGAAGCGGGAGACAGAGAACAAAACCAAACATATTAACAAAATAAAATAAATAGAATAGATATGTACAAGTAAAATAAATAGAGTAATAAATATGTACAAACTTATGTACATATATACAGGTGCTGTGAGGAGGGGAAGGAGGTAAGGTGGAGGATGGGGGGAGGAGGGGGAGAGGAAGGAGGGGGCTCAGTCTGGGAAGGCCTCCTGGAGGAGGTGAGCTTTCAGTAGGGCTTTGAAGGGAGGAAGAGAGCTAGCTTGGCGGATGTGCGGAGGAAGGGCATTCCAGGCCAGGGGGAGGACGTGGGCCGGGGGTCGATGGCAGGACAGGTGAGAACGAAGCACAGTGAGGAGGTTAGCGGCAGAGGAGCGGAGGGTGTGGGCTGGACTGTAGAAAGAAAGAAGGGAGGTGAGGTAGGAGGGGGCGAGGTGATGGAGAGCCTTGAAGCCGAGGGTGAGGAGTTTCTGCCAGATGCGCAGATTGATTGGTAGCCACTGGAGATTTTTGAGGGGAGTAACATGCCCAGAGTGTTTCTGGACAAAGACAATCCGGGCAGTGGCATGAAGTATGGATTGAAGTGGGGAGAGACATGAGGATGGGGGATCAGAGAGGGGGCTGATGCAGTAGTCCAGACAGGATAGGTTGAGAGCTTGAACAAGCAGAGTAGTGGTTTGGATGGAGAGGAAAGGGCAGATCTTGGCAATGTTGCGGAGTTGAGACCGGAAGGTTTTGGTGACAGCTTGGATGTGAGGGGTGAATGAGAGAGCGGAGTCGAGGATGACACCAAAGTTGCGGGCTTGTGAGATGGGATGGATGGTAGTGCCGTCAGCAGTATTGTTTTTACTAATCTCAGTCACTAATCTCAGTCAGTCATTCGTATATATTGAACACTTACTGTGTGCAGAGCACTGTAGAAAGCACTTGGCAGAGCACAATATAACAATAAACAGACACATTCCCTGCTCACAATGAGTTTACAGTCTACAGAGGGAGACAGACATTAATATAAATGAATGTTACGGATATGCACACAAGGGCTGTGGGGCTGGGAGGGGGAATGAATAACGGGATTTCTCACTACAGCCCAGCCTGCACACTTTGCTCACTGTATCTTGAGCTCTTCTATTTTGCTGCTGAATCCTGTAAGCAGCATGGCTCAGTGGAAAGAGCACAGGCTTTGGAGTCAGAGGTCAAGGGTTCAAATCCTTGCTCCGCCACTTGTCAGCTTTGTGACTTTGAGCAAGTCACCTAACTTCTCTGTGCCACAGTTACCTCATCTGGAAAATGGGGATTAAGACTGTGAGCCCCCCGTGGGACAACCTGATCACCTTGTAACCTCCCCAGTGCTTAGAACAGTGCTTTGCACATATTAAGTGCTTAAATGCCATCATTATTATTATTATTATTACATCCTTCTTCCAACCTGAAATGGTCTCCCTCTCCATATACATCTGATCACCACTCTCCCCACCTTCAGAGGCATTATCAAAGTCACATCTCCAAGAGGCCTTCTGTGATTAATCGCTCTTTTCCCCTATTTCTTCTCCCTTCTGCATCACCTATGCACTTGGATCTTTACCCTTTGAGCACTAGATATTCACCCCACAGCCCTTATGTACATATCCATAATTTATTTAAATTAATGTCTGTCTCCCCCTCTAGAATGTAAACTCCTTTTGAACCCAGAATATGTCTACCAACTCGGTTGCATTGTACTTTCCCAGGAGCTTAGTTCAGTGCTGTGCACAGAGTAGGTGCTCAAAAAACATTTTTGACATTACCAGGTCCAAAGGAGAGCTCCTTATTTTCCCACCCTAACCCTGTCCTCTCCCTGACTTTCCCATCACTGTAGATGGCACCACCGTCCTTCCCATCACACAAGACTGTAACCTTTAAAGCAATCCATCACCTTGCCATTTCCTACCTCACCTTGCTTCTCTCCTTCTATAACTCATGCCACACACTTCACTCCCCTAGTGCTAACCTTCTCACTGTGCCTCAGTCTCACCTGTCTCTTGCCACTGAACCTTGGCCCATGTCCTGCCTCTGGCCTGGAATGCCCTCCCTCCTCAAATCCACCAGACAATGACTCTCCCCCGACTTCAAAGCCTTAATGAAGGCACATCTCCTTCAAGCGGCCTTCCCAGACTAAGCCCCACTTTTCCTCTTCTCCCGCTCCCTTCTTCATTGCCCTAACTTCCTCCCTTTTCTTTTCCCCTTCCACTACCCTGCCCCACAGCAGGTATTTATATGTACATATCAGTAACTTCATTTGTATTGATGTCTGCCTCCCCTGTTCTAGACAGTGAGCTCATTGTGGTCAGGTATTTTCACCATTGATTGTTGTATTGTTCTTTCCCAAGCGCTTAGGTACAGTGCTCTGCACATAGTCAGAACTTAATAAGTATGATTGAATGAATGAGTGATAGAGAATAAATTGTGTCATTTGATTTGGGTCAGAAGCAACAGAAAATTGAATATAATCACACCAGACACTCAGCCAATAAGTTCTGCTCCAGGAAGATCAATGAAATGCCTTAAGCAATGTGATCTTTCAGAGTCTAAATTCCGACCTGAGCAGGTTTGAAGATCCACTGGTCCATAGAAAAGCCAGATCACAAGTTAGAATGATAACCTCAAATGCCAAGGGTAAGAAATAGCAACTGATGTAGGGTTTGGAAAATTCAGGACTATTTTTACAAACATACATGATGATGCTTTTACTGTGGTCTTTGTAGTAATAGTATTTATTAAGCACTTACTGGGTGCAGAACACTTTTTTAAACACTGGGAGAACACATAGGTGTGAATTAGACACAGTTCTTGACCTTGGGGAGACTCACAATGTCTCACCTATTAAGTTGGGAAGTCACCAGTCACTAGTGGATAGAGGACTACCCTTGAAGTCAGAAGGACCTGGGTTCTAATCCCTGCTCCACCACTTGTCTGCAGTGTGACCCTGTATACGTCACTTCACTTCTCTGTGCCTCAGTTACCTCATCTGTAAAATGAGGATTAAGACAGTGAGCTTCATGTGGGACAGGGACAGTGTCCAATCTGATCATCTTGAAACTACCCCAGTGCTTAGAACAGTGCCTGGCACATAGTCAGCATTTAACAAATACCATTAAAAGTGCTGTACTAAGCACTTGGGAGAGTACCATCCTTGGGAGTGGTGGTAGACTAGCTGAACCCTTCCCTAAAGATATTTAGCAGTGAGAGCCATAGAACACTTGATCCCCCTAGATAAACTGCATCCGCAGGGTCACCTTCAAATACAGACTCATGTGTGTGGGGTGGCGGGGCTGTGTGTGTGCCTGTATTTTGCTGGGCTGTTTTTCTCATTCAGTCATATTTATTGAGCACTTACTGTTTGCAAAGCACTGCACTAAGCGCTCTAAGAACAAATAGGTCAGTTCCTGGCTGTGCTGCCCACAGGCAGACTAGTTTTTAAGAATTCCTCAGAGAATCACGTCTCTGTTTCTGATTACCATCTCTCTACCTCAGTGTGCTTCCATTCATTCATTCAATCATATTTATTGGGCACTTATTGTTTGCAAAGCACCGTACTAAACGCTTGGGAGAGTACAATATAACAATGAACAGATACATTCCCTGCTCATAACAAGCCCTTAAACCTATTCTATTTTTCAAAAAAGCATTTCTGCACCTGTGCTTACACAGATGAGGTCAATCCTGGGCCTAAATTGTCCCAGTTGGAGTGTCCTCTGGCTTTTCATAGTAGTGGCTGAGAGAAGCCAGCCCCCAGACCCAAACCATATCCCAGGTGGTGGGTTGCCTTGTGGCAGTGCTCTGGGAGAGCAAGAAAAGAAGAAAATCGCTTGTAGGTCGTAAACATAGAGGCTCTGAGGCAATCTCTTTCAACTCCCCTAATGAAAATGCCCAATAAGGGAAATGCTCCATTTTCACCTTAAGACATAACCTTTTCCTGCCCTGACCATCGACTTGAATCACTTGTGGACATCTCCACCTCAGGCACGTTTGCTCGTTGTCACCCCCGAGGCAAAGTCCCAAAACACCAAATGATGGGACAGCAGCCTGTACTTCCTCCAGCTGGATGGCTGCTCAGAGACTGTGAGCCCACTGTTGGGTAGGGACCGCCTCTATATGTTGCCAACTTGTACTTCCCAAGCACTTAGTACAGTGCTCTGCACACAGTAAACGCTCAATAAATACGATTGAATGAATGAATGAATGAATGAATGAATGAATAACACAGATTGTGCATGAGGCCTCCTCCTTCCCTCCCCAGAGCGGGTTCACAAGGGCGGACGTTAATGGAAAGGCCGGTCGGGTTCTAATGCCTCAAGCAGGAATTGAACAGCAGGCTTGTTTCCTCAACCCTTGCATCTGGTATAATGGATGAGAACTGCAGTTTTCTTCCCAGATTTCAGAAATAGTAGCCCTGGGACCCTGAAGCAGGTGGGCTCTGGCAGCAGCGAAAGGGCAATAAATGATGCAACATTATCAGTGCCAAACTGTGACCATCTTGGTTACTGAAAACAACCCTCCTTGCCTCTTATAGGCTCTCAGATCTGCCCAGGGAAAACCTGATATCTGGCTGACAAGGGATTGTTGGACAGCTAACCATATGGAGATTCCCTATTACTTCTAACAACTGGAATTTCTCTCACACATTTTTTTTTGTTATTATTTCGAAGTAATTTTGCATCAAGCATATGAGACATCATTACAGTATTTATTAAATTCTTTCTCATACCATATCGACCACAGTTCCTGTTCCTTACAGGACTCTCAGACTATCTTATCCCCATTTTACCAATAAAGAAACAATCAATCAGTCAATCGGTCAGTGGTATTTTTTGAGCTCTACTTTCTGCTCCTAAGGAACAGCATGGTCTAGTGGATAGAGGACAGGCCAAGAAGTCAGAAGGACCTGGGTTCATTCATTCATTCATTCAATCGTATTTATTGAGCACTTACTGTGTGCAGAGCACTGTACTAAGTGCTTGGGAAGTACAAATCGTCAACATATAGAAATTGTCCCTACCCAAAAACGGGCTAACATGCGGTCTCACTGCTCCGCCACTTGTCTGCTGTGTGACTGTGGATACATCACTTCACTTCTCTGTGTCTCAGTTACCTCATCTCAGTGGAAAGAACATGGGCTTGGGAGTCAGAAGTCATGGGTTCGAATCCTGACTCTGCCAACTGTCAGCTGTGTGACTTTAGGCAAGTAACTTAAATTCTCTGTGCCTCAGTTACATCATCGGTAAAATGGGGGTTAAGACAATGAACCCCAAGTGGGACAACCTGATCACCTTATATCGTCCCCAGTACTTAAAACAGTGTTTTGCATAGAGTAAGTGCTTAATAAATGCCATCATTATTAACACATACCATAAAAAATGCTGTACTAAGTATTTGGGAGAGTACCATCCTTGGGGGAGGTGTTAGACCTGAATCCTGCCCTGAAGAAGTTGAGAATCTAACAGGGAAGATAGACATTAAAAATGAATCAACAAATGCCCCATGTGGGACATGAACTGTGCCCCTTAGTTTGTATCTATCTCAGTGCTTAGGACAGTGCCAGACACATAGTAAACCCTTAACAAATACCATGTAAAAAAAAAAATTGAAAAATTGAAGCTTGGAAAAAATTAGGAGCCACAGCTGTGTGCAGAAAAAGCTGCGGAACTCTAAGTGGAGAGACCCCAGGTACTCACCCTGTCATTTGCTACGGACCCTGAACTTTAAAATGAATTCGCTAAAGACTCCAAGAGAGAACCTTGAGCCCTATCTAAACTTTAAACTTGGGTCCCTTTGAACAGGTGGGAACCCCTCTCCTTTGTACTCTCATTGCTGGGACTGTCAGATGCCTCTCCCCAACCCGGGCATCTCTGCCCTAATCGCCAGCAATAATCACTCGTTTCATCCCTCATCTAGTTAATCTCCTGCAATGATGTGGGTTGTTTGACTAATTAGTTGGGTTATTTACCGTGGAAGATATGAAAATTGCCTTATTTAAATGTATCTTGGGAATATTGGGAAATGGCTTTCACAGCAAAGATCACATTTGCCTCCGAACTGTTCCTTATTTATTGAACTATAAAACCTCTCCTGATTCCTGAGAGCTTGTACTCATCAAGTCTGAGAAAGATTGGCTCACCATTCCTGCGTTAATGATAAGATGTCTTTTGACCAGCTCTCTTTTGCTGGTCAGCAACAATGGTATTTCAGCAACAGAGCTGCCTTCATTCAATCATATTTCTTGAGAGCTTATTGTACGCAAAGCACTGTTCTAAGCACTTGGGATAGTACAACATAACATTAAACAGACACATTCCCTATCTACAATGAGCCTGAGTGCCTGTTGTGTGCAGAGCACTGATCTGGACTCCAACTGTGTGCAGAGCACTCTACAAAGCATCACTTTAAAAAAAATTTTTTGGTCATGATATTTGTTAAGAGCTCACCATGTGCCACACCATGTGCAGAGCACTGGACTGAGCATCTGTGGGATGCAGGGCACCAAACTGGATGGCTACTGTAGGCTTGGAAACATATAGAATTTTAAAAAATGAACTCTGCCCTCAAAGAGTTTACGATTTAATGGTGGTCAGTCATTTTTGATGACTCTCCAGGAATTAAAAGTGAAGTGGAGATAAGTAATAAATCGAAGTGAATACACAACCAACAAAAAAGAAATTTCATGCGTGCAGAGGTGGCCGAGGGGATGGAATGAGAATGATGGTGGGAATTAAAAAAGGAAGGCCTCCTGGAGGTGGTGACTCTTCCAGCTGGAGGATGGGACTGGCATTTCCAGGTTAGACTATTGTTTTTCTACCACAGACCCAAAGGCCTGGTTTCATGCTGCTCTTCCCAAGCAAGTGATGCACCCTGACCCCAGCTTTGTTCCCCTCTGTCTGCTCGCTGCACTGGCAGATTCAGTTGGGGCCTGTGCACTGCATTCGAACAGAGTTGTTTTGTTTCACTGTGTCAGCTCACTGCACTGGCAGTTTCAGCTGGGGCCCAAACACTGCACTCAGCTCAGTTTTCCTTAATGCTGGTTCTGCAGGAAAGGAATTTTCACACGATGGGAGAACTGGGTGAATTTATTACCCATCTACTTGGGGCAGAGCAGTGTCATAAACTATTGAGAGAGTTTGGTTGAGGGTTCCTGCCTTTGAGGAGTTTATAGGATGTTAGGGTTACTGCCATTTGAGGCTCAGGGGTATGTGGTCATTATATAGAGGGATAAAATTTGAGGTTCGCAAATGGTATAGGGTCTGGTGGGAATGCAGGAAGGAGCAGAAGGACAGGGCAGCTACCAGCAGTGGCACAGGCCTGAAGGAAGCCCAGAGCAGGGTAATGAGATTAGGACAGTTACCGTCAGCAGCAGACAAGAACAGCAGGAATCCATCATCTCCAGAAAGTTTGCCAAAACCACAGACTGATGATAGTAGGGAATACCGGGAAAGAGTGAGCAACAAACATGGAATGATAAGACATCCCCCGCCCCCGTCCTCGACATACACATCAGAGGTTACTCTGCCCTCTGGGACACCACTGACCACCCCTGAAAAGGGGAGGAAACGTATCCCTAGAGAGGAACTGGGGAGAGGCGTGGGACACTGGAAGGGGACTTGTGGGGAGAGTAGTGGTCCCTTAGGCTTGATATCTCTCTTAACACCTTGGGAGGTGTTCCTGGCCCTGTTGGGTGAATGTGAATCACTAGCCAAGGATGCCAGTTGGGGGTGGGGGGCAGTAATCCAATTCCTCTGGACCCCCTTCTCTGCTTGGCTTAATCGCCATTTTCCTTGTCACAACTTTCTCCTCTACCAGCGTATTTGGTCAGGGACTAAATCGTGTCAACTCTTATCTCCTCAACATCTCCAGAGTCTGCCACTTCTTCTCTATACAAACTGCTACTACACTGGCACAGGAACTTATTATACCCCTTGTTATTATTACTGATAATAATAATAATAATTACGGTACTCGTTAAGTACTTACTATGTGCCAAGCACTGTTCTAACTGCTGGGGTAGATACACGTTAATAAGGTTGGACAGAGTCTCTGTCCCAAGTGAGGCTTACACTCAGCCCCCATTTTACAGATGAGGTAACTGAGGCACACAGAGGTGAAATGATTTGTCCAAAGTCACACAGCAGACATGTGGTGGAGCTGGGATTAGAACCCAGGTCCTTCTGACTCTCAGGCCTGTGCTCTATCCAAGAAGCCACGCTACTTCTTGACAATTGCAATAGCCTCCTTACTGACTTCCAGGCTTCCAGCCTCTCTCCTCTCCAGTCCTTTCTCTCCTCCACTGCAGAGATCAATTCTTTGAAAAATCATTCTGTGCACTCCTCCCCACTCCTCAAAAACCTCCAGTGGTTGCCAACCCATCCCCTCCAAGAATAGAAATGCTTTACTGTCGACTTTAAGGCCCTCAACATCAGCTCTCCCTCTCTGGTCTACTGTTGCAGTTTTCCCACTACAATACACCCTGCACACACTGCTCCTCTAGCACCAACATAGTCACTCTCCCTTGTTCTTGTCTCAACTGCTGCTGGCTCACTACATGCCCTCTCTCCTTCCTGGAATTCCCTTCCTCCATAAGCCAGCTCTCTCTTCAAATCCCTGCTGTAAGCACATCTCCTGAGCTAAACTCTCATCCCTCCTCCTTAATTTCCCTTCTTACTGCCTCTCCCATGCATTTAACCCCCCACCCTAAGCTTTTAGGTACTCCCCACTTTTCAACACGCACGGTACTTTTGAACATATTATTTTACTCCTTTACCTCCCTTACCCGTATTAATCAATCAATGATTTTTACTGTATAGAGAGCACTGTATTAAGCACTTGAGAGAGTACAATATGTTAAAGTTGGTAGATGTGATCTCTGCCCGCAAGGAGCTTACAGTCTAGAGGGGAAGAAAGATATGGGAATAAATTATGGTTAGGAGAAATAGGATAGTATACGGATATGAATATAAGTACTGTGGAGCTAAATGTGAGGTGAAAATCAATAATGATAATTGTGGTATTCGCTAAGAGCTTACTATGTGTCAGACACTATTCTAAGTGCCGGGGTAGATACAAGATAATCGAGTTGGACACTGCCCCTGACCCACATGGGGCTCACAGTCTCAAACCCTATTTTACAGATGAGGGAACTGAGGAACAGAGAAATGAAGTTACTTGCTGAAGGTCACACAGCAGACAAGCGGCATATCTAGGATTAGAACCCAGGTCCTTCTGACTCTTAGGCCCATGTTCTATCCACTAGGCATCGCTGCTTCTCAAGTACTTAAATGGTACAGATTCAAAGTGACCCAAAAGGGAGGACAAATAGGGGAAGTAAGGCATTAGTGAGGGTAGCCTCTTGGAGGAAATCATATCTTACAGGGGTTTAGAAGGTGGGGAGATTGGTGGTCTGTCAGATATGAAGAAGGAGGGAGTTCCAGGCTAGAGGGGAGAAGTAGGCACAGGATAGGCCATGAGATAGAAGGCCATGAGATAGACAAAATCGAAGTACAGTGAATAAGTTGGTTTTAGAGGAGTGAAGTGTTTGTATTAGGAGAGCAGCAAGATAAACTTGGAAGTGGGGAGTTGACAGAATGCCTTACCTGTGGTAAGGAGTTTCTGTTGGATGCACATGTGAGGGACAACGAATAGAGACTTTTGAAGAATGGGGAGACATGAACTGAACTTTTTTTAGAAATGTGGTCTGGGCAGCCCAGTAAAGTATGGGTTCACTCCCTCAAGGAGCCTAAAATTAAATGTAGGAGACAAGCAGACTTAATAATAATAACAATAATAACTGTGGTATTTGTTAAGTGCTTACTACTTTCCAAGCACTGTTCTAAGTGCTGGGGAAGATACAAGGTAATCAGGTCGGACAGAATCCCTGTCCCACATGGAGCTCACAGTCTTAATCCCCATTTTACAGATGAGGTAACTGAGGCAGAGAGAAGTTACCAAAGGCCACACAGCAGATATGTGAAAGAGCTGGGATTGGAACCCACTTCCTCTGACTTCCAGTCCTGGGTTCTTTCCACTAGGCCACACTGCTTCTCAGGGGATATACAGACTTAGAGGACATACAGTGGGAGCAAAAGGGAAAACAAATGCAGCTGGTAATAAAGTAGCAAAACATGAATTGAACAAGTTGGATAAATGCACCGTTGTCCACGCAGTGTCACCACAGATGGTGAGTTCTGGGGTGGGTCGGGGGGCCAGATGGGCTGGTTGCTTCCTGAACTTGTCCAAATTCCCCAAGCAGGAGGCCTGTGTCACACCTTCCTGCAAATGGTAGATCGAAGATGTTGTGAGCCTTGTCTTCCTATGAGTCTCTGCTGGGGGAAACCTTCCACGTTGTTCAGCAACAGAAGCTCCCTCAGACTGAATCGGTGAGTGGCACCATTTTTTTTTTTTTAATGATACTTGTGAACCACCTACTCTCTGTCAAACAAGAGCTGGGGAAGGTACAAGTTAATTAGGTCAGAGACAGTCCCTGTCCTGCGTGGAGCTCACAGTCTAAGTAGGAGGGAGAACAGGTCTTCTCATTTTACAGTTGAGGAAACTGAGGCACAAAGAAGTCAGTTGATTTCAAGGTCACATAGTCAGTCATTGGTAGAACTGGGATTAGAACCACGTTCTTCTAGATTAGAACCAGGTTCTAATCTATGAGAAGCAGTGTGGCTTAGCGGAAAGAGCACGAGCTTGGGAGTCAGAGGTTGTTGGTTCTAATCCCAGCTCTGCCACTTGTCAGCTGTGTGACTGGGCAAGTCACTTAACTTCTCTGGGCCTCAGTTGCCTCATCTGTAAAATGGGGAATAAGACTGTGAGCCCCACGTGGGACAACCTGATGACCTTGTATCTACCCCAATCAATCAACCAATCAATCAATCATATTTATTGAGCGCTTACTATGTGCAGAGCACTGTACTAAGCGCTTGGGAAGTATAAATTGGCAACACATAGAGACAGTCCCTACCCAACAGTGGGCTCACAGTCTAAAAGGGGGAGACAGAGAACAGAACCAAACATACCAACAAAATAAAATAAATAGGATAGAAATGTACAAGTAAAATAAATAAATAAATAAATAAATAGAGTAATAAATATGTACAACCATATATACATATATACAGGTGCTGTGGGGAAGGGAAGGAGGTAAGATGGGGGGATGGAGAGGGGGACGAGGGGGAGAGGAAGGAAGGGGCTCAGTCTGGGAAGGCCTCCTGGAGGAGGTGAGCTCTCAGCAGGGCCTTGAAGGGAGGAAGAGAGCTAGCTTGGCGGATGGGCAGAGGGAGGGCATTCCAGGCCCGGGGGGATGACGTGGGCTGGGGGTCGACGGCGGGACAGGAGAGAACGAGGTACAGTGAGGAGATTAGCGGTGGAGGAGCGGAGGTTGCGGGCTGGGCAGTAGAAGGAGAGAAGGGAGGTGAGGTAGGAGGGGGCGAGGTGATGGACAGCCTTGAAGCCCAGGGTGAGGAGTTTCTGCCTGATGCACAGATTGATTGGTAGCCACTGGAGATTTTTGAGGAGGGGAGTAATATGCCCAGAGCGTTTCTGGACAAAGATAATCCGGGCAGCAGCATGAAGTATGGATTGAAGTGGAGAGAGACACGAGGATGGGAGATCAGAGAGAAGGCTGGTGCAGTAGTTGAGATGGGATAGGATGAGAGCTTGAATGAGCAGGGTAGCAGTTTGGATGGAGAGGAAAGGGCGGATCTTGGCAACGTTGCAGAGCTGAGACCGGCAGGTTTTGGTGACGGCTTGGATGTGAGGGGTGAATGAGAGAGCGGAGTCGAGGATGACACCAAGGTTGCAGGTTTGTGAGATGGGAAGGATGGTAGTGCCGTCAACAGAGATGGGAAAGTCAGGGAGAGGGCAAGGTTTGGGAGGGAAGACAAGGAGCTCAGTCTTCGACATGTTGAGCTTTAGGTGGCGGGCGGACATCCAGATGGAGATGTCCTGAAGGCAGGAGGAGATGCGAGCCTGGAGGGAGGGGGAGAGAGCAGGGGCAGAGATGTAGATCTTTACTATGTGCTTGGCACATAGTAAGCGCTTAACAAATGCCATTATTATTATTATCATTATCATTATTATTGAGAAGCAGCATGGCTTAGTGGAAAGAGCACGGGCTTTGGAGTCAGGGGTCAAGGGCTCAAATCCGAGCTCTGCCTATTGTCAGCTTGTGACTTTGGGCAAGTCACTTACCTGCTCTAGGCCTCTGTTCCCTCATCTGTAAAATGGGGATTAAGACTGTGAGCCCCCCGGGGGACAACCTGATCACCTTGTAACCTCCCCAGCGCTTAGAACAGTGCATTGCACAGAGTAAGCACTTAACAAATGCCATCATTATAATTTTTATGATCTATTACATGCCTACTATGTGCAGAGCACTGTACTAAGTGCTTGGGAGAGTACAGTACAACAGAGTTGGCAGACACGTTTCCGGCCCACAATAAGCTTATGTCCCTAAGAGGGTGTGTCACCTGAAACAAGTTACAGAGCAGTTCATCTCCTGAATGCAAATAATGATTAGAGGCTTTATTTAATGCAAAAAATGCCATTCACCATGGAAGTAATTTCAACCTGCAAATGCTTCTGGCAGGTATGATGTTCTAAAGATGGTTTCCCATTGCTTTTCTCTTCTTCTTTTATATAATAGTAATAATATATACAAAATTCTATAATATATACTATATTATATGTAATATAATAGTAATATTAATGGTAATAATATACGTTATATGTATGTATTATATATTATTACTATTAATATTACTATTATTATACTAATATAGAGAAGCAGCGCAGCTCAGTGGAAAGAGCATGGGCTTTGGAGTCAGAGGTCATGGGTTCAAACCCCAGCTCCATCAATTGTCAGTTGTATGACTTTGGGCAAGTCACTTAACTTCTCTGAGCCTCAGTTCCCTCATCTGTAAAATGGGGGTTAAGACTGTGAGCCCCCCATGGGACAACCTGATCACCTTGTAACCTCCCCAGCGCTTAGAGCAGTGCTTTGCACATAGTAAGTGTTTAGTAAATGCCTTTATTATTATGTTGCCAACTTGTACTTCCCAAGCGCTTAGTACAGTGCTCTTCACACAGTAAGCGCTCAATAAATACAATTTATGATGATGATGATGATTATTATTATTATTACATATTATATATATATCAGCGGTGCAGGGCCCTCACCATGTCAGTGGCCTCCTTATTCTGCGATGTCCCACAGGCTCAGCCCGTTCGGCTCTTTAAACTCACTGTTGATTTCTGGGAGGATGCGGACCCCCACAAGGTCAATCTGGGGGTTGGAGCCCAGCCCAGCCCTCACACTACGCTCCTTTTCCACCATTCACCTCCTCACTGGGCCTTGTTCTCATCTATCCCACCGCAGACCCTTGGCCCACATCCTACCTCTGGCCTGGAATGCCCTCCATCCTCACTTCTGCCAAACTAGCTTTCTTCCCCCCTTCAAAGCCATATTGAGAGCTCACCTCCTCCAAGAGGCCTTTCCAGACTGAGTCCCCCTTTTCCTCTTCCCCTCCTCCCCTCCCCATCGCTCCTACTCCCCCCCTCTGCTCTACCCCCTTCTCCGCTTCACAGCACTTGTGTGTATTTGTACAAATAATAGTAATAATGGTAATAATGATAATGTTAATAATAATCAGTGGCTTAATGGAAACAATGCTATCCTGTGAGACAGAGGACCTGAGCTCTAATCCTGTCTCTGCCATTTGCCTGCTGTGCAACCTTGGGTAAGTCGCCTAACTTCTTTGTGTCTCAATTTCCTCATCCATAAAATGGGAATTCAGTAGGTGTTCTCTCTCCTACTGTGAGCTCTAAGTGGTACAGGGTCTGTGTTTGACCTGATTTTCTTGCATCTACCCCAGTCCTAGTACAGTACTTGGCATAAAGTAAGCATTAAGCAAATACCATTATGATTTTCTTCCAGACCTGACAGGGACCTTGAAACTTAATCCCCTTGATGACTACTGGGGTCTGAACAAAGTCAAATGGAAAGACTTATAGCAGGAGAGACTTCAGTTGGACATGCGGAAGAACTTTCTGGTTGTGAGGGACACTAAATGAGGGAAGAGCAGAGTGATCCAGGGAAGGTATGGAGTGTTCATCCCTGGAAATATTGAAAAGCCAAGGAGATGCCTTTTGGCCTGGCAAAGAGTCCAGGTCTGGGAAGCTGGCACAAAGTAGGAACTGGACCGCTGGGCCCAACGGGCATGCACACCTGCCAAGAGGACAAGGCCCAGGTAGAACTTGCACCTTTCCCATCCTTCACAGCTCCCTGGAAAAAAGTTGGGGGAAGAGGCGATTAACACAGTGACCTTCCAAGATGGGAATATCAACATCAAACAGGCAAGTGAGGCCTCAGGGGGTAGCAGTTCTGAACACTTTGTGGTTCAGGGGTGCAACGTTTTCCCAGAACAGAATGGGCATTTTGGAAAATATGGAGATTCGTGCAATTATCGGATCAATGACTTCACAGTTGAAAATATGTTAGGTTAATTAAATTAGCCCCCCAAACTGCAGGAGTTAGTTCTTTTATTAAATTGAGTTAGTGCCTTAACCTTAGTCAAACAATAATTATCAATGCGACAGCTATAATTGTTTGCAATTATTGTTACAGATGGAAGTACAAGCTGCAGGCTCCCTGAGCAACTCTCTTAATCCATTTAGGGGAATTAGGGGGAAAATAAAGAGTAAAAGTTGAAAAACGACAAGAAGTCCATAATCTCTTGGCTTGGGAAAAGTCCTTGGCACAATCACCGAAGCGAGTCCAAAGAGAAAAAATTGGCTGTTGTAGATAAGGAATTTGAGGAATATAAAAGGGTTCTAGGATTGGGATCACGTTAGACACAGCCAGGATTCCCGAGTGAATCATTCAATCCACCATGAAAGCCCTCTTTCTCCCTGCTCTGGGTGCATTAGACTTTTTTGTGTTAATCGTTAAGTGCCTACTATATGCCTGGCACTGTACTAAGCACTGGGGTGGTACAAGTTAATCATGTTGGACACAGTCCCTGTACCAAACGGGGTGCATAGTCTTAATCCCCGCTATAAGGGTGAAGTAACTGAGGTACAGAGAAGTTAAGTGACTTGCCCAAGGTTACCCAACGGATGAGTGGCAGAGCTGAGATTAGAACCCAGAGCCTCTGGCTCCTAGGCCTTCACTCTGTCTACTATCCCGTACTGCTTCTCTAAAGAGTTGGATTCCAGATCGAACTCTGAATCACAGGAAAATTATTTTGCTAGTATTGTTGGTCCCTCTCAGGGTCGCCCCTGGAGAGTTTCCAGTACTCTACCAGTCTCGACTATGGGAGGGAGAGTCGAGCAGAAGCCTACCGATTTCATTCCAAACTTGGGCAGTGGCTAGTGAGTGGCAGGCAGTCTGCTACAAGTCAAAACTCATCTGTGCTGGGCAGCAGCACCATGGGAGGGAGTCGAGGGAGGAGACTCAAGTTGAATGCGCAGAAGGAGGTAATGGTAAATCACTTCTGTATTTTTACCAAGAAAACTCTCTGCATACACTACCAGAATGATTACAGATGAAGGTGGCACATTCTGGGAGAGTTGTGTCCATGGTGTTGCTATGGGTCGGAGATGACTCTACAGCATAAGACAAGACAAGAATATTGCAGGTCATCTTGTTTAACTTCATTTGATAGAATTTACTAAGGGTCTACTGTTTCCAGAATTCTACTGATTTGGGAGTCTTTTGTTTTCAGAGAACTGAATTTGATGCCTACTAGGTACACAGCAGTGTTGCCTAGTAGAAAGAACATAGTCCTGAGTGTCAGAAGACCTGGTTTCTAATCTTGGTTCTTCCACTTGCCCACTGTGTGAGACCTTGGAAAGTCACTTACTTAATAACATAACATAGTCACTTAATGTCTGTCTTCCCTGCTAGATTTTAAACTCACCGTGGTCAGAGAATGTAGCTGTTAAATTTTTATATTGTAGGCTCCCAAATATGCAGTACAGTGCTTTGTACACTGTAGGCACTCAATAAATATGATTGACTGACTGAATGACTTTGTGCCTCTGTTTCCTCATCTGTAAAATGGGGATTCATTTCATTCATTCATTCAATCGTATTTATTGAGTGCTTACTGTGTGCAGAGCACTATACTAAGCACTTGGGAAGTACAAGTTGGCAACATATGGAGATGATCCCTACCCAACAAGGGGCTCACCGTCTAGAAGGGGGAGACAGACAACAAAACAAAACATGTGGACAGGTATCAAGTCATCAGAATAAATAGAAGTAAAGCTAGGTGCACATCATTAACAAATTAAATAGAATAATAAGTATGTACAAGTAAAATAGAGTAATACATCTGTACAAATATATATAAAGGTGCTGTGGGGAGGGGAAGGTGGTAAGGCAGGAGGGATGCGGAGGAGGAGAGGAAAAAGGGGGCTCAGTCTGGGAAGGCCTCCTGGAGGAGGTGAGCTCTCAGTAGGGCTTTGAAGCGTGGAAGAGAGCTAGCTTGGCAGATGTGTGGAGGGAGGGCATTCTGGGCCAGGGGCAGGACGTGGGCTGGGGGTCGACGGCGGGACAGGCAAGAATGAGGCACAGTGAGGAGGTTAGCGGCAGAGGAGTGGAGGGTGTGGGCTGGGCTGGAGAAGGAGAGAAGGGAGGTGAGGTAGGAGGGGGCGAGGTGATGGACAGCCTTGAAGCCGAGAGTGAGGAGTTTTCACCTGATGCTTACGTTGACTGGTAGCCACTGGAGATTTTTGAGGAGGGGACTAACATGCCCAGAGCATTTCTGCACAAAGATGATCCAAGCAGCAGAGTAAAGTATAGACTGAAGTGGGGAGAGACAAGAGGATGGGAGATCAGAGAGGAGGTTGATGCAGTAATCCAGTCGGGATAGGATGAGAGACTGAACCAGCAAGGTAGCAGTTTGGATGGAGAGGAAAAGGCGGATGTTATGATGGCCCTGGACATTTTCTCTTTTAATTGTTATTAGTAAAAGAATGATAATAGTACTTGTTAATCACTTACTATAGGCCAAGCACTGTTTTAAACACTGGGGTAGATATAATTAATCATGTTGAATACACAGTACCTGTCCCACATTAGGCTTATAATCTTAATTCCTATTTTTTACATATGAGGTAACTGAGGCCCAGAGAAGTTAAGTGACTTGCCCAAGGTCACGAAGCAGACAAGTAGTGGAGCCAGGATGAGACCTCATGACCTTCTACAGGGATCACCGTGGCCTCCAGTCCCAGGAACCCTGTGAGTGTCGCTCAAGCTACAGAGCGGTGGTCATCCCTGGCAGCCTCTGGCTACTTGTGTTCAGGCACCAGTCTCCTTGTGGTAGGCCAGCCGGACAGCACTATAGACCTGGATCGAAAATGAGGTGAGAAAAGGAGAGAAGGAGCGTGGCCTAGTATCAGTCAGTAAGTCAATCAATATTTATTGAGTGCTTACCATTTGCAGAACAATGTAGTAAGTGTGGACAATATAAAAATAAACAGACACGTTCCCTGTCCACAAAGAGCTTACAGTCTAGTGGGTAGAGCAAAGACCTAGGAGTAAAAAGGAACTGGCTTTTAATCCCAGCTCCACCACTTATCTGCTGGGTGACCATGGGCAAGTCATTTCATTTCTCTGAACCTCAGTTACCCCATCTGTAAAATGGGGATTAAAACTGCGTGCCCCATGTGGGACAGGGATTATGTCTAGCTTGTACCTACCCCAACACTTAGTACAATGCTTGGCACATAATAAGCTCTTAACAAATGCCACAGGGAAAAAAAATGATTTATCTGGAATTTCCAAGTGACCCTTTCTACGCTTTGGTTTT